>NC_135007.1:10567812-10877916 GCF_051020985.1 Nomia melanderi
TAACCCGCTCACGTTCCCGATCTTCGTCAGACATTTGTCGCGGGGGCGTGCTGCGAGGCCATTTCGATTTAGATTCCTCGGTGATAGGTCGCCGCGGAGGATCGCAGCCCCGTGTACCGCGAGGGAACTTAACCCCGTGCCCGATGCACGCGACAGATATGATAATCGAATTTTGACCCTGTCCGACCCGTGACGTCATCGCCGGTCAGGAATATTAACTACGCACCCTTTGAAATACGTGCTTTCCGAAACTGGGCCAGAGAAATTGCTTAATACTTCGCGTACCTTTGATATATTCTCTCGTAACACGTTAACACGTTGACTGCCACGGGAATATCTGGCACTTTGAATAGCGATACCCATTCTTTAACGCGTTGAACGCCGAACGATTTTATACAGTAATGTACACAAAATGAAAAAATTATGATATTAAACCATTTGATTGAATTGCATCGTTATGATTGCACGGTGATCTAGCTGAATGTCACCGTATTAGGTAGCATTATTCGCAATATAGAAATGTTTTCAAATAACTATGAACTATAGTGATTCAATTTAGTTGGGGGTTATCGGTGACCCCCGTGGCGTTCAACGTGTTAATAACAAAGGCAAATGATATTCAAAATAATTATTAATGATTTAGTATTACAGTAGTCATATTACGCTATGATCCATCTACTTATGTTACGAAATATTTTTATTTAAGATCAAGTTTTTTATTGTAACTGTTCTTCAGCAATTTGGAAGCTCCGGTCATCGGTGACCACCGTAGCAGCGTTAATCTCCACGAGAATCTTTAGCGTTTTGCGTAATACTTAAATTACCGAGCAATTATGAATTTTCATTTTTTTATTGAAATCAGGACGATATGTTTCTTGAGATTCGATGGGTTTCCTAGTCCTGTATGTGTACAAATACACAAATTTAATTGGAAATCTTTCGCAAAGACGCCTTCATAATTTAACTCCCTGTATTATTTACTTTTGCTACTCAGCTTGTAGAAAATGTTACTATCAACGATCTGGAAAGCAAATTTTTCGCTCCACTTTAAGCACTTTACTTTCGAGATAATATATTGGCAATAGTTCTCAAATCGCACGATTATCTCGTGACTTATGCTACTAGATACTTCGATTCGGCATCGTTTTACTTATAATTGTTGTCAAGAAATTCGGAAATTCAATGAATCTCAGGGATTGAGAAGTTTGAGAAAATGTGAATTCTTGTTGAATGTTTTTCATTGATGCTATAAAAGATTGATCGAGCTTCCTGTGCGTTAATTCTTTATTTATTCATTTAGCGGTTCCGTTTCAGTTTCCGTTGTTACTTTCTGATTATTGAAGTATGAAAAGCGGAGTTCCAGTTCATCGATGTAGAGTTTGTGGTTCGCTCAACGCTGATTGAATCATCTTTTGTTTAACGTACAAATGGGGACACAGGACAGCGTAACTAGGCTTCACATCGGAAACTTAGCGTTTCCGTTCAACAATGGGATGCTCGCCAGGTCCGTGTAATAATGCGAAAGTTATTGCAATCTCCTCGGTAGACGTTCCTCGTGAAGACCCAATAAATCGTGGACAGCCACTGCGACTATGCCGAGAGCAAAACGACTAAACCGATCCTCCCACGGCGTATTTTATTCTTTAGATAAAGGAATCCTTTGACGACATTCTTGAGCCCGGGAAGATGTAACTGTTTCACGGTCCTCGGGCATTGCGTTATGAAACGAATCGAAGAATTAAAGGACCACCTGCCGTACACACCTTCAATTTATTTATTCGCAAACAAGTCACCCAGAAGATTCATTCGAAATTCAACGAAACTCTCATACCAACACTCGTACTGAATAAAATACAATATCTATCACAGAATACAATCTAAAAAGACAATAGATTAATCTACAAAAAACAATACCAAGAAAACAATACAAAAGTATCAGAAATAATTATAAATTTAAAAAAACAAAGCTCCGCACAAAATTCCGAACAACTTCATGGATATTTGAAAAATTTCGTGCACCGTAAAAAACACCTGGTACCCGGACGAACTCCCAAAATTGTGAAGCATCTCGGGGGACAATCGTCCGGTGACTCGCCGCCGGTCTTATCTGAGATCTTTTCAAGATCTCTCGATCGCCGAGGGAAAAAGGCTGCCGTGATCGTGACTAAGAAAACCCTACCGAAAAACTCGTGGCACAGGAGCAGGAAGTTCACAGACCCTGCCGATTGGTCACGACAGCAATCAGGTCTGGACTTCCTGCAGCGTCAGAGGCTTCATAACCCCCGGCCCGGCTGCGATCGACCGGACTCCGTGAACCCACAGCAAAGATTATCCCACGAGAGATTATCTCGTACGATCGGCCGGGACTCGGTCGTCATTAGCTTGCACGCTGCACTTTGTTCGGAATGCCTTTCGTTCCATTCCGCGGAGCCTTTTATTCACTCGGCAACGATATCCGAACCGGTGATAATTTTATTTCAGCGCCGCGCCGCGCCGCGCGCCCTGATGGAATCATTTCCCGGGGCCCGCGAGCCATTTAATCGGAAGTTACGCAAAGCGGTTTACGCGCTCGACGGATCGAACTCGAGAAATGATGTGCTGATAAACAGTTGATACAGTTCGAACAATAGTTCGTGAAAGTGATTTTAAACGGGGTGGCCTTTTGCTTTTGTAATGGAGCTACGAGGGTGAGGCTCGAGAAGGCAGAAATGTATGGTGAGACTTTGTCGTATGATTAAATGAATATCGAGTAAGTTCAGTGGAATTGTTAGGGAGATTTAAGAGTAGAAGAGGAAACAGAGTGTTTTGGAATATAGATAATTGGGATTCTAACATGAATATTGGGGATTAGAGATTGGAAATAATTATGGAATATAGAAATTTATTATTCTTGAGTAAGTGACAGGTGAATTGTGATAATTAAATTAATATCGAGTAAGTTCCGTGTAATTATTAGGGAGATTTAAGAGTAGAAGAGGAAACAGAGTGTTTTGGAATATAGATAATTGGGATTCTAACATGAATATTGGGGATTAGAGATTGGAAATAATTATGGAACATAGAAATTTATTATTCTTGGGTAAGTGACAGTTG
This sequence comes from Nomia melanderi, assembly GCF_051020985.1. NCBI lineage: Eukaryota > Metazoa > Arthropoda > Insecta > Hymenoptera > Halictidae > Nomia > Nomia melanderi. The sequence continues at coordinate 10,570,906 of NC_135007.1, forward strand.
AATTGTCTATACAACTAAACAGAGATGGTCACAGTAAATTATTCGCCATTCCCCTGGCAGCTCCGCTAGGTTTGGTCCACTGAATATTTGTAGTATATACGACTCGGAAATAGCTGCCACGGAGTCCGTTGTTTCGCCGGTCGGGAAACGCGTCACCGAGCAGAGCCACGGCGCACCATTTAACTCCGGGTCAAGTCACGACTTGACTTTTGTACGTAGGAACAGCCGTCACTAGATCGGACGTAAGTTCTGCCCGTGGTTCTCGATCGTAATGTGATTTAAACTCCGCTGTCTGTTTAATAGGGTTTAGTTCTCTCTGTACCTGCGATTCGATCTTACCCCGATTAACAGTGGTACTCGTAAGGTTCAATATTCGCTCCGGTTGCACGGTGCACGGTGTTTAACTTGCAGGGTCGCGGTGATTTCGATGCCTGATCGTGGGATATCGTTGCCTTTTCTCTTATTGCTAGTCGTACATTCGTATATCGATCTTCGGCAACGTGTCGCTGGAATGTGACGATCGTTGATCAGCTAAAAAATATATTTGCGATCACTGACGAAGTGATTGATGACACTCCATTTAATATATTCAGAATCTGATCGAATTCAAATTACATACACGAAAAGAGGAATAGCCAGCGAGCGTATTAAATAATCAGAAATCCCTATTCTCAACGAAAATGATCATCACGAAAACAGCCAATTTGAATAGTTCAATATTACAGTTACAGCAGGTGTAACATTCAACATTTCTTTATCAAGACAATTCCAATTTTATCGAGCACTCCTAAGAATAAACAAATATTCTCGGCCGACTTTCACCCCGCAAGCCGAAAACCGTGACCGCGAGGCAGTCACCTAGAATAATTTAAAGACAGCCGAATCGGGAGACACCGGACGCCACCCCTAATGGGCAACAAGTGACCCGGCCGGGAAACGAGACCGTTTAAAGCATCGGCCACGCGAGGCTCTCGTCTGCGGCCAGTTAAAATACCTATGGTCGTCGGCCTGAAATTCCGTGGGCGCGAGGGAGAGGGGCGGAACGGATAGAACGAAGAAGGAGACGGGCACCGACCGACGGGGGGTTCTCCGAGCCGGGACGCGTCGCTCGCAAATCAGAAATGCGCCGCGCGTCGCCCCGTCGTTCGTGCCGGAGCCCGGTTAGAAGATATCGGGCCGGCATCTGCTCTCTCGGAGTCCTCGTTCGGGAAGAGGTGCCTCGTGATCCTCGTGGACGCGGTAAAAATGCTCCGGTTCGTTCTCCTGTCCCGCGCCGTGACTCCTTATCCGACCAGGGAAAGACAACGAGGAGAGAAAAGGGTGGGAGAGAGGAAGAGCGAGCTGGGACCCTGAAGGAACACCGATCGAAGGACGAAGAGGGGAGCCCGGAGTGGAAGAAAGAGACAGAAGAATGGAGCGGGGAGCGGAGAGGGAGGCGAATAAGAAAAAAAAAGAAAAAAAGACGGACACCGAGTTCGTGTCTTCGCTTTGTAACGTCTAGCTGGCGCAGAGAAAGACGGAGCAGCGGCTCGCTCTTCCCCCGGGGACAACAAATAGCTTGTCAGTTGAATCATAATAGAGACTCGGGATCGCGAGATAATCTCACGCTGCGGAGTATCTAACCGCGTGTTCACGGACCTCGGTCTCGTTTGTCGGTTGGAACGGGAGTATCGGGAACGATTCCGGTGAGACGGCTCACCGGATGGGTACCCCGGCGGACGATGCTCGGGATACTGTTTCGGGTTTAGCGACGATTCAGCTGTCGCTTGGTCACACTCTTGGGTAAATTTTAGTGCCGGGGGATTGGGGGTATTGATCTTGGCTGGATTTGACGGAATGTTGAATGTTTGAAATGTCGGATGGCTTGTGCATGTTTGAAATTGGAGATCCAGTTCCGAACAATGGAATACTTAGGACATTTGTCATTCTTAACCCTGATCGGACCACGATCTGACTTTGAGTCACGTTTGAACTTTTTACTTAAATTTTTGGATTATTGCATTTCCAGAAGTCTTTTTGGGCTTTTAAAATTTGGGCCCTGTAAACAAAGCAATAACATTTTAATCGTTCCTGTTATTCTCATAAGTGACTGAGAGTCACATTGTGGTATGTAATGTTAAAGTATCATTTTCGTTAAACGATGGATCTTCATTCATAACAGAGTACCACGCGCGCGATCGCGTTTCTCCGTTACGTTGTCTAAAAGTGCCACTCCATTCGTAGAATCAAATGAAATTTATTTATTTATCTTCCTTTCAATCATTTATTTTGCTTTCTGTCATTACCTGCTTAGAAATGGAGAAATCATGTAAAAACAGGAAAGTGTAATTCAGTTTCTGAACTGAAACGAGGCGCGATCGAGGTTTTGCAAAGACCCGTGGCACTCAGACGGTTAATCAAATTTTATTTGAATAGTCCGTGAATAACTCAAAGGTAGGGCCGACAAGTAAGAATAACCGAGAACAAGAACCGTGGAAAGAACCATTCCAAAAATGAATGCTCTTCGAACGCGAATCAACGCCTTCAAACGTCAACTCAAGCTGAAAAACCAAAGGGAACCCACAAACGAGCGTAAAGCATCGTTCCTGTCGCTAAAGCTGATTACGGGACGGGTCTCGCCGAGGGCAGGTTTGCGCAAACCGATCAACGGCGCGGCCGAAGTGAGCTTGTCGCGTAGAAGTGACTCATAAATATCAGTTAGTCCCGCGGTGACGTTTTCACGGTCCTTTTGATACAGTGGCCCGCGGTCTCGCTGGGTGTTCAAAAGCCGCCACGGGGAGAACCAACCGCGTCATTCCGGTCCCGTCGGCCACTCTTCTCCTCCGTCTCCTCCCCCACCCCTCTCGCTGTTGCGTCTCCGCTGACTGGGCTCGGTTGTTGTCCCGCTGCTCGCTCGGTCTGTTTAGTGGCCCGGATGGGATTTGTGGGCATCGCGTGATGTATCGTCGATACCCGTTCGACGCTGGCTCGGACCTCGAGTCGCCTGCTGGGTCCACGAAAAGGGACCCGGTTTGTCCGAAACGCGCCGCGATATACCGGGAGGGAGCCGGGCGAACGGACGCAGAGGGGGGATGAGGTGGCTCGACGCGTCGTGACCTCGAGGACGATTTGGCCAAGGACGAGGCCGGTTCCCGCACGAACGGACCTCCCAAACTTTCTGTCCACCGCAGCTCCTTATTCGGGCAACTCGCCTGTCTAAAGATACTTCGTCACGGATCTTGATCATTCAAATTATTTAGCTGTTCTCACACTCTGCGTGCAGGTAATTCGAAGCATTGAAGTGATTGGCAGACGTTGTCTATTGTTGTGGATGTTGATTACCGAATTTGAAGAAGGCTGGTTATTGGTGGTATCGGGGGTGGCGATTGATTTTGTTTTGTTGGTTTTCTGCTGATGGTGTTTAGTAAATGGAATCCGACATTAACCCCTTGCCCTGTGACTTCTTTATGAACTGTGATCGATCTAACTGCTTTGTTCTTAAGAATTTATTGAAAAGAGAGAATTCTAGCGTTTTTCTATGTCAACGTGTGCGATGAGGTATAATCATTGATAACAGAGGAACAATATGTAATTTGTATTCAAACAAATTAAATAATATTTATGTTTGTTCAATCCTGAAATCTTCGCCGCGAGTTTGACACGATATCGAAGGACAAGGGGTTAAGGATGTTAGCACTTTGATCGTTTTTGATACTTTCAGTCAGGTTTTGAAACGTACTTTTGAAAATGTGGGGTCATTAAAGTGAAAGGTGACAAATGAAGTGAACTGCAGTGTACAGAGAATTTCAGGTGGAAATTTCAGTAGTATTGCTGAATATCGATTAAACGTTAATTCCTATCTGTCATTAGTTAATTGTACAATCGGTACAGTAACTGCATTTTAATTTGAAAAATAATATTAATGCGGAAACTGCGGACCCGGCGAAGCGTGATGAAATTCGAAGCATGTTAATACGAAATTACTGTCGCATAAGTTAATATTAATAATAAAATTCTCCCGTCGTGCGAGAATTTCACAGAGTTATCCGGCGAATGGAGGTGTTTATTGGGAAACTTCAAGGCATTAGGGGAATTCGGTGGGAGTCACAGTCATTGGATTATCACGTCAGATGTTAATTAATTTTCAATATGCCTGCCGGACGTGGTTCAAAGTCCTGCCAACTACTACTCCCAGCAAGAAAAGGAAAGGACATACGCACCTTGGAAAAAGAAGAACGAAGAATTTCATTAACACGAACCTGTTAAGTATTTGAGTGGACGAACCAGCTCTCGTATTCACACCTTTCTTCTTCACTTTGAAAATTTTATAACAGATCTCTGAATTCAATTTTAAAGAACCCGTGAATGCACCTTTTCTACTTACCGTTGAATGACAATGCCACGTTTAGCCTATAATTCTGAATTCTGCTTTCACCGTGCTACAAATCCTTACCTGGAACAAAATAAAAATAGAACATATAATATTTACGATTCACAAATATTTCCGACCCGATTCTCTATCTACATCGAATCTACAGGATCGATAAAGCTTTCAATTTGCCAGACATAAATCGGACCACTTCTGTAACGACCGAAATACAGTGAAATATACTTTACATTTCCAATATTGAACGTTCCACTCATTAAAAACACAAACTCCATTAAAGCATACTCAAACTTCTATTTTATTTCATTTACCGCTCCACTATTCACCAATACTTTAATCCCCGCACCAAAAACCCCAATGAAAAAAGGCAAATATTTAAAACCGGTGAACGATCGATTCACCTTTCCCAACTCCTACATATTTTTTACGTCTCGAGAATCCTCCTTCCGAACTCCTAAATAAATACCGCAAGTCCCCCGATATAAAACGGCGGTCAAGTGGCGCATGATCAAATAAAATCCCCGACTATAAATACGAACCAACTAATATCAATAGATCAATACAGCACCGAAACCGACCGAAGATTACGTCAAGGCAGGGAGATCTCGTCGGAACCGAGTGTCGCATAATTTCTTTTCGACGGCCCCGGCCGGAGATCCCCAAAAGGCAGCTTTGACTTTCATGGACCCTGATACAGGGAGAAAGAAGAATCGGAGGAGCGGAGACGGCGAGTCTCTCCATTCTTATTTCCCTTTTTCCTCTCCTTTTATCGGAGGAAACGAGGACTCTCATTCCCATGCACCGGGACGCAGAGGTTCTACCGGTGTCCGCAGCCTCTGGGCCAGGCCCGAGCTCGATGTCCTTCGTATAACAGCTTCATTATGCGACATCTACGATCTTTCCGGGTGCATGACCCGGATCCATAGTCGGCCGGGAGGCAGAGGGCAGGCCGGCTTTTCTTAATTTCGGTCGGTGCTACGGTAGAACTCGTCGCAATCTAAGGGCATCGGTCGGAAGACAGCCCCAGAGCCGAGGACAGGGCAATCCCTAGGGACTTCGGAGGGTCGTGAGCCCTTTATAGCGACTTCCTCCTCCCACGGACACTCGGAACATTGTATCCAGCCAGTAGATCCGCGTCTCTGTCACGGGAGCCTCGCCTTTGAATCCCGCCACGGCGTATTTTCAAAGGAAACACCTTCCCCGGATCCTTCTCGGAGGGGACGGTTGGAACATCTCTGACGCGGCTTTCGAGTATTGATGTTTCAGGTCACCAGAAAAATTGTCAACGAGCGGTGGCTGGTGTCGGGAAACCCGAGTGTTTGGTTAACAGATCCGAGAATTTAGGGTGCGCTCCGACTACCGTGTCGGCGAGGTTGGGATTCCTGCTTTCTTTGGGAAAGAGACGCGGAGTGCGGAGTATTTTGAGTGTAGAGATTCTTTATTGTTTTCTCGTGTCGTTTCTCAAGTGGCGAGGACGTTGGAAATGTACGTCGGATTTGTGTACAGGTGTATCTTCGTAAATATTGGGACGATTACGGAGGAATTACAATTGAATCATTCTGACGCTTTCGGAACGATCGAATTAGTAGCATTTAGGGCGGAGGTTCGATGATTAAGTTATTAATATATAATAATTCCTATGTTAAACACACGTTGTACACCGTATTTATTTAAAGCGGCGCGCGGCGCAGCAAAAAATAAACCGCGAGGCATTTAAGCGGCCACAATATGCAATTAAAACGCCATTAAAAGCGGTGCAACCGAGTTACGAGCAAAAAGTACAGAACGAGCCAAAATTCCGAAAGTTCCATCGAAACCGGAAGTACTCGCATAACCTCCGAGGCGACCGCAGGAAGTTGGTCGCCGAGGGAAACTGCCATGACTCATCGGAACTAATTATAAGAAGCTACGCGGGGCAGTTTTAACGTTCTTTCATGCGAGTTCCGCGGCAAAAGTGCTCTCGGCCAGGCGTCCACGGGCCGAAATTAGTCGAGTAGTAAGCGCGATACAAGGGGAAGAAAAAGAGGAACAAGCAATTTCTTCAGCCGCGAAGAGGTCGGATGCGATTCCTCTATTTTTTTCTGCGGTTTCTTCTACTTTTTTTCCGAAAGGCGGTCCGCCGCGTTGCCCCTGGAAAATAAACTGGCCACTTTTATCGATCGACGTTCCGGAGTCGGTTCGTGCCCGCTATTAAACGCCCCGCCTGCATTGAGCCTCCTATCCCACCCCCTTCTACCGCCCCAACGTTACCCAACCCTTCATGATCCACCCCCTCCGCTCCATTAAGCTCGAATAATCAGCCCTCTCTTTGCAGGCGAGCTCATCACAACGAGTGGAGGCACGTCCTCCTCGACCTCATATCCGCGAAACAGGATTTCGAGAGCTCATTATCCGTGATTCAGCGACCACGCGCCGCGAGGATAATGCGCGGCCGATCGTTGCGCGCTTTCTCCGATTCCGGGACAATCTGAATGTCATGGTGCATTTGAGGCTTTCGGGTGTAAGCCGTGTTTAGTAGAAAAGTTATCCCAGCGTTTCGCCATTATTGCGGCTGGATTCATGCCGGATTCATCAGAGATAGGGGACGCACCGGTGCTCGTGAATGTGTTCAATAACGTAAATGTATGTTAATTAAACATATGTTAAATAGTCACGTACTAATGAATTGTATGTTAATTAATTATATGTTAAGTAACCGCATGTTAATTAATTGTATATTAATCGACTGTGTGGATAACAGTAAGTTTTCTAGTGGACACGGTCTGCACTCGACAGTCTCGATTCTTCATAGTCTTCTAGGCTTCCCCAGTGCACGTTGTATCGAGCACATTGATAAATAGGAAATTGAGATCCCAAAAATGCAGATTAATTCGGGTTACGTGTATTAAATTATTTCCTGAATTGGAGAAAAGAGATGACAATGTGTAAAACAGATTACCAAAATTCTCAGTATTTTCGATATGCGAGATACTTTCTAGGCCCATTTGACCTAACCTAAATTTAAAACGGATGAAACGATACTGTAATTGGAAATTCATTATTCTTAATAGAGAATACCCAAAGTAACAGGCTGAAAGGGATAAATTATAAATGAATAGCGTTGTATATCGCAAGATAAGGTAGAATTTCATTTTAAAACCCGAGGCGAGGGAAGACGTAGCCGAAGCATATTCTCCCAGAGAATGAGGATAAAATTCTTGCGTTCATTTTTGGTATCCTACATTTATTTCAATGAAACCCTATTCCTCCCGTGCAATTTACTTCCAGAGATTATTTTTGTTCCGAGACGTATAAAAAGCTCGCAGACGGTATAGTCGAGTGGTTCATTAAAGAAAAATGTGAAAATTCCGTGTACCCGCCGGAGCTATTTCATCTTGAATATTTCGATAATGTAAAAGCGACCGAGCTGAAAGTGAAATATTGACTCGAAAGTATCGGATAATATTTATTAAATCCAGCCGGGAGTCTTCACCGGTAATCCGGCTCGACGTTATAAGCGAAGGGGTTGATCATCGATAATAAGCGGCAGCGCGAAGCGGTTTCGCTTAATTTTCTTCTAATATCCGCGGAAAAAATCCAATCTCCGTAATTGTGACGCCGAATATTTAAATTACCGCCGCGACTCGACCGGGGAAATTTCAAAAGGGACAAGGGAGGATCGCCGATTCACGGACGCCGCTTCGTGCGCCATTGTTTACCGAGCTATTGCTTTTTAATGCCATAACGAAGCCATCGATATCGGCCAACTGCGGGCCGTTCTGCACATTTCCAATTTACGATACGAACGGCAGAAACAACAATGACACAAATTCAAGTCATCGATGAGGCATTGCAGCGGCGAATGCAGTTGTGCCCCGCGATGACGCAGTGATACAGATAGCCGCCGGATGCGGCGGAAACTAAACGCTGGCGCACCGGAAATGATGCCGGCCACCTCCGTGCACTTCCCTGTTCGGCTTCCTCGATTTGATCGCGTTCGCGTTACGTACCGGGCAACCGGGCCGCGGACATTCGTCTGGCGATTTCGTCCTGGCTGCGGGATTGCGGAACCGGCGCAGCGGCTCGCGATCGATTGAAAACGCTACGATGCTCCGGCTTTCGGGTTATCCGCGATTATTTATCGAACCTCGAGACATACGGCTTCTATCCTGAAAAGTTGCTAAATCGACGTGCAGACCTAGATAATTTATGTTTACATTAGCAACGGATTCATGGGCATTTATTGTACACTTTCTTCCATTCTTCTTAGAAACACAGGCGTTCAGTCTTGTGGATCTTGGAAATTAGAGCGTTAGAACGCCAATAGTCAAAATCAAGAAACTTTCGCTGAATACTTCAACATTCAATACCCTCGAGAGGTTTCGCGAAGCAAGCGTCAATTCAAAAATAGATTTCTGACTCAGAGTTCATTGTTCAGCACCCTTTTCCTTACTGCTACATTTTCTTAGAAAACGAGAGCGATAAATATCATTGAGAAGTATTATAATGTTTAACGCTAGATTTACGGGACGAGTGAATTCGACTCGTATTGAACTTTGTAAGCATTAGTAAATGTTTGGGTCCATTCTTATTAACGCAGTTATGCAAATATGTATCCTAATGGTCTACTCTTAAACCTCTAATTCCTAAAATCGAAATGAACGGATAACAATTTCTCTAAGAACAATAGAACAAACTGTAAACGTCAATAAGTCTATTGTTAATATTCCATCGCAGCGATGGTCTCACAATAATTACAGTCGAAGGACCATAATTAAGATGCGAAGAAGTTACGATATCCTGCGGATCGTTTATGTTTCCCTGCAAGGAGATATCCGCTTAAAGGCGACCGGATCGAATTAAATCGACCGAATGCAGGCCGACCATGGTGAAATGTGTTCGGAGCCGAGCGGCCGAAATGGGAATGTATATCAGTGAAATAAACGATCCGAGTTCACTCCGAGGTTTTCATTGAATAAGAACGCGAAATAAGATTTACCGGGGCAGAAAGTATTCTTTATGGACCCTTCGATCACTCGTAAACGAGAAATCGGCCTGGCGGATCCCGAATATTCCTTCTAAACGCGGCCTCTATCGGACCATTCATAGTCCCCGGGACCAGCGCTGCATAAATCCACCGGGGGGCAGGGATGGGAGAGGTGGGGGCGAAAATAAAATTCGATGGGGTGGAAACAGGTGATGCTGGAACATGGCCAGAAAAAATATTTGGGGAAAGGAGGGCGGGTTATAAATTACTCCCGTGCGAGCGCCGCCGTCGAATCGACGTCGGAACGACATGCTTCCCCGTTCTTCTTTTCGGAAGCTGAAGATAATTGCGTTCATCATGGAACTTTGTAAGCGATTGTGTGTCGGACGAGGTACTTTCTTTGTAGGGAAACAAAGGATTTTAATTGGTTCACGATACCGGGAGAAATTAAAAATCTTTGTGCGCGATTTTCGTTCGGGGGATTAAAGAGTTTCTCGCGTGTTTAATAAACGGAACGCGGATGAAAAGGCTCTCGTCGGAAAATACCGGATCGCGAGGGAAGTTTTCTTAATAATTACTTCAGATGGATAATAGAATTTTTCATGCGTTCATCGTGGAGAAAGTTAGGTGAAGATTAAATAGTACTGTTAAGTTTCGTTAGTAGTATGGTTCTTACATATATATATACACCCACATATATATATATATAAAATATATAATATATATAAATATATATAAATATAAATATATATTTTTTGTTATTTTTTATATATATAGGGATCAATGATTTCGATTTTATTTGTATCAGTTCGACGAGGAACGTCGAAATAAGATTATGAATCATCGAGAACGCAGAGGTCACGTTTCTCCTTTCATTAAAACAAATGATTTAGAGAAGGACGAGCACCGGTTGACCCGATCGGAATAGTACGAAGAGAGCCTCGATCGATCTGGTACACAATTGATCGGCCTGTAGCATAAACATCTCTACTATGTCAGCTTTATCGAACGTTAACTCGACGTTTATCGACGAGCATCGCTCGTCATCGCTCATCCTGAAATCCTCCCGAGACACGCGCGGCATTCGCGACCGCACGTACGATCATTTTTCAGCATCGTTATCGACTGGATCGTCTCGGGTCGCGATCAGAATCGTTGTCTTCGTGGGAGGCTACGAAAAGTATAACTTACCAGTGATTGCGGGACTGAAAGTTACGATTTATTCGGAATTCTCGGGAACGCGTGGAATAAAAATGTTTCCTCAATTTATGGAAGGTTCGGAATACTGTTAGAATCAAAGAAATAGGAATTTACACCAGATTTGAACGCAAGCACGGACAATTATTCATTATTTAGCATCAATTCTTATATTGCTCTATTATCTAGTTGCTTCTTGTGTGAAATATTTTTATTCGAGATTAATCATCTTGCATATTATAATTGTTACCGGTGATCAACCTGTTACTCAACGTGTCAACAGAGGAAAATCTCAGTCGATAGTTAACCCCTTGCATTCCAAGAGTTTTCTAACAAAAATACCCAACACACTTCCTGATGAAATATAGTCGAAATTTCTTGAAACTAACTTAACGAGAAATCGTATATAAATTAAACAAAGGGGCTGTTTTATTTTAATATTTCACACATTGATGCGTCATACGAGATTCAATATTAAATATTATATTTCATAATTTCCCTGTACTAAATCGAGGGGTGAGGCGCCTATGGGGTGCAAAGGGTTAAATTATTTTTGATTATTTGAATCTAGAGGGAACACGGTAGAAAATCCGACAAAGAAAGTTGGCCGAAAAATTCATCAAAGAAAAATATTTGAATACCGTTGAATTCCGCAGTCATTGTTTCGCCAAATAAAGTTATTAACGCAGTTCACGCTGGGACGAGTGTTCCACAAACAAATCGAAAATTGCGTTATCGCGATCGCGTGACGCATGCAGCGACCGCGAGCGCGCGTTTTGCAAATACAATTTCCCCGATAAAAGTGGATCCGAAACGAATCTCTGACCTTTTTCCGTTTATAATTTTCTTCGCCACGTCGGTTTACATATTGCGCGTGCGAGCCACGCAAAACTGAATGCTCAAGCATTATTTTAGTATTATTTTAGTATTAACAATGCAGAATTTCAGCTGAAATAAAACGTTCGTATTTCACCGACTCGCACCGTCGTCTCTTTCGTATAAACATTTTTATGTACAATTTTGTGTAACATTGATATCGAATAAATACCGATAACAGGTAATTCGAATGTTTCTATACACGTCCGAACGTGGGGGATTTAAAAATTTTTTGAAAATTTTTACACCTTTATGTTCCATGTGTAATTGGAACGTTTCAGGAACTCCTTACTTAGCTTGTTATTTTTATCGGTGCTTATACGTCTGTAATGAAAAACTGAAGGAATTTGATTACATTATAGTCGGAGCATAAAAGGTTACACGAAAGTGCAGGAGCCGGCCGATTGCTAATGAAATAAGTTAATTAAAGGGACAGCGAGTTTCTTGCAGTTTAAATTAGGTGGTTAACGAGGGGCCGCGGGCGAACTTGATTTTGAATTTCGATTTCGAGTCGCTGTATCCTGATGAGCCTTGTGAATCCATGTCATTAGCAATCGTGAACTACGTGACTGGAACGAGAAAAATTGCCCGTGAAACTCGAACTTCGCGTGACGACGTTAAGATCTTTGTTCCCTGGACCGGAACGGAGATCCCTCGGTACCTCTTGGAATGATCAAGACTATGGGAACAGAATAGTTACTAACCCTTGAATTTACGCTACGATATTGGAAAGAAATATACAATTAACGATGATTTAACAACAGAAATCTATACTTGTCTTCTAACGAAACTACATCTATAACCATATACCAACAATCATCTGTACATTAATAAACCATCTATCTCTCAAACCTTCGAAACTCACATTCCCAAAGCAAAAAACTTATCGTTCAACGATATTCCTCTCGCAATTATCGATGAAACGCATAACCAAATATTTCAAAGTTCCATTTCGTTTTCCAATAAAGTCCATATTCAATTCACGTATCTCAAGAATCAACCTCGAATCGGTTTCACTGATCCCTATCAATTGTCCTTGCCCGAAAAACTCATCTAAATTCTTCTTCAATTCGCGGATATCTAATTACTCGGGATTCAAAGCGTACCGCGTTTTTATCGCGCGGAATTGGAGCGTTGAGTCGCGTTTGATATCGACGTAAAATATTCGAAAGCGACCGGCATTTCGTGGCGGACCGTGAAACGTAAAATACGAGACGCTTAGTCGAGCCAGCGTTTTCTGCCCGCTAATATTATTGCCGGTCTTTCATATCCGGCCGGTCGACTGCTGTCTTCCTTTCGGATTAATTAAGGCCGAGACGCGGCACCGGTTATAATTTCATTTCCACGTTTTAATTACGAGAAGGATACTCGTTCCCGAACCCGTCGGCGAAGTTTTCTGCGATCCTCCTTCTTTGGGACGTCAAATATTTTTCCCTTTGAAAATCTTCCGCCGCTCCAAGTTTTCCGCCCCCGTCACCCGCCGGCGCGATGGCCGCGCGTTACAGGCGCGGCGAGGGGTACGGGCCACTTAAACTTGCCTCATGGAACGACACTTTTTCCGAACTTCCTGTATAAATTCCGCTTTCGACCGTTCACCGCGAAATATTTCTCGCCAGAGACCGCGGATTCCACGTTGAAGTTATTTGTTGCCCCCCGCGGACCCGGGGCGACTGTTCCGCTGGGAGAAACGACTTGGCCGGTGTCGACGGGTCGCCTGTTTCCCAACTTATTAACACTCTTTTAATTGCCGCGGTGTATCCTTCAATTCTCGCGAACTGTCACGGGAGTTTCATTGAATTCTTAGATAGAGAAGGAATTGAAGTAAACCGAGGGAAATGAAAGGACGTTGGAAGTAATGTGATAGGAAGAAAATAATAGAGATAGATGTAATATAAATAGAAATGAATAGAAGTATAATAAATAATAATAAACAAAAGTACATTAAATGGAAATAAATATAGTATAAGAAGAATTCTATTGAACTTGGAATCATATTGTTTCCGTTTAAACAGTCGCAAACCACAGGATGATCGACAACCACTTTCCTCGCCGTTAGATCCAGCCGCGAAGATTCCAAAAAATATCATAAAACGACAATCCAGAAGGAAAACCGGCCCCGAGTTAAAAAGAAACAGCGAAGTTACAGAAAGGTAAGTTTCTACACTTGGAAATTTCTTCTATATTTCTAGGGAGAAAGATCTCGATAAAAGACAGACTAAATATTATCTCGTCCGAGCCCGGCTGAAGACAAATACCATCGCTGTCTCGAACTCGGCAATTTCTTTACCCGCGAAACAATATTATCAATATCCAATTGGACTTCTATTAAATGCTTCGTCACTTGACAAAACGCATCTCCCAGAGACAGTGGGACCGGCTCGCGCATCGATGAATTGATTTCCAATTTTCCAATTTTAAATCGGAACCGGGCCAGCGAAAGGCGCACGAAAATATTTCCAGCCGGCCACAGCGAATCATACGTTATCATTATATCGAGCGGACCCGCTAATTGATTTATTCGATTAAGCAAGGATGAGGATCGGATGTAGGATTCACAGTCCGGTGCCCTTATCGTTTATTTATCGCGGTACATCCGAACCGGCCGGGAATATCGGCCGACACCGGATACCGAATCGGAACGGGAGCAAGCTTCGAATTCATTATAACAAGGGAAACCGTAGCGCGGGCGCCGATTAAGTTCGCGGCCGATAATTGCCGATTGGATTTCCCGCGATCAGCTGGTTCATTTCGATTAGAACGAACTTTTCGATACGGAGCGTTTCACGGTCTCGTGACTGCGAACAGATTTTCTGCATTTATAAAGCGACGCTCGGCGCCGGAAATTCGATGGAATTCCGACCCCGACGGACGTTTCGAATAATTTATATTTTCGTTCGATCGATTTCCATTCATTTTCATCATTCAGGAACGCTCGTAACGCGAGACTATTAGGTAATTCGGTGAATAACATCCGGCGCGAAAGATTCGGGAATAAAATTAGACCGAACGAAAGTATTCAAAGTCCCGGGGAAAGTAAGTATCAGGGCATCTGGCGGAGGTTCAAGCAATGTCTCGCCGCTTCCTTTATCTGTCCTTTTCACTCGCCGCATATATTCTCCCTCAATTTCCCATAATTCACTTTGCCCATTCGAGATATAAATTGATGTATTAGTACCTATTACCTTGCAAATTTTACGGTTTAGCTCGGCGAACTCACTGAACGCGAGACGAGTCGCTGGATTTTAAATATGTGCGAGTCTCCTTCTGTCGTACCGTGGAAAAGATATTTATCGCGAAATTGAACGTGTCAGTTGCACTGTGAAAATAATTGAAACATACATCTATCGGTATTAGTAATTTCCACGTCGTTAATCATCTTATTTCACACACCTTTACCACTGAAACTAGCGAACGGCTGAAAATAATTCTTGAGTCCTTCTTTACGCAGTTATTAAAAATTCTAAATCAAATCTCGAGAGATAGACTATTGGAGTTCCTATAAAGAAATTTCGAAAAGTCAATTCAACTGCTTAGTAGTTTCAACCCTTTGCACTCGGAAATTTCTCACTAGAAATATTTAACGTTTTTTGGTAAGACAAAGACGATATTCCTTGAAACTCACTTGATTGGAAAGTACAAATACATCGAGAAACGAAGCTATTTTATTTAAATATTTCACGTATCGAGGCGTTATACAAAGTTCAACATTAAATATCAGATTGTATAGTTTTACTGCATCAAATCAAGAGGTAAGAGTCACCTCCTGAGTGCAAAGAGTTAAGCACCATTGCGACCAACACATTCATCTTACACATTAATCTTCGATCGATATTTCATCCATTGAAATGGGAAACAGCAAACGAAACAGAACGAAAAATCAGAAAAGTCCAACAAGAGATCCACATTTTCAAGCTACTTAACACTAGAACTACCATAACAGTCAAAATGACTGGTTTTCTTGTTTCGCTATTATTGATATCTTCGAAGCACTGAATATTCGAAATGATTTCGAAAATAAATAGTTTCACTTGAGTACTATAACGAATATCTGAAGAAACCGAAAATAATCTGTTGTTACAATTTTTACAGGGACTGCATACCAATCGTATTAAACAGTAGTTCTACTGTTAAATCGCAATAAGGATACTCGCAGCGAGAAGGAAATTCAGAAAAAGTATTCGTAACTCTCGACCGAGCGTTCAAGAAAAGAGCTAATAACTCAAGAGATAGGTCTTCGGAGGACGGCTTGGAAATTCCGCTCTCCCGATTCCCAACCCTCTCCGTGTTCGTTCCTCCCCCTCCCACCCCCTCGCGCCGGAGACACCCGCCATCTTGGCTATTTTCCACCTTGATGGTTTATTAATCTTTAATGGGTATAACTTCCAACACCGAAAGAGTTTTATATCCTCGAACATTTTATGCGGCACTCTCCTTTTTCATCGTGCCACCCTCGGACGTCCTTTCAACCACCCCCGTTGCTCCTCCGCCGTCTGGCCTTTTTTCCCTAGCCGTCGCTTCCTACGGCCTGGACCGTATAAAATGATAAAATGATTCCGGTATATATGTACGGACGGTTCTCACCGGCGAGAATGTTCTTTCTCCAGAATTTAATCGACGTCCCGAGGATCCGCGCGCCCCCTTCTTCGCGATTAACCACTTACGTCGCCGGCGCTCGCGACCCCGACGCGGCCGGCCACTGCGATATGCAAATTTAATCGGTATCCAATGTACTTTCCGCGAAACAGGATCGTCCCGACGCGATGGGAAGATAAATGGAGGACGGAGGTCTGAAGGGTGACATCCTTACGGAACGATTAAATTTTCAACCTTCTCGCCGTTGATAGTTGTCTCCACTTAATAAAGATATTTGTAGGTACCGTATGTAATCGAACAAATATTGCAGGTGTTTTTCGTTGAATGAGACTGTCTCGGAACGATGAGAAGTTAAACGACGGAAGACTGAAAGGTGGCATTGCGAAAGGATTATGTTCTTGGTGTTGATGCTTGTATGTTAAATTCGTAGGTTATTGAGACTATGGCTGTAGAAATATTTCATGGATGACTTTGCAATAAGGAATAGCAAGTGACTGTAAAGATATACATTTAATTAATTAATCCCTTGAGAAATAACAAGCCTCGACATTATTTTATAAATCTGCCATGTCGTGACCAAAATAATTTTCTTATTTTTGTAAGAGAATTTAATTGAACTTGTAATACAATTTCCTTTACAATAACTGTATCTATAAAATTGTGACAAAACTAAGTATCGTAAGCAGGAACATCTGAGTCGAAATAAATTCTAAGGCAAACGGTTAAGGGGTTAAATTGGTGAACGAGTAAAATGAAATGTCCTTTTCACTTTGTTGCAGTGCAACAAAATATTAGTTTTGCAAACGAAACACTAGGTCAGAATGTAATTTCGTTATACTGCTTTATTTTATCGTAATATTTTTATATGGTGAACCATCTAAATTATAAAAGGAATATACTTAGTGTATGCAGTTAAACTCGAATGTACACGGTGTACGATAAATAATAGGGAAATTCGAAATTTCGAAGAATCTCTAAGCGCTTGACACCGGCTACAAAAGGAAAGATTAATAATAATTGGTAGTAACGGTCTGCCCCGTTTATGTGATCGAACGTGTAAATTTGTGGGAAGCCCGGAGTGGGGTGCAATTAATCGGAAACATTTGTCGCGCAGGTTGCATTCCGTCGACCTTTTTCCTGCGTTTCGACGGCAACGAATTACTCGGTTAATTACACGCAACGGAAACGCGAGCGATTTTTTGCCGGCAGATTTTCATTTTCAGAAAGCGCGCGCGCGCGGCGTTATAAATTTTCGGCCGAATAATAAAGGCTCGCATGTTAATAACCCGTTAATATAAATCTCCAGAACTCTTGATCAGACCGCACTGGTTAAATCATTAATTATGAATCCGGCCAGCGCAGGAAATTATTTATGCGATGGAATTTATGGACATGTCATATGTTCTTATATTATAAGCGCGCCAAATCCGGGAATGATGAAATTTTCTCGTTAAAACGAACAATAGACGGGAAATCTTCTCGGCATGTTCGTCGATAATTTAATTATCGTCGTCGCTGCATTTAATCTCACGGTTCCGTTATTTTTGTCTTGAAGCCACGTTACTGTAATTGGATAACGGATTATTAAAAATGTACCTTTTTTCATTATTTACGTGCTTCTTCGAACCTGGTATGTATACATGCGCTAACTTTATGTACGAACTCATCTCTTTGCATTATGAATAACACTGACTTCGCAACATCGCCGGAAATCTGCATTAAAAATCTATATACTCCGTTTTCTATCTTTCTATCCACAGACAGTTACTAATTATTTTAGCATACTAAAAGAAAATCACTAAACACATATCCAAACAATATTACTGATAAATTAAATCATTTTATCGTAACTTAATAGATAAATACATTACCACCAGACATACACGATCGTTCAAACGTTAATAATAGAATACACCTGAACAGTTTCTATACAGGTTGTTACAAGAACGATATAACATATTTTCTTCTTTAACGTGTTCCCTTCCTCTTCCAACAGAAAAATGATTATGAATCTTTTCTGCGCGAGTCAATATTTCGATACCACGGTTCCACTGTCCCGCGAAGTCGCTTAATTGCCTAGCCGGCATAAAAAGGTAAGTAACAGCGTGATGGGGGTAGCAGACAATAAGTTCGGTACAGTCCGAGCGACGAACAAAAGAAAGAAGAAACACGTCGCGCGTCAGACGTTGCCGTTCGTAGGCCATGATACTTTTAATAGCTGCTTTACGACACGAGGCTGCAGGACAAGTAGGCTGTAACTGTTCAACGCTTTTATGCGTCATAAAATATTCGCATGATTTCCCGCGTCGCATTCTTTCTCGCCGGGATGCGGCCTCCGGGAACAATTTTCCACGGAAAACACAGTAAACACGGTGAAACACGGCGCGAAATTACCGGCCACGTCGTTCGCCGGTAACTAACCGGCGATTATGCCACACTTTCCCGCGTCATGAATGTTCCCGCCGCCCCGCTGAAGGATTTCCAACGCAGTTTCGACCCATTCGGCGATGATGAGCCCCGCTGTATCGTTAACGCTAATTAAGATAACGTTATAATAACCGTGAAAACGCGAACAACCTTTTAATTTCATCACTCGCGCTTCTTTCGGCCATTAAAACGCGGAACGGCGGGACCGCTAATTTCGGGTCATTGTTCGGCGCTTTTTCCACTACACGACTAACGACTTTTGTTCTATAACGTACAAGAAGATAAACTGATTATTTAAATGAATTATCAAGCTTTTATATTGATCTTTCGCCTTCGAAGAATTACAAGCGTTTCGCTCGTTCAATCATTTAGAAGAAGTTCCTAAGATAATCTATTAATCGAACGATTCGTAGATCCAGTCTTCAAAATGATACTCGTATTTGCATATTTCGAGTCGCGTTAACGATGAAGATCGCGGTAACGATGAATAACAATCTCCTCTTTTTCATACGGTGCCTCGAGAATGAGAAACTGCCGTAAGAAACAATGTTATTCAGAAGAGATCCAATAAACGCTTCTATCGTCTTTCCACCCTCGTGTTCCGATTGTGGACCGACTTATCGGCTTCCGCGCAGTTCTTTGTTCACCGACTCAACGTACCAGCTGATTTCTCGATACGAAGGCCGGGGGGGGTGAGTGAAATTGTCTCCCTCGCCGCATAAGTGCCCTTCACATTATACGCGAAGAGTCTCGTAGCCGCGTCCTGGAGCCTCTTTCTGTAACCCAGTCGCACCCTCCGCCTCCCGAGAGAAGAATGAACGGTCCGCGAGGGTGGAGACCGGTTGGAACGAAGGAAGGAAGGAAGGAAGAGCCGAGAAAGAATAAAGGAACGGGGGAGAAAAAGGAGGAAGAGGCTTCAGAGACGAGTCAAGGGTGCAGGGTTGTCCGTGTGAAAAGCCAGATAACAAAGGTAGGTGGGACAGCCAGACACATAGGAATTCCGGGACTATTTATAGTTAGGAGTTATTAGCAGCGACGTAAATTCCTCTCGCTTCGTGACCTTCTCGGTCCTTTATATCCCTTAAAAATCATCCCCTAATCGCATCCATTTGCATTCGCTTGGTTCCACTTTTTATTTGAAAACCGCATCGACTGCTTTGATCATTAACCCTTCGCACTCGGGAGGTGATTCTCAATCACCGCTTGATTCGATGCAGTAACTATAAAATTTGATGTTTAACCCTTTGCACTCGACAATATTTTTCATTAAAGATATTCGTTACTTTCTGACTAAATGTTAACGATATTTTTCGCAACTGGCACAACTGATTATCTTATATAAATTAAGAGACAGAGCTATTTTACTTGATGTTTTATGTGTTGATACATTACGCAAGGTTTAATATTGAATTGAAAATTTTATAAGTTTGCTGCGTCGAATCATTAATACTGAACTGTGTGTAATGCATCGCTGTGCGAAATATTCGGGTAAAATAGCTGTTTCTTAATTTTCTTGTGATTTCTCTTTGAGTTAAGTTAAAGAAATATTGTCTTTGTCTAGTTAGAGAATGTTGAGTATTTCGTTAGAAATATTTCCCGGGGGAAAGGGTTAATTGATTTCTATGTGGTTTTCTATGCGTCGGAGGGTGAACTACTGCAGAATTGATATATGTTACGATGAATGTTTTGGTACATCAATATTCGATAAACTATTCAAACTGCGAGAGAGAACCATATACACACCCTTGCTTTGAGCCTATTTCCATCAGAAAAGTAGAATATAATCTCTATTTAATATAACATATTACCGTCGATACATTATATAGCAGCATATAGATAAGTGAATTTCGTACAAAAATCACATCTGGAGGGGATAAGTGAAATAATTTCGAGAGAAACACCGTGCTTTTCATAAATCAATTCATGGTGCAATAACTGACAGGCTTATTAACTGAAGTATTTCGTTTTTTTTTAAGTTATTGGTCTGAATTATATAGCAAGATTTCATTCGCGAGATCAATGTTCTGGTTCCGATTTTAATTATTGGATGGTTATGAGTCCTTCAGAAACAGTTACCGAGGTAGGGTAGGACTTTAAGTTGGCAAGGGATAATCGATACAAAGTCGCGTGTACATGTGTCTTAATACTTCTTTTTGCCTGTATCAATCATCCACTTTAATTTCCCACGGGCACCATACCGTGGAATTAGTTGGTTCGGACTCTGCACGTGCGTAATTAGGTCCGAGGATTTTTATGTACACGTGAGACTCGACGTGACCGGCCCGGGATTTCTTCGGTAATAAGGGTGCACTTCGATTTCGTTTCGCAACGATGGCTACGATTCGAACGTTGGTGTAACGTCGTTCACCGAAGATCGAGGTTTACCGGATCGATTAATTAATTCGATTTCAGCGATGAACGAACATCGCTGAAGGTATAATTTATAGAGGAAGAGCTAAATCAATGAGAGAAAAGAGTTTTTTTTTTCTGCAAGTTTGTCGTAAGAATAATACTTCCCAATGAATTTTCAAGGAATTTCGAAATAACTGAGAGAAACATAAGAAGAAGATACCTAAATATAATCCAAACATTATTAAAATGTTAATACTCTGCGATTGGAGGTAATGGGAAATATTCTTGAAATCTTACGTTAGATGCACAGGGGCCTTGAAGACTGACATAAAGTGTTTTATTGCACATCACACTCTTGAGTAAACTTAATTCGAAATAATACTTTAAGAAGCTAATAGTTAATATTAGTTTGAGAAATACATACGGACGAAGGCTTATCCCGAACAGAAACGCATGTTTGTAATTTACCATAAAATGGTAATTAATACTGCTAAAGGGTTATAATTGAAAATTTCTAACTGTAACTTTATGATCATTGCAATAAGCCTTCTGCAGATTAATTGAGATTTTAATTATCAAAGTCCTTTTAATCTATTACCTCCTCGCAGGTGATAGGTGCATTACTTCCGGACTGCTAATTCTTGGCTTTAAGGGGTTTCCAGTGGAAAATGTAATTAAAAATACTGCGTGCGCATATAGAAAATAGAACTGTAAGTAGCGCCATACTCTCTAGCTCTCTAATTTTCCTGTTAACTGCACATTTCAATTAATCGAAACTGTCGTGACCAGAAGTACCTGCATTGTAAATATTCATTCAAGTCATTACAACTTCAGCTCGAGAACAGAGGAAATAACATAATTATTAATTTACCAATGGGATATTTTACAATATTTAAATACTCAATATGTTACCAACTACCACGATCAAAACACAAAAACACAAAGATTATTCATTCAAATAAAGAGACCGAATGATGTATCGCTAATAACGAATAATTATTATTCGTACGAAATGATTAATGGACAAGACATTATTCTACTCGTACGTTTGAGAAAACCAGTTCCCATCGAGAATATTTCCAGCGTCGTTGAATTACGATTTCGAAATGAGAAACTCTGCAGAAATCTTCGGTAATTCCATTAACTAATTTTTCGGAGCCGCGCATCGAAGGGCCCGGCTTTCCCGCGGCTGCGTTCAATCCGTTCCTTCGCAGGGAATCGCGCGTGACGTGCACGCCGGATTATCGAATCCCCCGCGTGTCCGTGTCAAAACGAATGCGACCTCTGGCTCACGACGCCGGGGACAACGTTAAAGTCCCGCTGTCACGGCAGGAATCCGTCGGAACGATAAACGCGGAGGACCACGCTCCGGGAATCGGACTCGCATGTCCCGCAGGAACCGCTCGTAATTCTGTTATGCTTGTTCGAACGACTGGCGTCGTTGTCCACGGCATCGTTCATAATTATTTAAACGAACCAACTGGGCTGACGGCGGATTGATCGATCGAGTATGTGTCTTGCACGGCATTTTATAATATCCCTTAGATATTACCTGAGAATTATTTCTTGAGAATCACCGTAGAATTATTCTTCGAAATTACTGTAGAATTTTTCGAAATTACTTCAGAAATAATTCTTAGAAATTATTTTATCTTCTTCCATTTCTATAGAAACGAGGAGTAGAAGGAAAAGGTAACATTCCTAGGAGAAACGAACACTGGTAGCTCTCGAGACGTAACGTTGATTAATGGTATTTCGTATACTATTGGAAAAATAATGCAAAATTATAATTTATTGTCCAATTGTTTGACAAAGATGGAGCGTAGATCAGTGAACGATCTAAGTAGTTTAATATTAAACTGTAAAGCTCAGGTTCAAGATTGTAAAGTTGCGAATATTTCGAGTTTTAAATATCGATGACCAATTCCGTGGCGAAGATATGAGGAATTACGAGGGTTCAGTGTTGTTAATGGCGCATTTAAGGCTGCTTTAAACGATCTTACGGAAGAGTTGATCCAACAGCTCGCGTCCCTCTCCCAGTAAATCACGTTTCGCCTGGTCCTTTTTGCCCGGGAACCCGGTCCAATGGTACTTTATTTTCAGCCAGTTAAAATCCAGGTGTGATAATTTAGTGGGAGACATTTTACACGGCGCGAAGGCGGCCGCGCGCCACGTGGAAAAAAAGCCTAACCTAATCCGGGGGAGTCTGAATTATCTCTCTGTTTTGCCAGTTCCCGAACGTCGCGCGACCAACGTCGGAAAAAGCGACGCCGACGAGAAATAAAACGCGAACGGTTCCGCTCGCGAGGCACACGCAGACGGCGTCGAACGATGAAACGAGTGCGTTCAACGAAACTCGCCCCGTATTTCACTCCGCGGGGGTGGACGGAAGTAGTCCGTGGAACTTAAATGAAATTCGGCTGACGTTCCGAAAACTGTTCGCCGGCGAAAAAGTTCCTTAAATTAAAACTTCGCCGCTCGGGACCCGATTAAAAACTGAAATTACATTCTCCAATACTGTCGCCGTTCCAACCTCATTACAGTTAAACAATTCCGCGAGACCAACACTTCAACACTTCTTCAGACCACTCTAAACTTACTCAAACCGACGCGATATTTCATTCACCGAAGTATCTCTCGATTGTTTCACCTTCCCCGCTGTTGAACCCCACCTCTTCGCAGAAATGATCGAGAAAATCACGTTGAGCCGGCATTCAGAATTTCCATTGCGAGAAAAACGAATTGCGCCGGGCATTATTTCAGCGAATGAAAACGCAAAAAAAAATTCGAAGAATCCGGTTAACGAGCGAGCGATGTTTCAACGGGCGCGGAAGATCCACGGCCGGCAAAAGTTTCGTCGTCGTACGTGGGCCGGGGCCTTTCACGAGCGTCGCTGCGCGGCCCGCGTTGCCGATTATGAAACACAGGTCGGTGATTGCAGCGGCTGGCGTAAACAAATTAGCGGGCGCCGCTCGTTTACGTTCTCGTTCGAGAGAGCCGAGCGGCGCAAACGAAATTACGCCGGCGCCCCGGTTAAATGGAAGGCCGTTGCGTTCTTTTGTGCGGCCGCTTAGCGTTCCGTTCCACCGGTCGGAATGCGAAATCATCAACGGCCGCCCGAACGCCCCCGCCGTAGATCACTGACATTTTACTCGGCCCGGAGAGATTAAATTTCTTCGGCTGTCGGCTAAGCTGCCCCCGACCCGTTAATGGCGCGCCAACCACCCCTGAAATTTTCCTTCATCGCCGAGGCAGTTAGCAAACGGGCAGTCGTTAACGAAGGTAAGATGATTTTTGCTTCCAGTGGACGTCGTGCCTGATGCACAGCGCGCATGAGACTTTTTGAGAGATTCATCGGTGGAGTTAGTGGACGTCGTTTTGGATGAAAGAGATACCCTTTGGGTTAAGCATTTGCCTGAGAGTTTGAGTACTGATGAACTTTGTTACTGTTAATAGGTTCGACGTAAGTTGTTCGTGATTGGAGTTTGTGTGACGGGAAGCTCGAACAATTCTGTTCTATTTGTTATTGAAAATAGGTGGATCGACAGGGGAATATAGAAATTTGTAATGTTATTCGAAGTATGAAATTTCGATAAGTTTGAAAGTAATGTTTCCCGTTGCTTTCGATCGCAGCCGATCGCAACGGGAGAACGTGAAGCGTAAAGAAACGATATATTTATCGGTGAAAAGAATTTTTTCTGCGAAACGAATCTTGGACGCATTGCGATAGGACGGAAATGTATTTCTGCAATCTGGGGAACCATCTGGGACCATAAGGAAGCCGCAAAAATGGCCAGTCAATTGAGGCGAGGCACTCCACGTTGATTCCAGATAAAGTATGTCGAGAGAGATCGAAAGCCATTTGGAAACCACTCAGGACTACTTATGGCACACTCAGCTATCCGATTAGGGGTTAAATTATGACGTATTTCGGCACCACCTGTACGCCACGGATAACGGATACTGATGGCACGTGACCCGTCGCAATGCTAATTTATGCGAATTTCCACGGGCACGATGCCCTTTGCGCTACGTCCTGGCGAAGCTGGCTCCGCCGTAATTTCAGACGTTCCTGCAAAATCATTGGGATTCATAAAATCATAAATGAATATTTCATCTGTAATATTTCATTCACAATTCCATAAACGGTTCATCTATAAACCGTGCGGCTGTTCTTCAGCAGTAGTCTGCCCGTTGAAATTTGTCAAATATATATATATCACTTTGCTCCATTTATTAGCGGACATCAAACGGAAATTACAACGAAGTAATATTCAGGGAATGTAAAATTCCCCCATCGCGTTAATGAAAATATTCCATGGAACTATTCGGAGATCGCAGCGAATAATACTTTAACCTGCGAGGGACTTAAAAAATTGCAAAAACTACAGGAATCTACGAGAGATATTTGCCAGTCCAAAAACCATCGATTTATCTGATACAATTCATAATCGAGTCGCTTCTTCTGTTCGTACAACGAATCAGCTTATTCCTCATATTGAAAATCGCTCGCCAGAAATATCCATGTCACCTGGCCCACCAGAAAAAAGAAAGCTAGTCGACGTCCCAATCGATTTCTTAGAAACGTCCAACGAACCAACGTATCCGTATCGTCTTCGATTCAAATTGAACCGGCGGATGGCGGAATCCACCGGTAAGCCGAGCAACGTAACATCGTTCCATAAATATCGGATATCGAATACCCTCGAATCGGAAACACCATTCAATGGGAATTGTTCAAATAAACCGCATCCGTCTTTCCGTTCTTTTATCCCCTTAATAACAGACGAATCCAGACCTCGGTTTCGTCGATGGCACTACCTGTGCCCCGTGAAAAACGAGAAACGCCGTTTACAAATAATCCTTAACATTGATTTCTGAAAATGAAAATCCTATCAACGGCACTAAATGTTCCGAAACATTTCGCCTACACCATCGTTGTACATTTCCAACATTTAACCCATGAAAAACCACCCAAGAATACAAAGTTGCAAGCGAATAATTCAGTAATCCAAACGACAATATGATCTAATATATAAGAATCCAACGCACGATTCAGTTCCCTCTACTCTAAATTTCGAATATCTCGACAAAAAATTCCTATTCCAAGGGGTATTCGCAAAATACGCAAGATTTCGAGTAAAAGTGAAGAGAAATTCCAAAGATAATGGAACGCTGCCAAAACGCGAGGCAATTAAAGAAACGCATCCGAGAGAATCCGAAGGTCGAAATGCAGAATTCATGTCACGGGTTCAATTTATTTTTATAGAGGAAGAAATGGTCCTGACCTCTTGCACCCGTCGGGGCTCATCCGGCGCGGCGGCGCTCGGCGATCGAAATAGCCGCGCCTATGCCTGAATATTTCGTTGGGCTTCACGGCCGTGATACAGAAGGTTTCCTCCGCTGAAATACAACAGCCTGTCGCTGCTGTTGTTACGTTTGACCGGTGTTTTGAAGCGTCGCGGAGTTTATGAGCCGTGGAAGAAAGGGTGCACCGTGGTTTTATGAGACGACATTTATGTTTCCATCGTGGGCGACTTTTTATTGGTGTATCGGGAGTGGAAGTATTAATGTCGGGGGCCTAAATTATACCACCGATTTTGTTATCTTTTATTTCGTGCGGCGCCGACGACCGGGCCCCGGGAACCCGTATAACCGGCAAGGAATTTTGGGAATCCTCCGGTCCCCCGGGGGTTGAAGCTCGGGGACACCGGGACCGTCACGGAAATAAAATTTCAAAGATACAATGCGTCGCGTCCATGAACGCCACGAATTTTCCTTTCCCGTTCACAGTTTTAGTGCCGCATTCTTCTGAACGCTGCGCAAGCGATAAAGCAGCCCGCGTTTGGAATTCGATTACCGGCTCAGAATAAAATCGTCGAGCTGCAATAGGCAGGTAGAAACTCGATGGATCGTTCGGTTTTTATCTGTGCTCGTCGAATCGTCTATTATATTCTACAATTATGAACTTTCGTTCCGCGTCGAATTGATTTATCCTTATCCTATTGTTTCCAGTGTATACGCTAGAAAATCAATTCGTTTTCATCGAACGTAGCCATTGAATATTCTAATATATTCTATTTATTAACAAGTGATTATACATTAATAATAACGCAACGACGCCCGGTAACTCTAGAAAAATTATACGACAGCAACTGGTAATCTAAATGTTAATTTTAATCACTCGCGGGGCTTCTTCTAATCTGAAATAATAATTTCATGCATTTTCCGCTAAGGGTAAATAACCGTCCCGTATTTATGAGCACGTTCACAAAATACCCTGCAGAAATTTGTTAACGGGAGAGCTTCCCGATGCTCCGGGAAGAATAACGGGAGCGCTGTGAGAGGAAAATTCTACTCGAGTGTTTTCCAGTTTATCGATTGGCGGTTCGACAACGATCTACCCCGTGTCGATTATAAAAGGACGAGCCGCGGCTACGTTCCATCCGGCCCGGAGTTCCGGTTGCCTGGTAAATCCTGCGATCCCATTATCCGTGTCTCATCCATAATGATGCAGATTACAATAACAAATAGGCGACAGGGTCGTAGCCCCGGTGCGGTATCGCGGCAAAAGAATCTCCGTGACTCTCTTTCACTGCACTCGAGGCCGAATCTACCTGGCACCCCGGCCCTCGAGGACGTTCTCGATCGGGGAAGCGAGAAAAAGGTGCCGGTCGTGGCAGCCTCGAGTACAGGCTGGTTCAGCTGAACCAAGACACTCCTGTGTTCCGAGGAGGAGCATTGGAATTGCAATCTTCCTTGCTTTACCAGTTCGAGAACATTGACAGACGAATTTCCTTGTATTCTTGGTTTCTCAGTGCTATATTTGAATTGATCAAAAGTTGTACTTTTTGAATGGTTCTCAATATTAATAGATATCTCACTAGATTATACATGCCATTTTTACTTATTTCTGTGGAGTTAATTTGTTTAGCGAATGAATAGGTCAGTCTTGGGATTTTAGTTCTCTGATATAAATTTTAGTAATTTTCTGGTGTTACAGTTGAATAAGGCGATTGAATGTTAGAAAGGCAGAGATGAAAGAATAAAAGTAAAGGGATAGGCAGTTTAAATTCTTCTGATTAAGTTGTGTATGGGTTTTAATGGCAATACGTAGAGAGAAAATGTTCGAACGAAGAAAAATCGAGTCTATTTGGGTACTTTCGCTTTCGAGTCTAGGGAATTGTAGCGAATGGACGAAGCTGTAGAACCGAGATCGTGATTTCGGACACGAGTCGATTTCCAAGCTCGATGTAAATGCTCCCGGAGGACAATGGGAAGCGACTGAACGGGTCCTTTATGGGGAACGCTGACCTCCGCGATCAACAAAAACAGCGTGAGCGGAATCGGGTCTGAAAGAAGAGCGTGCCAATGGTATCGACTTAATCGATTCTTGCTGACTGAAAGTGCCACGCTGATGGCTCTATCGATTCCGCTTTGCCACCATATTCGGACCCATTATACTCACCGTTCTAGGCTTCACTAAAACCCGTGCTAAATTCTCGAGAACACGGAACACAATATTCTTAATAATTACTCTATTTTCAAATCTAATTGAGTGTAATCGTACAAAACTTCTTCGAGCATATATTAAAATTTAGATTGAATTAGTTATCTTCACTTCTTAATATACATACATTTCTGCATTAAAATATTAACCCTTTGCACGCCAAAAGTGTTTCACTGAAAATACGCAACATTCTTTAATGAGATACAGACGATCATTTCTTAAACTAACTTGACTAACTATTTTATTTCAATATGTCACATACTGATGCTTTATACGAAGTTTAATAGTAAATGTTATGGGCCCAGCACGCTTCCACTGCGTCTAAGTGTATTTTACTAAAGCGAAGCTAGGCATCCGGTATAAGGTTTTGCAAAACTCCGCGCTACGAAGCTCGACGAATCAAACTACACACTGTGGACGTTTGGTGTTTCCATCATTCTTGAAGCGGAAGACCTCATAGAATTCATAGACGGCACAACGATAGAACCGGATAACCTGTTGAATATTTATTTGCAAAAATAAACACGACAGTTTGAAAACTAAGTGTATATTTATTAGCATGTATTACGGTGATTTACAAAAACTGAAAACAGAACGCTGTTCGATGGTCGAGCGTTTGCTACGAACTGCCGAACGACGCGGAGAGAAAAAAGACGCTCAGCGCGTGTAATAAAAATGGCTGCCCTCCTCAGGAAAAACAACTGACTCCTGCGAGGGAGAGGACTGCACCAACGGATGCTTTCTTGCCATTAAAAATATATTTAATGCTCACTCACAACAGTCATACTTTACAATGTTGCTGTATCAAATCGATTGGTGACTGACAGGCGCATCTGGAGTGCAAAGGGTTAAACATTGCAGTAACGAGGCTACTTACGTAGAATGTACATTTTAAACTTATTATTCTCGTTAAAGTTCTGTCCTTCGGCATAACATTATTCTGTTCGTATTAATTTTTCTTTCATAATATTCCGTATTAACGTGAAAGCAAGACGTGTTTAATGCGCTTTGAACTGATTGCCCGGTCTAAATATTCATGAACATTCCTTCTACGTTTATAAATCCGATGAACGAAAAGGCGGGCTGCAAAGGAAGTTGACTCATGCTTTTAATCCGTGGACAGAAATCGTTGGGAAATTTACTTTGAAAGGAAGCCGTGTTAAGGCAAATTTTCCTTCGGAATATGCAAGGGGAGTGGACAGTCCGGAAGCAATCGAGAATTCTATGAATAATAATGTCCCTATTTATTTCGCAGGGAATGAAGTAAGGGTCTCCATTTTTATGCGAAGACGATTAAAAAGAAGGAAAAAAGGGGAAGGCGACGCGAACGAAGAACGTTTGCGAACAATATCCGTATCTTTCCTGCCCAGAGCGCGAACACCTTTTGAAAACAGGCACCAATTAAATTGTTTCTTTCCATAGTATAATTTTTCACGCCGCTGGAGAATAATTAATAACTTCCGACGGCCTTTGCCGTCACGATGTACTAATTATACTTGACGCCTCGCGTAAAATAACAGATCAGATACAATTAATTATAAAAACATTACTTCGACCTTCATGAATACACCCAGAAAGACAACGTGTACAAGATACTTTTGAATCGTGTCTTTTTAATTCTTTCGATAATACATATTTCTGTGCAAAGTATTTAGTATCAGTTAAATTCTTTGTACGGTTCCGTTCAAATCGACGAGAATCGATTCAGTTTCTACTTTAAATGGAACAGAATTTTAACGTACTAAAATTTCCTACAGAAAATAAGAGTATATAATCTAAATTATATCAGTGACAAGAGAAAGTCTTTGATCAACAGACTTCACGGCGCCTTTCTTCCCGAATCGACAAAAAGGACTTTAACAATGGAGGTTCAAACGTTACCCCACAATTTTATCGTGGTGTCGTTTCACAAAGACACCAGTCTTTCGTCAACTTTCAGCCGAGTGGAACTTCTGTTCTGCGCTTCGAACGGAACTTTCCCGAAAATAAACTGGATGAAGGATGATCGAAAGATGTTGAATCGAAGAATGAAACCGAATTCAACGCCACCAGGAAAATACGAAGACCGAAAGAGATCGAAATGAAGATTACAAAGAGAGGAATTGTAGTCATGGTCGACAGTCACGGGATTCGTAATATCGAGAAGCGATATATCACAAGGGACGCGGATCGGGCCGATACGACTCGCGTTCGGCTGCCGCTAGTCCTCGGCCATTCTAGTCGAAACCGTATTTTCCACGCTCTTTTCGCGAATATTTGCAAACATTTGTAAACGAACGATGTTCCGGGACGAAGAGCCTCGCGAAGAAAATTCCGGCTTGGGAAATATTTGCGAATTCCATCGAAGGGAGGACTGTCGCCGCGTTTGCGACAGTTTGGAAGATCTTTCCGCTTTCTTCCTTTTTTCCCCCCTCTTCTTCTCTCCGCGAGGTGACGAACGAGTTTGATAAACATGACTCTGTCGAGTCCCGCGGAGCTGCAAACGGTGACGAGCGGAATCAAGGAAGTTAACCCTTTAACTCAGAAATCCTGAGAAGTGGTACGGCACACTCGGAGAATAATCATAGTGACTACAATATGTCGCAATGTCTACAAGTATAGAATGCATATTCTTCGACATTAAAACTGTGGATGTTAATGAAATGAATAAATGAAGCTTTTAGACAAAATTGATGCCGCGCATATACAATCCCAACGATCATGAATCAATAAAGGCAATGGATTTTTTATCAAGAAACAAAAAATAGTAGTGAGAGATATTTTTTCGACATCTTCACCTTTTCTTTTTTTATCTCCTTTATAATCCAATGACAACAATTACAAAAAGAGAACGTTTGCTACTAAATTATCGATGTTATTGTCCAAAACCTCTTCTATATTCCATAAAACTTTCAATTCGAAGAGATCACTATATGCGTGCGATAAGCACGCAGTTAGCAATGCGTTAAGTCCAATCGAGCTCCTTCGTCGAGGGGTCAATCGTCGCGCGTTTTTACATCTGCGCCCATCGCGAGAACATTCGTGCGTAGTCAATATAATAAAAGCCACCAGCGCGAAACCAGTATCGTCATTTCCACACGTACACTGCCGGTCAAAAGTTTCGAACCAGTTGATATGTAACGTTACGGATTAAAAATGGAATATCTTACAAATATATAAAATAAAATGACAAACATTTTATATCTTTATTTCTATCTAATACAGATACATCAGTGTTCCTTTGTCGTACACAAAAATTCTCCAATAAAAGTTATTTGCAAAAAATGGAAATTTAAAAAAAAGAATTTAACAAATAGAAATATTATTCAATTCCTTTGAATTATAATTAGGTATTATTCTTTTGTTATCAATTATTATGTTGTATGGCAAACGTAAACATAGAATATGCATAGAATATCTCTCTCTCTTCAATAAATTAGTGACAAAGTTATGTCGATTACAGTTGAAAAATAGGTTATAGGGCAAGGAATTAACACTAAAACTACCAAACAGTTAAATTGACTTTTGGAAATTCCTCAATAGAAATTTCGAGAGTATATCTATTGAGACCATTGATTTATAATTCAGTCTTCACACTGCTAAATCAATTTTTCCAATAATTTCTCAAAGAAATATCTGTTATCTTTTCAATCATTACAGAAAGAAGAAATAAGGAGTAAGTCATTTCAACCCATCTGGTAGTTTTAGTATTAACACGTTCGCTACCAGCGCTTATTTCGGCGGTCTCCTCAATTATAAAATTTTCTTCAATCCAATAAATCTTCCAAACAAAATATTAGAAAAATGAAACTGAAACGAGTCGTTGAGCTCCTAAACATACTGTCATAGTTTATAATTTCTAATAACAACATTTATAGAGTTAATTTCATTTTCATTATGTGAAATATAGAATTACGGCCGTCACAAATATGTGACGCTGGTAGCGAACGTATTAAACTGGCAGTTTTACTATTAACACATTCTCTACCAGCGCTTATTTCGGCGGTCTCCTCAATTATAAAATTTTCTTCAATCCAATAAATCTTCGAAACAAAATATTAGAAAAATGAAACTGAAACGAGTCGTTGAGCTCCTAAACATACTGTCGTAGTTTATAATTTCTAATAACAACATTTATAGGGTTAATTTTATTTTCATTATGTGAAATATAGAATTACGGCCGTCACAAATATGTGACGCTGGTAGCGAACGTATTAAACCGCGTCGCAAGGGGTTGCAGGAGGGCTACCGGTACGCGTCGTTTAGTCCGGGACCGTCTGGTGAGCAAGTTGTCGGCGGAAAAAAGTCGGCGGAATAGACGCGCAGGAATCCGGCTGGCGGGAACGTAACCGCGGCGAATGTAAATCTCGCGGAACAACGCGGTCCTTTATCCCGATCGGGAGTATCGCGGGTGGATATCCGGTTTTCGTTGGCCGCTCGACGCGACGGAACGACGTAATAAAGTTTGATCGTTGTCTCGCTGCTTTATTGGGATCCGTTCCTTCGGCGGATGCGCCGCGACCCTCGGAGAATTCTTAATTTCGTAACCGGTGGAATTTGTTTGGTGATGTCTTCCCTTCCGATCTCCCTAACGGGGTTGGCCGCGGGTGAAATTTACTCGGTGTACACCGCGCGGCAGCGATATTTCCACGGGGTAGCATTGTATAAACACATTTAGTCGGAATTTTGTAACATTCGCGGGAAAGTTGATATTCATAAAATAGATTACGAAAGATTATCTCGAATCTAGTTGTATAACTCACAATATTAACCCTTTGCGGACGAATGTCGACGCTACCGAGATCAAACTGTCATATTTGTAATACTAAGTTGCACACAACCAATTTAATCACTGAAACAGCGAATGATCAGTACGTTGTTTCTTTTTCTCTCTATTATTTGAGCATTCGATGCGTAATTCGACAGGATCTGCCTTAGGTTTCGTATACTATAAATAATCGTCCGCAAAGGGTTAAAGTTTGATCGAATATCTACAGTTTTCAGATTCTTCAGAAAGATTCTTCAAAGCCGAATTTTTCCCAATAACATATGTCTCATCTAATAACAACATTTCAGAAAGAAGATATTTCCAAAATTAGCTTTCAACATCTTTTCGGCACTTAAATCGTTCACTCGAGAGTATTTTCTTATTCCAAGAAAAATTATATATTCCAAAGTAGAACTCCCGCCACTCTCTCGTAGGTGGCAAGAAAGAATTCCTCGTAAAATCTTCTCCGGCGTCTAATCCGGAACGTTTCAGTTCCAGAAAGTTAGGCGGACATCGAGGATTAAACATCACGGTCACGGTTCCTTCGGCTTGCCTTCGCGAAATTCTCTTAATCCCTCGGCCAGCCGGCACACATATCCCCCGGATTCATCCGAGTAACGTCGCGCGCTCGAGCCAGTCGTCCCGTTGCAAAGATCGCAGAACGTGTCCCAGCATCGTCGTTCTAATTCCCAAACATGCTGCCGTTCGCGCCGAACGCCAAAGCCACGGGGCAAACATTGCCCTCTGCCTTTGCTATCCACAAATATTTACCCCCAGCTCCGCCCCCGGTTATATCTACGCCCCGCGGTTACCAGACATAGCTTTTCCACCGGGGAATCCGTCGTCTGTCTGCGCCTGGAAGCGCGATAGTCACGCGCCGAAGGAACCCTGAGGACGAGGCGGGCAAGCGTTGCATACACCGGGTGGATGTTTAGTCGCTCCTCGCAGGTGGATCACTGGAATTTCTTTGATAGTCGGAATAGAGAGCGGCGAGTAGAATCAACGACATTTTTTTAACCGAGCCGTCGCGTCAGAGTGATTCCAGTCACGAAATTGGATAACCGGGACTTCTTTGGTAGTTTGAATTTTCGACTCAGTTATTGAATCAGAGCGATTCGAGTCATGAAATTAGACCATCGGAATTTCTTCGATAGTCGGAATAAAGAGCGGCGAGTAGAATCAATGACA
The DNA here is from genome assembly GCF_051020985.1 of Nomia melanderi. NCBI lineage: Eukaryota > Metazoa > Arthropoda > Insecta > Hymenoptera > Halictidae > Nomia > Nomia melanderi. The sequence goes on from NC_135007.1 coordinate 10,605,128, forward strand.
TTTTTTTAATTGAGTTGTTGTGTCAGAGATTCGAGTCACAAAATTGGATAACTGGGATTTCTTTGGTAGTGAGAATGGAAATAGCGATGAGTAGACAATGATATTTGTTCGACAGTCGCTGAGTCGGAGTAATTAGAGTCACGACGTTAGATAACTGGAGTTTCTTTGACAGTTTGAATTTTCGATTCAGTTGTTGAATCAGCGTGATTCGAGTCACGAAATTAGATCGCTAGAATTTTTTCGGTAATGGGAATAATCTGAGTCACAAGATTGGATCGCTGGGCATGTTTCGGAAATGGGAATAAGATAAAAGATGAAAGATAAATAGAGTCAATGACATCTTTTCAATGAAGTTGTTGAGTTGTACTTGCATGCTGTAAACAAACATTTAAGAGGATATACAGAAACGTCATACTGTTTAATATGAAGCGGAAGAGTCAATACGCGGAACATGGAAATCTGATAAGATTTAACGGAATTAAAATGAACCGTAAATGAAAGTCTCGACTGTGAACGACATCAGTCACGCACGTCACAATGTGCGAAGAAAGTGCAACGCGAGAATCTGTTGATTTCAAAAGCCTGGTGACATTCGGGGGTGTCACGGATGAATCGATAACGAATTCCGTTCGATCGGTGAGACAAAAATATCTCGCCCCAATACCGTTCAGAAATTGTATCGAAGGATCGAAGCGCGGGAACCGAGTAGAGTGAAATCCGATCAGCGGAATGTTAACTATTCGCGATTGGCGGTGAATGGAAGGAAACCTTTCGAAAACGTATAAGCCGCGTGGAGGGAGAACCGTGAAAAATATTTTTGTTCGTTACGATTTAACGAATTGTCACCGGACACGCCGACTTCACTTCGTTGATCCGAAAACAGTCGACTGAAAGATATCAGATCAACGAAATCTTCGATTTAACACTGGAACTACCATACCAGTCAGACTGACTGGTCTCCACTGTTTCGTTGCGCAATTACTGATATCTTGAAAGCATTGGTTATTTGAAATGAGTTTAACAATAAATAGTTTCGCTTTAATACTACAATAAATGCCTTAAGAAACTGAGAATATTCTATCGTTACAACTTTTACAGGGGTTACGTATCAATAGTATTAAACGCTCGGTAGTTCCAGCGTTGAAAACAGTTTCCCCAATTCACTGAATAAAAGACAATCCTAACGAATCGGATTTCCATCGACAACCACACTGCGTATCTATTACATCGTTAGATACATTATAAGAACATCATCTGCAAAAACTTCCCCTCGAAAACATTTCGAGCACGGACGAAAGCGAGAGAGACCCGAAGAATACAAAGATAGAAATTAATTCATCTTCCTCCGCGAGTATAAGAGGAACCGAACAAAAATCCGGATGGAAATGATAAAAAGTACACGGAATAAATTGAAGAAATGTCGTGCGCTTCAGCGGTCCGATCGGAAAAACGAGAATAAACTGAAATTTAATGCAACGTGAATGGAGAGGGAATCGCGCGAGAAAAAAACAAAGGCCGGGCAAAACCGAGACTTCCCCCGCATCTGTGAGCGACTCGGCTCGACGCGTCGCCGGCCGCGAATGCAGCCGTTTCTTTGCGAGGTTACGTCCACCGTCGACATTTCATCTGCATACGATTTATCCGCGAAGATACTCGGCGAGAAGGAGCGGCCGTGCGTGTTTCTTGAGTGAAAACTCCAGCGCGCGCGGACGCGAATGAATATTGATCGACTCAGCGGCAAGACGCAATTTTTCCGGATATGTTTCGCGTTATTTGCGGCCGCTTCTTCCCGCGGCAGCGAACAAAAACCCGCTCCGCGCTCCCATTCGTATTTAAATTATGATTTATATTCCGCGAGAAATGGAAGGAACTCGGAAAAATGCAATTTCTTTTCGGATGGTATTCTGCCGGGTCGGATTCGGATGGTTCTTTCGAACTCGTGGCCGATTCATCGAAATCTCGTTCGGCGAATCCGCGACGGAACTGGAAATATTTGCATTAAACGAAGCTATAAGGATTACGGAATTTCCTTTTGAATTCTACTCTTTCGACGTGGTTTGCTTATAGAGTTCTACCATTGTAGATCACACGACGTATTGTACGTCGTTGATGTTACCACTGAACATACCGATACTTTGTATACCAGTCAAATAAATAGATATAAAATAAACGAACGAATTAAACCATAGGTCTTTCTTATTGAAAATAGAAACAGGGAAAGACGGAAATTGAAAAACTGATTAATCGGATAATATAAGAATTAATTTACTGTTAATTAGAAAGACAAAATATTTTGAATGAAATTTTAATACCGGTCATTTGATCGCGGTACATTTAATGTTAATTTTGCATGCAAATGTATTTAGTTTTTGAGAGAGAAGTTTGTTCGAATAGAGGATTGAGTAAGTATCTGCAAATCCGTTCGCATTAGCGAGATCATAGCGACAGGAGGTTCCGATAGTGGAAAAACCGTAAGGAGCTCGCTCTGCATCTTCGGCGCAACGCCTAACATCGGCGTTTCACGGTTTAACCCAGTTGCGCCGCTAATCCGTGTCTCCTTACACCCTAAACAGCATTGTTCCAAATTTCTAGGTCAAAGGGGAGCAGGCTCCGCTGCGCGAAACGGCTAATCCTCGCCAGTTAAATGCAAGTTCCGACTTGTCTTGCGCATCGTTGCAGCTCTTCACGACCTAGTAACTCCGGCTGATCTCTTCGCGGAATGGGAGCCGGTCGTGAATCTCAAGAAGTAAGCTGGCACCGAGTAACATTTAACCCCTTCGTCCATTATAACGAAGCGGAATGCTGGTCCGAGGGCAATCTTGCAAATCAACTAATTAGAACCGGTCGAAAGGAACCTGAACTACCGATGAAAAATTACCAAAGAAATAACTTGACGATCTCTTTCTGAAGAAAGATCGCAATTAATCTCATTTAACTTGCGACAAAGAATATTTAATGGTAAAGAAATCCTGTTCGTCTCTCGGATATTTTGTTCTGCGAAGGGTTGAATAATCGAAGCTCTGGTAATTAAAAAGAAAGGAGGTAAAGTAATTAGGAAGTGAAATCGAGGCAATGGTCGAGGTATCGAAGATTGTATGTTTTTCTCTTGACTGAGAAATAATGTTGAGTTCGACAGGTTTTCCAACCCCTTGGGAATAAGACGCAAACTTGCGAATTGCATTGAGAGTCAGGAATGACGTCATTATAGGCTAGAGAGTAACAAATGTATTCTGATCGCTTCGAGAACAATGTGCTGGCGAAAAGAGTAATGAAACTTTCGACGTGGTCGTCCGGACCTTCCGGGGTTAAAGCAGTATTATCTTTTTCGTGCGAGTGCAGGTAGCCGGTCCACACGGTCCACTATTCTTCTAGCTGATGACCTGGAATCCTTCATTTTTTTTTTCTCCTCTCCTTCCTGATTTTTTCTTCTCCCTTGGTGCCCCTCCGGATTTATCATGGAAGAAAGGAGCCCGGGGAATTATGGAATCTTCGGCGAACTCCGAAGAGAAATAGTCCGGAAGCTCCTGAATCGGCAACTTTTGTCAAATCCTCATGAAATCGGGTGGAGCGCATTTTCTATTTTTAGACAAATACGCAGCGCCCGATCGTTGAATATCTAGCCGAGTTGGAAGCGAATTTGTATAGTTAAAGTATAGTAGCGGTCGTTCTGCAGATCATCGAAAGTTGAATAAAGGAAACAGAATGAAGGCAAGCGAAAGCTAGAGAAAATGTTGGTATTCGAAAGCTTGAAAATTTGAAGATTTCAATATTTGAAAATTCGGAAGCTTACAAATTCGAAAGTTTCGGAACTGGAAAATTTGAAAATTTAACCTCAAATCTTCTCCGCTTTTAATTATCGCTGACACTTAGATCACCGCGAACAAAGGTCTGCAAACGTGACCACGTGTTCGCTCGATAATTCGTCGCGCTTCAATAAATCCACTCGCAGCTGACTGTCTGGTTCGTAAATTAATATCGGGGCAATGCGAACGAATTTTAAGCGGCAGGAGACCATTATTAATTAATTTCCGCTAATTAGAAGGGGCCCAACGATGGCGGAGCACGAGGAACGACACGGTTCCCGGAATGTTTAATAATCAGAAACAAAACCCGAACAAACACAATGACGATCTTCCGTGGATGCGCGTATGCCAGACGTATTTCCCTGAGATTCAATAAGGCGGATGGGAGCGGCGGCGAAATGGAAAGCCGGAAGCGGGAGGGAGTCGCGTAGCCAGCCTTGAAGCGAATTTCGTATGGACAAAACATAAAGGAATCTAGTTCCCTATGAAAGGAGTTTTGTTATCGTGCGCGGAATCGTCACTCGACAAAATCGTTGGACACTACTCATCGTTAATTAGTATTCGACAAAAAGAATCACAGGACAGTTTCTTCTACAGCTGTGAACAAAAGGAATTCCAAGCAAACAAATTCTTTTACGTTCGAAGAGACAAAAATTCGAAATAATATACAGCAAAATCTTGACTCGAACAATACACTGCTGAATAGCTGGAACGTGAAATAAACAATAGAGAATGTATATACATAACTGATAGAATGCCAGGCTTTTTTTTACACGAGAATTTCGCACAACAATTATCTTCCGCGACATCGCAACTATGGAACGTCGTTATATTCCGAACGTTGCAAACATCGTTGATTAATTGGAATCCATTAGCAATACGAATCAAGTGAACACCGAACGTGCTTCAACGTACTTCGTAACCACTCTACACGTACTCGTGCTTTAAACACATTACATTAATTAAATGAAATTTCAGTTTCATACTTCGCGTATCCGAAACCATCGCGGTGTTCATTCGTCGGTGTCCCATTCTCCGCCACCGAGCATACGAATTAGTAATTACATCATCTACTTTTCTACCGCGCGCGATCCCCGTCAAAAGCCAACGCCGCCATCGTTGCCCTCTCTTTTTAAATTTACAGTTTCATTCATAATTGGAACAGCAAACATCGAACGGAGAGCATATTTATTTTCTATATTAAATAACTCAGTAAATTAAAGATGACATAAAAGTCTCGTTCCATTGTACGCGGCGGGATTCAATTAAATCTTGCGGTTGATTAAAAACCGTATTATGATTGCGTTTTACACAACAAAAAGCAAATGAATGTAATTGCGCGTGACGTAAATGAATCGTGGGTGGTTTCCGCGTTTAAAATGAATTTTCCAATGAATTTCGCCGCAAACAAGCGTCCTCGTTACGCCGGGACAAAGATAAGGGAATGGTTACGCACGAATGCGGTAGTTTCGCGTGTGAGGCCAAGTCGCAGCCGCGCTTCCATCCCCCCCCCCCTTTAACCCGAAGAGGAACCCCGCCTGAAGCATTCGCCGGGTGCAATTAGATGCTGCAATGAGATATCGATTAATAGCCGGCACGATGTCGTGTAATTATAGTGATCGCGCGGGCGTAGAGTCATAATCACGCTACGCTCTCGACGAAAGCCACCCCCGAGCGGGCGGGCGCAGGCAAAAAAACGCGCGTTACACTAATGTCCGTCGTTAGCGGGATTTTCGCCGGATTTACTTAAGCTCTCGTTCACTCTCACCACGCGCCGGACGCATCGCATCACGTTCAAATTGTTTCGCATGCTTGTATTCGGTGTCTCGTTTTTACGGTGCAATGGTTCCGATGATCAGCTGGATTTTAGTGTCACGAATGGAGTTTCGAAAAACAGTGTGCGAGATGAAGTAACAAGTAGCATTAACCCCATTCGTACGTCATGCTGGAGATGAGACAAGTTTGTTATAGGACGTTGAGAATTGTTTGAAAACGTACCACGCTTCAGAAGATTATAAGAATTAAAATTATCACTATCTTATTGTGATAACAATGAAGTGAATATAAAACGTTGAACTCTACCGTTGTAGATCACTCTCGTTCATTTCTCTAAGAATAAATACAAATTTCTGCACAACAATATTGAAAATCGAGTGCAAAGAGTTAACATGTAGATATCGTAGATAAGACTGCTTCTATTCACGTTTACAGTGTTGTTAAGAATGTATTTATCTGTTAAATTGTAGATAATTGAATATACGTTGGAGTTATTTGAAGAAGCTTTAAGTGCATATTATTGTATCATTTACTTTCAGAATTTCGAACGGATTCTACGGGATTTGCTTCTTTCTTCGCGAAACACCGCCGAGAACGAAACAAAGCAGACATCGTTGAGACTGATCGAATTTCCCCGACGCCCATTCTACGCGAACGTATAAGATCCGCGATGCGGTGATACAGATTTAAAGATAAACGTAGGGATAACCGCGTCCCTTTCCTACTTTTTAATAAAAAGAAGCCCCCGACAACGTTGCGTCCCGAGAGCGAAGTATTATTCGGGAATCCGACAATTCTCCTGCGCTATTCCTTCGTTCCCGCGCCCCACATAGACAAATCCGCAATTTACGATATCAAATTTTTGAAAGGATCAACGCTTCTGCGCGGGCATCTGAAATCCTGCACCGCTGCTTGCAAGAACGGACGAAATAGAAATATTCAGTCCCGGGAGAACGAACTCTCCCAGCTGAATCGAGATTCTGGGAGGATCCGTTAACACTAGAACTACCGAGCACTCGAACGGATTTTTCAAAATGTCCGTATACAAACTTCAACGGTGTATCTAAAGAGACTCCAATTGGTTTAAAATTCAGTTTGCATATCGCCGAATCAGTTTCTTTGATGATTTCTCGGAGATCAATTATTTCTTCAATAATTGCAAAAAACAGACATCGATTGTCTTAGTACCATAAAATCTTGTAATCCTCGGATTTCTCTTTTTTAAAATATTATAAACACCTTACCGTTGAATATAAATTCATGAAAAGTTAATGGCAGTTTGAAAATAATCATAAATACCTTGAACGAAGGGAAAGAGACCGAAAGAAACTTTCCAACCCTCAATTAACCACGTGAGCGGAGGAATTCTAAATAATTAAGAATACATTCTATATAACGTGAGCCAATATTAGCATATACTTTATACAATTTTCCAGTCGCGCAGAGGGGCACGAAGGCACACAAACAACGCGGAAGTGAAATGCAAGAGACATTATGACAAAATAAAGGCGTACGCAGCGCGGATTGATCAAACATTCCAACGCGAGCGACTCCAGAAATTGCTCGCGGTGCGCGAGGAGTTCCTTTTCCCCTCGTTTCGCCGCGCTTACGCCGCGTTAGCTTTTCCCTCGTATTTACTCGCATTCTATCATTTTTCGGGAAGATTTCCAGGACGCAACGAGCCGGAAGACGCGCAGCAAACATTCAATTTCCGACGACGTAGACGTAAAATCCGCGGGAACCTTTATGGCTCGCCTTGTGTGTGTCGTGGTAACGTACACAGATCAATGCGTCCGATAATCACGCAAGATACATGGATCCAGCCTCTCTATAATTCTAACACATACTCAACAATTGAATTTATCCGAAACAGAAGAGCGATTCGGATAATTCCATTACGATACACGTTGAATTCAGTGAACCAATAATATCCCTCTGCAATTCGACCGTTTGTTGTTACACGTTGCAACGCGTTTACACGCGACACGACGAAACAGGGATAAATACATTGTCGATCGGGGGAGCAAATAATTCATTCTCTAATTATGAATATCCTACTCTTTGAGAAAAATGCAATTTACTACGCGCTTCGTGAAGTCACATCGAATTACACGAGTTAAATAAATATTCACCAGAGACGTTTCATAACGCTTAATAATCCTACGCGAGGTCTCGTTAAACGTTGAAAAACTTTATTACGAACTCGGAGTGGTACCTTTGATCCGGAATCCTTTGAGGAAAGGGAACTGGAGAGTGCTCGAAAGAAAAGGGATGATTGTCGCATCAAGAATTAAAATCAATTACAAATTACGTTTTGTCATCCTCAACTATAATTAATTTTACAACGGAGCCTGTCTTACGGGACGATCTGACATTCAGATATCCGACTTTAAAAGCGCGGGGGCTTGACGCGGCGCCGCCCTTGTGTCCCTCGTTCTCCACCTGTGACGTCCGCAGAGCCACGGTTCGTCCGTTCCAATTTCCGTCGGCGGTCGCCTACCTGACCACGTTAGCCAACTTCCGAATTCACGTAAAACAGCCCGGCCAGCCGGGCGCCCTTTGTACTCTCAACTTTTCCGGCGAGTAAATAGCGGCCGGGACAAGGCGCGCGATGCACGCCACCGCAAATACACTGCGACCGCGCGAAGACGCATGCACACGCCGGCGAAATTTATTTCGCGAATCGCCGCTGTTGCATTTCCGCTCCTCCACGGTTCCGGATTATTTGCTGTTACGCTCCCCATCCAATCCGCCGCGATATCCACCGCCCTGGGGCGGTTCTGCAACGTTCGTTCGAATGTTTCGCGCTTCCTTCAGTCTACGAGACGCTCTCCAGAACCAGATTCTCCTAAAATATTCGTTTGCCTCGCGAGAAATTCCACGTGACAGATAAAAGATCTGGAATAACTTAGTTTCGGTATAGCACTTATTCGGAAAGAAAGAAAATTACTTTGTTCGAACGATTCACCTTCTATTAACACGATCTGTTACACTCGCGACGAAAAGAATTTTAAACGGATATCCTTGTGAAAACCTCGAAACCTGATTATCAAATGCAACACGAATCTTTCGACTGGATTATAACTGATCCGAGAAATCGGAACATTCGTTCGGCGAGATCCTCGTGACGGTCACTTGGTAAAAACACGAAGCAATGATTAATTAATAACACCACGTCGGATCGAACGCAAACGTTACGGTCGATTGTGCTCAATCGTCGCGGTTCGATTCGAAATAGAATATTCAGACTGAGGGAACGGGTTAGCTCGGGCTCTCCGTTGATTGCAGCGCAAAAGGATGGCAACCCCCTGCGTAGACCGTGTCTCTGTATCGGCGGGTATCGAAATTTTTCCGCGTAATCGGATTAACCACCCACGGAAAGGGCGGATATACATCCCCCGTTCGTTCCGCCTGCAGCGCTCCCACACGGCCCAACGAGATCCCATTCAATCCCCCGTGGAATTCGAGCTCCGTGCAATCTGAAATGCGATCGAACGTCGGAAGCTTAATATCTGGAGCCATCCCCTGCGCCACTTTTGCTTCGCCACGTGCGCCCAAAAGAGCGTCTCGCGCGAAAAATGGCCACGATGCGGACAGCCGGGGGAAACGGAAACACGGAGATTGGCCGGAGACAGGGGGCTCTCACAGCCGATTGGCAGCGGCCGTTCGAGTCTCCTTGTTGGCCGATTTCAAACGTGATTCAATCGCGCTTTCAATCTCTAATCGTGGAGATGAAATTGCCTGCAGAAAGAATTAGAAGCTATCAGACTCGAGTTTTCAGCTTTCTATGTAAATCTTTTCGTTGAAACGATGCACGAGTCTGTAGTTAGAAATGTCGTACGAAACATCGATTTGATTGTATGCTATTGTTTCCATATCGCAGACTTCTGTTCGAATACTAATAATTGGAACGAAAGAAACATGTAGAATTCTTAGTAACGTAAGTAAGAAAGTATGAATTAAGAAAATAATAACAAAGGGAAGAAAGGGAGAAGGGAAGTATCTTAAGAATCATGTTACTCGACGCGTACGACGCTACGCTTCTTCACGAGTTTAAGGAATACGGGACGTGACTCCGCGCGCGCGCCGTTTGGTAATGAGATTTGTGTCGGGTTTTATTACTGGTCCCGAGGGTTGAGTTTCGATGTGTTTATTCGGCGGATTCGTTAGCCAGTGCACCGTTCTCCTGAAGGGTTTCGTTTGGATTTTCCGCGCGCCGGGCGGAGGAACGTACGTAATGACGAGGAGGGTGCTCAGGGATTCTTCTCTTCGAGAGTGAAGAATAAAAAATTCCTAGAATGCGTAGAATTTGCTATTCAAGATATTAAATTTCAATGTTCCGTGGATTCTTTTTCACGTTAAAGAATGGAATTTAATTAAACAGTATAGAATCTCGAAAGTATTGGAACATATTAAATTCTGCTGCAACGCGCGAAAGAAGTGATTCCGTTTATTTTACTCGGCATAAGCTTCCATTGCGTCGTTTCAATTTCTAAACGATAACTATCGTACGCGTCAACTCCAGAGGAAGTCCCTTTTACTCGGTAATTAATTCTATCTGGATGAAAATAATTCATTTTAAGGAACGAACGCCGACACCGGCTGAATGCACGATAGTCATAGGTACGCTCACCGTGTAAACGTTATAAATCACCCCGGGCTATCAACGGGATCGCATTATCCGGAGAAATGATAAAACACTTATCGAAGAAAAGGTACTAATGGAAAACTAACGATCTGGTCTGCGCTCGAGTACACACTGAAGCAACCCGGCAATCGCTGCAAGCTCGTGGCTCCGGTGAATAAATATACTCGCAAATTATTCCGGGTATCGTTCCACGTTCCGCAAAATAAAATCCCGTTTCGCCAGTCATTAAAACGTTTCTACTGTACAATTAAAATTTAACAATCCCCCGAATTACATTCGTTGCGCTTGTAAATTACACTCTATATAAAACCCTGATTAATTTTTACGACCGTTGAATCTGCTCCATTAAATGTATATGCTCGCGATACGTATGCAAATATTTTCAATCAATGTCGTGGAATTCGTTACTCTAAACATCCAGCTCGTGAACGAAGATGGAACTTCAAGGTACTGGAACGATTTCGAATTGGAACCTAACCTAAAAATTCAATTACAATACGAGATTATAGTGTAAAAATAATTTTAAATTGTTCTGTATTTCAGCATATCGCATAAGCACTATATCTTTTTTATAAAGGAATTGAAGGAAAGAATCGAGTTAAGGCGTTATCCTCGCAACGCTTAATAAAGCAGTATCGCAGCGTGGGATTTTTAAAAAATTGACCTTGGAAACCGATAAATTGTGCGATTAAATGTTGCAACATACTGAGACGTAGGAGTGGAATTATAAATTGATGCTTCTTTCAATGGGTCGTAAGTCTACTGACGCGGCAATACCATAAACAACGGGGTGATTTCCTTGCCGGTACCATTGACCCTCCGTAACGTCGTGTCGCGGATTACTGACATTAGTAGATCGTCAATCAGTTTGATAAACTATTCGCACGTGTTCCGGACGATTTACCGGTGGACTATCGTATCTTGATACCTGAAACGGCTCAGATATCGACTACATCCTTGCAACATTCCACGAAAAAATGTATATTGTTGTCAGTACTGACACGAAGATTGACTGTACTCTGCTAAAAATGAAATCTGTAATAATTCGCATAAGCGCGTGTAAATCTGTAATAATAATTACATTGCACTTCAAAATATTATTATACATTACAATCACGACCATTTCGACGTTCACGCATCTCTTCAATTGGAAACGTTACTTTAAAAGTGCTTCTCGAAAGAATCGAGAAAATAAAATAATAAATATAATACAAACCAGACATTCGGGTGTCAATAAATACTGTCGCAATAAATCTATGGTAGTATCTCATAAATTCCGTTTAATATTCGACGAAAACATAGTCCATTCATTTTTCATTATTTAACATGCAGGTACGATACAATACGACTTTGTAGAAAAAATCTGTTAGACGAACGAACAACTCCATCGTTAAATTTTTTTCCGTAAACACTGCGAGATGAAGTCCGCTAATAATTTATCGGCGATGTTATCCGAATTGTAAGCTTTAAGTTATCGACGTTGAATGAGGGGACAGTGCTGGTAACAATTAGTTCGATACGCGATTGTTTATTGTTCGCGAGGATTTATAATTACGTGGACATGCACGTTCTAAATGGAAGTACTCGTTTTATTTTGATATTTTCATCGGTGCATCCTGTCGTTAAGTAAATTTAATGATAATAAGATTAAGGAATTCACAAGTCCCGGGTAACTACGTGCGCCATTAAATGCAAACGGCATAATTATATTAATTACAGGTAATAGAATATGATTCAATTATAGGATGAAAACGAAGTAATCAGTTCAGTAATCACGACTGCAGTCATAATTAAATGGAAGAAAAGACTTTCGAAGCGCAATTAACGAGTCCTTTGTATCGATCGGGGCCATGATCAATGCCCGATTGCGAAAATCGAGCCGGCAGAACTTGTCCCGCTTCCATTTTCAATGAAGCTGGTCTGCCGGTAGAGGGTGCACTACGTGGACCCGACAATCCATTTCCGGTGGAGGCTCTCGCATCAAAATACGGTCCGTGAACAAGAATCGCGCACAAATCAGTTTCGACGTCACTTTTAAATCCTTCGGAACATGGTAAATGACGGCCGGAGTAGAATCTATCTGCGGAATAAATTTCCTAGAAAAATATTTATCACTGGACTACCAAAATAACTCGTTATTAACGGAACGGCAAAAAATACCAATGCAAATGGAAGGAAAAAGTGTGACGTTAATTTTCGAAGCCATCACCGCTATCTAACTCCACCGCAGCGAGAAATATATCGCCGATATTTTATCAGAAACGCGTACAATAAAATACGAACTAAAATTCACGACACTCGTAATATTGATAAATCCCCATTAAAAGATTCAGAATTTTTTATTCAAATCTATAGGCAGATGACTTTAAAAAAAAAATCTCACAGTTCCACGAGCATTTCTCTGCTAGAAACCTCTACTCAAATTTCGAACTATCAGAAACGGTAAATTCAATCGCAACAGCAACGTCCAAAACTGCCCAACAAGCTACAACCGTCAGCAACATGTACAACAAGCGTGCCGCAATGTCAACGCGTTCCTCCGCTAAAACTCTGATAACGACACGACGAAACCGTGGAAAAATCGGCAGGCGCCGATCAAGGGAAAACGAAAGATCACGGTCTGCCACGCGTCTCGACGCCCGTTTGTGTGCGAAACCGAGTTTACGAGACGGCTTTGTCGAGCCGAAGATAATCCAGGCATTGTCGACTTGGCCGATGTCCGGTATTCGACTAGTCGGTCGGACCCGACGTCATTGTCGCTCCTCCCTTTTGTAGTCCCCGGATGATTTTAAGCCGGTTATAGCGCCGATGTCTCGTTGACACGCACAGAATACAGTGGATCCGCGAGAAGCTTTGGGCTCACCCCCGTGTGTCTCTTCGATGCTCTGGAATCGAGCATTCGACGCTGCACCGCGAATCGATGCGACCACCGGTGACCGGCGCGCGCGACACTCGCGGTTTGCTGGTTTCTACGATTGCCGGCGGCCCGACGCGGCCGCGTGAGCCGAATGGCTCGATGATGATAATTTTGGAGACTTATCCACGCACCGCCGCGTTTCAATGGCCTACGCTCGATCGCTGCGACGCAGATTTTATTCTCGCCAGCGACGAAAATATTCGGACACATCATTTTCACTGGATAAATGCTTTTAATGTTCGTACAATGATTTGGGGGATGTTTTTATCTGCCGGCAGCTGCGCTGCGTGCGCGCGGTTAGTTATTTATCCGTGCATTTCGGTTGTTACGCGGACACGTAATTGCATACAATAAGCTTTCATGTAGTATTTCATCCTGGAAGCTGCATACAATGGAAATTCTATTGTGGATTAAAATGACCATCCGTCATACGAGAGTTAATACCTTGAGACTGAGGTAGAGACAGTTAGATTGCTTTAGTGACGAGTTACAGGGGTGTATTAAGGTTCTTGGAGACCTCGCGATATAGGGAACCCGATAGTTGTACGTTGTGGTTTATACGTTATGAATGGTCTTCCTCTCTCTTTGGAGGATGTTCGCAAGTTATTCTTCCTGTTTCTAACGATTTTATTTGGAATTTTTCTCGTTTAAAGGAGCACTGAGATTTAGATACCGAAGCATAACAATTATGCAGCATTGGTCTTAGAAATGCTTGAATCAATGATAACATTACCGTCATTATACATTTATAACATATGCTTTGCTGCTCAGGGAGCTACAACGTCGCCTTTCACTTCGTTATTAATTATCTCTATGAATGTAGAACTCTACGAAGCTACAAACAATTCTGCAGGGGACTTCGCGCACAGATATAATTGTGTAACCTCGTAAAGGTTACTTCAATTTTAAACAATAGAAGCTACATGCTAATATTAAACACCCGGTATGATTCCTTTATATTTCGAAGGAGACAATTTCAATTCTGACACAACGCTCCGAGCCAATCTGTCGGCTCGAAAGGGGATTCATTCATGGTAGCAATAATTCACCGCAGGTCACAAAAAAATTCCTCGCGAGTACGATACTTATTTGTCGAACCGCTCTCGGTTCCAGGAAAACCGATGCGGATTGAAAGTTCATCAGGAGAGAGGAGTCGTGGGAGGCTGCGGTGGGAATTAACCGAGGCGACTTCCTCGTCGGGCTCACGTACCGTTGCACGGGCTCCAGGTACGCCTTCGGCCAGCACGCCGGTCGACTAACAATGAGGATCGGCCGCGGCGAGTCCTTCGCCACGATTCCGCGTACGAGTGCGTTCCGTGTAAGGGTACGTTTACAGCGGAGCTGCGATAGAAGCCGAGAGCACAAACTGTGTCGAACTGAACTATCTCTAAAGTATCTTTTGCGGTGCGTTCACAGTAAAACTGCTGAAAGCTGTTGAAGCTAAAAAAATAATCTTCGCGAGGTGGTATATCAAGCAAAACAGTATAGTTAACAATGTTAATAATTCACTAAGAATAAAAGAGAATAGTGTCTACGTTGGTTTTAAAAATCAAGAATTGATGGAAAACATTTGATTTTAGTTCTAAGGGGCAGAATGACATTTGCTAACCCTTTGCACTCAATGTGCAAATGTTCAAAAATTGAATAATATTCAATTTTTTACAATGTATCAACACATGGAACATACAATAGTTCTGTCACTTAATTTAAGGTATTTCTTTGTGTTGGTTATAAAAAATATCACTGATATTTCATCAGGAGATAATGAGTATTCGTTGAGAAAAGTACTCTCGAGTGCAAAGGGCTAATTTTTTTTAATCACGGACCTGATTCCATATTATAAGGGGTTAATTTGCAGACGACCAACTTCTTTATAAACAGGTGGAAAAACTCCGGGCTCGTCCTCAATGAACGTAACGCGTGTTTCCCGAAGCCGAAGGATGGAGAGCAGATCTTAAATGAACCGAGCAAGTCGAATCGGATGTTCGGTTTAATTCGACGTTCGCGCGGCCACCGTTGTTGCCTTTTATTCCTGCTACGGAACCCATTGTGATTCCCCATTGAGCTCCGAATTAACGAGGGCTCCGTGCTTGGAAATAATTCTCTCGCTCCGGGGGCTTTGCGATAGCTTCCTCGCGGTACATTCCCGATCGAATCAATTCGCTGCTTAAGGCTACTCCTCCTATACCAGCTGCACTTTGTTTTCGTTGTTCGCGGTCTTTAAATATCGCCTGGCTGCCGTTCCTATTAACGATAGCGATCGGCACGGTGTTTCGTCAGTTAACCGAGCAATCGTTAGATAATCGTTTGTGCTCGACGATACCATTCGTGCATTTCGAGAGTGATCTTCGTATCGTTCAGATTTGTATTGCCACCGATGGTAACATGATAAACTTCGGTTATATTTTGCTTATGAACTGTATTGATTTTTTCAATGAACTTGTATTCAAGTTTTTGGTAATTATATATTTTGATATTGTTTCTTTATGTTCTTGCTGCTTTGTAACCGCCATCCGTGACCATGTATAAAAATATTTTCTTGCAACGTGTAGTTGCAATTAACGTGTTAATTACCACATAAGATTATCGACGAATCTCCTTAGAAAAGTGAAGAATATCTGCAACTTTATAAATTCTATAGAAACTAGAGTATGCCCAATGTTAGCCAAGAATTCTTCCCAAATCTCCTTACGTTCATGTAACATTTTAGATATATATAACACAAATCCAAAGTAAAATTACAAAATCGAATTCCTTATTCTTCTTCGTAAGTTAGAAATTTCGGCTTGATCGATGCTTAAAAATGTATCAGTATAATCACCGACGCTCGCGTTTTTACTAGCTGAAATTCAACCGGCGTACAATGTGCTAACATCTAATTCTTCAAAATTCTCTCCGAATCATTTACAGAGTCAGCGGTTCACAGCTCGCACGAAGAAACTTTTCCGCGACTCCCGGAAGATTTCCGATTGCCCGTACGGATCCCGAGTAATCGTCTCGCCTCTACTCTTTCACAATTCACGCGACTCGATAATGGCCAATCCGCGCCGATCCCGATTTCGCTCGCCACTCAACGCGGCTGTAATCAAATTCATCCGATCAATTTCATTTCTCCCGTTCGAGGGTGACTATTAAGAGGCTTCTTGATCTTGGCCGCCTCGCCGAGGATCAATGAGACGTCAAGCAAGAACATTCGGTGCCGGCAATTTCTGTCGACAGTCCCTGAAAAAGATTCGGCCATTCGGAACCGAGCATCGCATCCTGCCCGAACAGATATTCCCTGGCGCAATTGGAGGACCGATTACCCGGGGATTACTGCAATTGCCGGGGCTTCGGCCTCTCTCTCTCTCTCTCTCTCTCTCTCTCTCTCTCTCTCTCTCTCTCTCTCTCTCTCTCCTATACTTCCACGTCCATTGATATTCAACTAGGAGCACGCCACGGTAATTTCCCGTGGTCTGATTGTGAGTATCATCCCCTCCAACGGTATCGTCTGTAGACCCCTGCCCCCTGTCCCCTCGACCCGACAACCCTCGAGCGTATTTAGGTCCGCTCCCCCCAGACGCCAAACTTACGATTCGGCAGTCGATTACTTTGAAGCAACGAGACGCCAAACGATGCCACCACCATCTTGCTGGAAGTTCCGGGATGAGGTTAGGAACTTGGCCACGCTTAATGAAACGGGACTGTTGAGAGTGAGCGTGCAATATATTTTTAATGGCTAGAAAGTATCCGTAGAAGGACGGCCATTTTTATTGCATGCGTTGAGCGTCTTTTTTCCTCTCCGCTTCGTTCGGCAGTTCGTAGCAAACGATCAATCATCGAACAGCGTTCCGTTTTCAGTTTTTGTAAATCACCGTAATGCATACTAATAAATATACACTTAGTTTCCAAGCTGTGTTGTGTTTATTTTTGCAAATAAATATTCAACAGGGACATTGTAGTTGTACAGTTAATATAAATGATGCGTTCACAAACGTATACTTCGGGCATGAAATGTTGTCGAATTATTACTAATGCTAAGCTAGAAAAGCAGAAACGCCCAACGGTCATGTATCTTTCGTCTAAATGAAGGCGATAAAAAGGCAACCAGATGTGTCTGGATTTTGTCACTCGAAGTCAAAAGATTTTCCTCCAGGCATGGCCATAAACGGTCTTGTAAAGAAAAGTGGACCCCAACTTGGGTGTTCATTCGCATTGGAAAAGTTGAGAAAGCCAGACGTGCTTTCTAAAGTCGTTATAATAAAGTCACACTGTAAATATATATACTGTTTCATTATTTAATCACCCGTTTCCAATCAATGTTAATATAATCTGAACGAATTAGGGAGATTTCATGTTTTCATTTGAGAAATGCTTGTTTGATTGTTTTACTTTCTGATTTCTATAGTATTCTCCATGTGGTCGTGTTACGAAGAATAAAGAACTTCTATTAAATCGTTATTCCACTTGGTAACTTAGAGTGTTAATTATTCTTCCATTCGGTCAGTAGGTTGCACTGATTTCTTAGCAAGATCTATGATGGATTTCCATTAGAATATTTGCAGGATTATTTATCATGACTTCGCTTCTTTAAACTAGGGCTCGGTTCAACGTCAATTTAATTAATTCCCGAAAACAAGTGGTCTGCGTTATATTTACACTTCGAAATGAAACCTTTCGGTGTGTCGAAGCGTTGGCAATCCCGGGCATCGAAGTGGCTCTTCGTGAACAGGGATCCCGAGCTTGAAAATTTGTAATTTCACTGAAACACGAAACGCAACTTTGCGTGAAGCTCGATCATACGGTCCGATGAAGTTTCCATGTTTTCCACGTCTCGGCTGTCAGTAACCGGTTACGAGTTTCCAGTCGGAACTGGCGAGCGCCGGAAGTCCTGCGAAATAATGAAGCGGAATTCTTGTGATCCGGCTCTCCCGCGGGATCGGGAATTATCGCGATCGATTTTATCCAAACCGAAGCGTCCCGGAAGGCAGCGAGACCGTGTTAGAGGGAGAGTGAGGTTGTTATTCTTCTTGGCATGCAGATCAGGCACGTACCACGAGGCATCGTGCGCGGCTTTATCTCTCCCGACGAGGGCCTGGTCCTGAATATAAGATTCGCTAATACATTTTTATCGCTGATAAAACTGCGTCTTTACACGTAACCCGGTATCTGCATTCGCCGTGCCGGTTTTTAACTGAAATGTCAACAACCCGCCATCTTGGATACACGGATGCTGTTTTCATAAATTCCTATTTTTTGTCGAGATTATACGCGAAGGAAATTAGCCTCGGCAATAATATTGATAAAAGTTGATTAGAATTAAGTGATTTATTTAATCTATCTTTTTAATGTACACTCGTGTCAGTGTTTAACTGAAACGTCAACAACCCGCCATTTTGGATATACGGATGCTGTTTTCATAAATTCCTATTTTTTGTCGAGATTATACGCGAAGGAAATTAGCCTCGGCAATTAATATTGATAAAAGTTGATTAGAATTAAGTGATTTATTTAATCTATCTTTTTAATGTACACTCGTGTCAGTTTTTAACTGAAACGTCAACAACCCGCCATTTTGGATACACGGATGCTGTTTTCATAAATTCCTATTTTTCGTCGAGATTATACGCGAAGGAAATTAGCCTCGGCAATAATATTGATAAAAGTTGATTAGAATTAAGTGATTTATTTAATCTATCTTTTTAATGTACACTCGTGTCAGTTTTTAACTGAAACGTCAACAACCCGCCATTTTGGAAATACGGATGCTGTTTCATCGAATGGAGTGGTTCCCAATTCTTGAAAATTATCTATGAAGGAAATTAATGCTGTCAATTAATGATGATAAAAGTGAATTAGAACTGAGTAAATTATTCAATGAAACGAAAGGTGAAACTTCAAATGTGTCACGGTGATCATTCACTTAACTTCTGAATAATCATGGAAGACATGAATAAAACTGAAGGTTCTCTTTTTACTTCAATGCCAGTTTCGGGCCACCAGCTTTTAGCTCTACAGCTTTTCATCCAACGTTGAAACAAGTTTGACGCCTCGATACACTATGACTCCGAGTCGAAACTTTCTCTACCGAAACATTTATTACACCATTTAAGTGTTTATAATTATCGTAAAAACGATTTTCAACCCTCGATCGCAGAATTCGAAGATATTTTACAATTTCCCTGGAACCGATCGATTGCAGAGCGGATTCCCCGGCGAACAGCCGTTGGATTTCATTATCGAAAGAAAATTTAAGTATCAGGCAACACGGTTCGATCGTATTTTTCGAGGCCTCGGACTTCACGACATTTCCGCCAATCACGAGCGTCATCTCCACTTCCGCGAATTCACTACGGTAATTTCGCAATCGATCCTCGGGGCAGAAGAGAGGGAGAGTGAAATCCTGCCTCTCCGTCCCTCGCAGTGCGCGATTTCGCCGCCGCTCTACCCGCTCGCGTGATTTCGGCCAATAAAGTCCGCCGTTCTGCCGACTTCCTGTTTTCGCGTATTGGATCCCGATGTTTCGTTAAACGCGTGACGCGAGGCGGAGCCGCTAACATTGTTCTTTCCAATTTCAGACGGCGCGGCTCGCTCGGCTCCGTTCCGAAACAACGTCGGAATATTTATGGATGGGCCACGTCGCCGAAATAAATGGCCGCGTAAAAATATTTCGACATGTTGAACCGTATAAAAACTAACGACCCTGTTCAAGCTCGCGATATATTTCTCCTGGGTCAGTAGCATCAGTTACGAGAACAGGTGCGCATCATGTCCATTGTCTTGCGCGGTACAAAGAATCCATCCACGAAAATCCCCTCGCGTTTCATAATCCAAACTATATCCACTTTCCACTCTTTGCAATCTACTTGATCTACATAAAACCATAATGTGTCACAAGCGACAAGCTTCCAGCAAAGAAACTGCTTTACCAAAACAAGATAGAGTAAGGAGCATACGAATAATACAAATTCGAGCATCAAAGATAGTAAAAGGGCCAAATTTACAAATCCTAAACTTCCTCGGGTATCCACGCATCATCGCTGAACATTCGAAAGACAGAGAGCCTGTCAAATTTCGTTCATGGGAGTGCAAGCGCGCCCAGCTCCAATATCTCCGTGGCAATAAAAAAGAACAAAAAACAAAAAAAAAAAAACGATGCTGCGATGCCGGCCATAAATCAAAAGGTAGCACCCGGGTTGGCCGGAAGTCGCGGAAATTTATCGACGATATATTTTTCCGCGAGGGATGCGAAATGCGTAAACAGAAACGGCTGATCGGCGAGGATTTTCGCGGGAACGGGAGCGGCCGGCCTCCCTAAGACGTTCAGCCCTGAATCCCGGGCATAAACCGGCTACGTGTGTACCCACGTTCGCCGCTTTAAAGCGCTTTCTCGCGGTGTTTTACGAGCGGTCGTGTGTCATTGCTACTGTCGCGCGGCTTCCACCCATCCGTGATCTCACGGACCGTGGATGGTGTGTCCGGGCTTTGCGAACGTGTCTCCGTAGGTCCTCCCGGCTTAGGGGAAGGGTTATGGATCAGCGCGGGATATCCAGCGTGACTGTTAGAATTATTGGAGTGTAATATAAGTAGGTTCCGGTGTGTTCGGAGCTTCTTTTAACCCGTTGCTTTATAATTACGTGGCAGACTCGTAGTGAAGATTTTAAAGAGAATTTAACGAACATAAATATTATTCAATTTTTGCGAACGGAATTTGAATA
Source organism: Nomia melanderi (assembly GCF_051020985.1). NCBI lineage: Eukaryota > Metazoa > Arthropoda > Insecta > Hymenoptera > Halictidae > Nomia > Nomia melanderi. The sequence continues at coordinate 10,625,969 of NC_135007.1, forward strand.
TTAATATAATAGTTTAGAGCAAACACGCGTTGAATATGCTCAGAATTTTTGTCTATTTTCAATAAATTATTAATAAGAAAGTAGGTGTATCGATCATGGTTGAGGAAGAAATCAAGGGGTTAAATATTTTGTTGTTACTCAAGCGGAAGGTTCAGGAATTTTGGGTTATAACTGTTATCGAACCGTGGCTAACGACTATTGCTTTCTTTACGACATTCGTAACTGTGTTCAATTTGTTAGTTGATGTTCCTTGGCGATGGAAAGAGAGATAAAACAGTGAAATATTAGGGCAAAATGTTTGTCTAAGTGAAATTTTGTTATGCGTCAGGGCGCTTACAAATTGATGGAAACAATTGTAAAATGGTCGGGTATTTATTAGCGTAAGTAACTCGGTGATTGTGTAATGTAAGTATTGTGGTGCTAAATAATTAATAATTGATTTTACTTATTTTTGTAGCGAAATAACAGTGCTACAGTAAAACTGACTAGAAGCGGCTCCTTATAAATACATCACAATAATGCGCGTTCGGAGTAGGTAAATCAATTAATGTATTGTATTATTTATGAAGTAATTAGCCTGTGCTTTTTGCAAGTTAGAAATTCACTGGTCGAGCTGTTCTCTTGATATACGAGGCCTGGGAAATGAAGTTACCCCGCCCCGTTTCTAACTTCCGTTTCAAACGAGATGTTTGCTTACTAACTGGCAGTACGTTGATGAAATGTTTTTGCTAGTGTATGGTACGTTAGAAATGATTTCTGTCAGTTAGTTGGATTTTATACTGGATTAGTTAACAGCAGACTGTGGACTACCACGAAAATCTACTGTCTCGAACAGTGAGCTGCGAGGAAGGCTATAATTTGATTTTATAATTATTTCTGAACGAAATTTTCTTGACATTCGTGGAAACGAGATGAACAATTTATTAGTGTTCGCAGAAATTTTGTTGATTTCATGCGCTTACGTAATGCGGATCGTTCCGTATTCTATGAGATTTTTATTAAACACGATGCATTAATAACGCGTAACGAACCACTTGTTGAGAAGGAGAGAAATGAGAAACGTCGGAGTCGCCTCGATCGATTCGGAGTTTCGTCGGATTATCGAACCGTCGAAATTAAAGGAGACGAGAAGAAGGGATCATTGGCAAATGATGGCAATTTAGAATATTTGAAAATGAGTGGCGGCAAGATAAAAATAAATAAACCGAGACTCCGCTCGTATCGAGAATTTCGTGGTCGAGCACGCGCGACAGGAAAACGCTTTCAGTCTCCCGAGCGTTTCATTTCCTCTAATTGCCAGAAGAGTTAGAACGTGGCCTCCTTTGAACTTGTTCAACCGATCCGCTGCTTCTCCGGGGGACTTAAAATGTACATTTCATTTAAATCGAAGTGCACGGAGCCCACTGGACGACAAACAGCGATATACGCGCGTAATTAAGTCTTTAAAGGGCAGAACTTTTCAAATGCGGAACGAATATTTCTTGTATCGAATAGAAATAAATACGAGTTTGGAAATAATTGATTATTTTCTACTTTTCAAATTTTACTTATCATTCACGACTTTCGAAACGCGTAAACGATTGAGATTATTAACGACATTAATTTCGGTTTCATTTATTAAGGAATAAAATGTCTAATGTGAAAGTTGAATATTGAAAATATTTAATATACAACGTTTCGACTCAACATTAATTGCAATACAAATTAAACGTCCATTATACAGATTATGGTGATCGAAAAATGTTTCTTAAATGTCCCTGGAAGCAGTATCCGACGCAATCAAATTAGTTCAACGCGTCTTCCACTGCAGTTGTCGTCGATTTAAACGAAACTTCCGTCCGGTTAATTCAATAAATTTTATCGGCGGTTCAGCGAAAGTTCCACGGAACTTGCCGCGAAAAGAGAAACTTTCTGCTTGATGTAGCGTTGTTGAATCGTTGCGTGAATCATTTACGAGAAAATAGATTACCGGCAAGACACTTTTAAGTCGACGTGATTGAAAAACGCGCGCAACTTCGGGAACAGGAGTTTACCGTTCCTTAAAAGGCTCCGAGGGGCAATATTTTATTGTTGTAGATAGAGGACAACCCTTTCTAAATGGAAAACCGTTAATAGTCTTTACCTTTACCCAGGAATAAAGATGTCGATCCTTGAAGTAGACTTTTCCCCGGGAAATCGATGAAATTAATTAATAAGATTAAAAAGTATTAAATCCTTTCATTTAAAACGTTGCACGGTCTACAAAAGACGTTCCGCAAGAATAATGGATTCTTCGCTGAGAAAGCAAGTTCTTGATCACGACCTCTTTCCGAAAATAAATCAACAGATTCGAGTAGGTGATCGGTCAAACATGAAATTAAGTGCAACGAGATGCGAGCACCGTCCGAAACAGTTATAAATCGGTTACGCCGGCGCCGCGAACAATGTCATTTAAGTTTAGAAAACTGCCGAAACGTTATTTTCGCGGAAAAACTGCGAACTATTGCGGCTTGAAGCGGCCCCGGGGGTGCTGCGCGGAAGAAAATCGAAGGAAACGGGGAAGCAACGCCTCGAGAGGAAGGAGTCGGGGGCCAGCGGGGATATCCGACTGATTTTATCACACTTCCTGGAAGCTTAAACGGAGTTGATGCGAGAAACGACATTTTTGTTAGCGACGAAAGTAGAATTGATCTTGTCAGCCGGACAGAGAGCGAGAAATCCTTTTGCGCTCCTTTTGTTCGCCAGCCTCTATAATTCCACCGAGAGCGGAGTTCCTCGCGCCAGACATTCTCAATAAAACAACGTATTCGGAGCAATATTATTACGCCCCGATACGTGTCGATCTGATTCTATCGGGGCAGAATAAAAATTTCATAACCGCAATCTGTTCGAATGAACGGCTGGGATAGAGTTTATCGGTCGAAACGAGCTCCTTGTTTAATAACTTAGTTGCAAGAGCTGGTATTCCGATCATATTATATCCCGTTCGCAACGTTAAATTATTTGTTCGAATAACATTGATGTAGCGAAAGCTTGATAAAAACCCGATACAGATTTCCTGTAGCTATTATGAATGAATACACGAGACGGGATAAATGAAAAACAATGAAATTATTAAAAATCGGTGCTTCGTTTCAGCGGCAGCGCGTGTAAGGTTTGTAAAAATATGAGATGCGAATAAAAATCTGCGGATTGGTCACTGTTGATTATATTATCGTGCGATGGAACGAGTTTACAAGGAAGTTTAATTAATCTGTTTGATTGCAAACTTCTGTCTGCATTCATTCCGTTCATATCTGTTTATTATTAAACCGACACAAGTTTACAAATCAAATGCAGATCGTATCAGCGGGGGACCGGAATTGCCAGGAGACAATGGGTCTCGCGGAGACCTCATTCCAGAAAGTTAATGGAATATTCTCCTTGTCAAACCTGGGACCGCGCGTTCCTTCGTTCCCATTTATGCGCCAACAAGTAAATTTGAGCCTGCATTTCGCGTCTCAACGAGTGCACCGCGCGAACGTGCATTTATACGCCATCGATGAAACGGATTAACCGATTCATGCGAGACTCATTGTCAACGAGGAGTTTTCCATCGAGGTACAGTCGAACTGTTTAAATAAACGTCCAATCCCCGGATTGCGAATCGCTGAATGCAACAGAACGCTGAATAGAAAGCGGTATTATTACAGAAAAGTATGTTACCCCGTCATTACTATAAATTCAAGGTATTCCAGCACCCTTTGAATACGCGCCACGATGAATTATGGATCGCGAATTATTATCTTTCGCCCGAAGCACCCGCCGTCAGCGGGAACAATGAAAGATTACACGTGAACGGGAACGTGCAATTGAACAGAGATCTGTGACGAGTAATTTCTCGCGTGTAAACAATCCACCGGTAAACAGATACCCAACGCGAACGTATCGGGGACGACTTATCAATCGCTCGAAAACGAAGAATCGAACTTGAACGAGTATTCGAACGACCCTACCGACGTTTCTACTCGAAAAACCAAATGAACTCTCGTCCCCTCTGATCCGGCCGATTAAATTCCCGATCCCGAGGAAACCGAAGCCAACGGTTCAGATACACTCGTCAATATTCGAGCGAGTAAGAAAGCCCAGCCGAGCGTCGGATCGGCGACGAGAGCCAATCTAAAAATTTCACGCCCCGGGAACGGCGTCAATTATACAAAACCGTGGGGAATTGAATTAAGAAACGTCCCAGCCCACTTCCCCGGACGAGAGAAAGAGATTTAATTCAATCCACGGGGAACTGGTCTTATCTCGATGCGGGATAACGTTCGCCGGTGTTTCGAAGGTAAGCTGTTCGGGGCTTTATCCTTCTCGAGCGGGTTCGGGGGTGTGAACTGTTACCATTCTAATACATTTTTTCGCCTTCCCTGATCCTCGAGGAGGCGGCTGCTGGCGGATCCTGATAAAATTTCGCCCCCTTTCTCCCTTCGTTTCCGTCGCGATCGCCCGCAACGGCGGATCGTTTCTTCAATTTCGTCAGAGACTTTGGACTCCCAGGGCTCCGAGGACCCTCAGATTTAATCAACGTCCTCCTCGGGGCTCGTATAAATTTCCTAATGGACAGCGGACTCCGGGAACGCGAACTCCCTAGCGGCGGGCCGCATAAAATCCCCCGTTCCCGATGAACGATATCCGCTCCTAGGGAAACGGTCTCACGCTTTATGAAACACCTCGCGGACCGACGACCGTGATTTCCAACGGAATTTCCTTCGCTCGGGGGTCCCGAACACGGGACTCGCATTTGCGAACCTTCTCGCGGCGATCTCCGACGCTGAACACTGGGACTGTATTCGATCGTTATTAAGGAACGGTTCGTCGGAATCAAGGTAACGCGATCCGAGTGACGCGGTGATAGAATTGTTAGATTTTTCGGTTGATCGTTGTAGTAATTGGTTTGTGAAAACGGATCAGGTTTATTGCTTGTTCCAAGATTTTTAATGTAATTACTGTTAAGTGAAAATTGTCTGCGAATGTATTATCGTGGATGAAACTTAGACATAGGAAGGTATTAAATTTTTCACGAGAAAATAAAAGCTGTGGAATTACTGAAGTAATTAGTTTTCATGCTGTACGAGCATTCTGCTTGTAATTGATTTTTACTACGATTGTAAAATAGGGATTGATTCCGGGTATGATCGAACAATGTAATGAGGATGGCGATGATCCGGTCTCCGGTTTTCGTAAAAAATGAATGAAACTCGACGTGGCAGTCATTAAACGGCCGGATTCGCGATTGCTCGAAGACCGAGGGGTACGCTGAACAAGATGTCACCCCGGGCGTGCGCGAAGGAGATGATGACGTCGAGTGTGACGACGAGGAAATCCGGAGGAATGTTTATGAAGTGTATAAAACCGACGGATGCGGCCTGGGCTATGCATAAAGCGACGCGAAGGAAGCAGAGTTATGAGGTTACATTTTCATTTCGCCAACAAATTTACCCCTAAATCGCGGCTGCCAGTTCCCCGCAGGAACAAATTAATCCTTCACCGTTGCCGCCTCCAGCCCTCTTTATTATCGCCGGCGAGAGGAGGAAAATGTGGCATGCCGACCGTGGAAAATTGCATTTCCCCGAAACAGAATATATTCGCTTGGAAATCTCGATTCGAACATTCTTTAACCTCTCGTGCCACGAAAATACTTCGGGGATACCACTTTTCACGGCATGTTACCGTGAACCAATTCAATTAAATTTAATGGACGAAATTATAAAATTTCCTGAATGAAACTGAACCGAATTGCAACGTTCAGGTTAAGCAGATGTGTTTCCCCGTTAATTATTCAATTTGAAAATGTTTATCTTAATTTCCGCAACACTTCGCGTGCCTTGATGTATTCAAAATGAAAATACGCATAATTCGGATAAAGGTGGAGACTACTTAGTTCGGGATATGAAAGATAAAACAATAGGCCCAATTAAATACGATATGTACTTTTAATGATCCTGTCGAGAAACGAACGTAATATTCATTCGGTATATTCGGAGCGCAGCACTCGTGGTAGCCTAATAAAGGAAAAATTACAGACCGAATATTCTCATGTTCAATCAGATACTCTTCACGTAACGCGCAGGAATCGAATTATTCAGCAGAGAGTTAATACTACCGAATGAAGGAGTCGGATTGCAGTAATTTATAATTAGCACACGTTGGAATTCGATATGGGATCCTATTCCTTATCAGATTTCAACCTGATTTTCTATCGCTGGTAAAATTGATTGAGCGCTAATTAGAAGGATAATTGATATTGAAAATAGAGGCCATCGAACGAAGCCTTAAACGAAGGTAATACTAAACTCGCGGTTGGGAATCTCGGCTATAAAAATATTCAATGAATCGTTACATGAATTACGCGCTGAAAATACCTATAACATCGTTTATTCATGCCTGATGATACTATAACATTTCCATTACACTTCTTAACACTTCAAATATACAGGTCACAAGCGGTATTTCCAGAAAGAATAATTTTACTCTCTCCAACTCCAAAATCGCCTTTCTTATTATAAAAATTGCAACCGCGACACCAGTCACTCTATCTTAAAAGAAACTCGACGCTTAAACGTTCTTGACAGCATCGCGTTAATTATAAACTCATGTGACTCTCAATACCCAGACTTGCTTCTAGCTAAATGTCACAGTTCGCAATCGTTAATACTGCGGAGGAATGAAAAACTGTCTAGTTCCAGGAGGAAACACGCTCGTTGAGGTTCCGGGCTAGGTTTCAGCGTGTTTGATACGTCGATTTTCATCGGTCGTGATCTCCGCATTCTCGGCGTCAAACTCGCTCGACTTTCTATCGAAGGCACTCTCTACCTCCTGCAGGGTCTTGTCCTTTGTTTCCGGCAGTGTCAGGTACAGGAACCCCGTCCCGAGTACCGTTATAACACCGTAAATTGCGAAAGTTCCGTGCGGCTGCAACGCTACAAACATCGCCGGCGCGATTTTCACAACCACAAAAAAGAACGCGAACGCCAGACCGGAAGTGATCCCAGACCCGGGGCCCCTGAATTTCCTGGGGAACAGTTCCCCGCAGAGTATCCACGGCAGAGGTGCCAGGCCAATCGTCAGGAACACGATATAGAGCACTAGCAAGAAACCAGGCCACCAAGGTCTGCAGATATTCAGATACAAAGAAAGACTCAATAGAAACAAAGAGGAAGCTGTTCCACATCCGGACAACAAGGTCAGAGTCCTCCTGTTACATATTCTGATCAAATAGCAACCAACACTGCACGTAATTAACCGAATCACATCGATGATCATGGTGCCTAAATAAGCGTACTCCGGTCCAGTCACTTCCATCAGCATGTCAACGGAGTAGAAGACGACAACGTTGAACCCCGAGAATTGGGAGGTGAAGAAGAACACGGTCAAGACACCTAGGGGCCACAGAAAGCGTCTAGAAGACAGCGTCCTCTTCAGTTTCGAGTAAACCGAACGTTTCGCAGGTGTTCTTCTAGAGTTCTTCGAGTTCTGCAGAGCCTGATACTCGCTCAGCGTTCCCCATCCCCGAAGGTACACCCAGGACTGAAGCGCCTGGTCCGTCGAGCCTTTGCTGATCAGCCACGTGGGACTTTCCCGAGACATGAAGCAAGTCAACCAGCTGATAAACACGAAGGCTGTGCAGATATGCGCGGTCGTTCGCCAGTGCAGCCAGACGCCAACGAAGTGGACCACAAAGATGCCGGCCGAGAGGGTTAACGTGATCAGGCCGAGTAGGAATCCGCGCAGCACCGGATCCGACGTCTCGCTGATGTAGACTGTAGTTACCGGGCCGAAAGCTCCTGCAGACAAGCCGGAGATTAGCCTTCCGATTAGCAGGCAAGCGATGTTGTTGGATAGGCCAATTGTCAGCCATCCGATCAAAGACACAGGGAAGAGGACACTCGTGGACCTCTTTCTACCCAACTTCTCCATCAGGAATCCAGATAGCCAGCAGCCCGGCGTCATTAAGAGGATCGTCGACGACGCAATCCAAGATTCCTCGTCGATGCTGGACACCGTGATATCGCTGTCAGAAGTGAAATTCGTCGATGTACGATTGTGCCTCGAAGTCGGCGAGTTCAGCTGAGGTAGCAGCACAGCGCTGTACCCTGACGAAAGGCCCGCCACGAAGACACCTAGCAGGGGGCAGAGAGCTGTCATCAGCTGCCTGATATGAAGCCTCAGCTCGGGCTCCTCTTTTTTGCTGACATTCTTCTCCATAGTCCAACGGATCGATTCACACTCCGCGAGCTGTGAAACCCTACTGACATGTCTCGTCAAAGCTCTTCCTTATCACCGCGCGGTATTCCCCGAGCGCGCGCGTCTCCCGGAAGCGTTGTGGATCGGTTTTTGCCTGACTGAAATCTAATATTGCACGAACGTTGCTCATGAGAAAACCAAATAGCTGCGTAATCGATTCAAATTATAGCCAAGTGTTCTTCTCGCACGTACTGATTGCGGAATAAAGTGGACTTTCTCCTTTGTTATCTTATCAATTTATTTAGATTAAGCCTTTAGACAGGTGGGAAGAAATTTGGGAGATGATTAGATATGCAATCGTACCTGATAAGTATGAATATGAAGGTGAACCGAAGGAGGTCGTAAATTCTCTTCGGAGGATTGTTTTATAACCCTTCACTCCTGGCGAGCCGTTTTACCTCTTCCACGGCATGAATAACCAATCAGGATAACTTTATTGCTGACACTGTGGGGACACGTCGTGTAATCTTAATCTCAGCTAAGCAAAAAGACGAATTATTCGGATCACGGTGACGTATCTATGTAAATTTTGCTTACTCGGAGGTTGAATCGCATGATGATGCTAAGTATGAAAGATTTTATAATTATATTAGATGTTGATTAATAGAATGATGATAGATGAAGAATTAATATTAGAGGAATATGTTTCTCGATATTTATTCTTTATTTACTTCCGTGGTCGAATATTTCACTGAAATAATTGTTTTACACGAACGCGTTTCTTACGAGAATTAAAACGCAGAGCACCAAATATTTCCCCCGTTGCTGATGTTGTTATAGAGTTCGCAGTGTTTTCGAAACAAGATAGTGGAATCGTTTTTCAGCATTGAATTTCACAAATCTCGATGTCAATTGCGTCACGTTTCAGCTGAAACGGTACGGACAGTCTCGAGTCTGTTTTCTGCATTTTCATTCAACTCTCAGATATAGAATTTCGTTATCGCTGAACTTTTGTGACCCGTGACTGATTCGTCTTTTATACAGCATGCAACAATGCCTCGGATTGTCGAAGTATCCAAGTGTGTCGACTCTCTTTCATTCGGTCAAAATGGAACAAATCTTCGTCCGGTTTACAGGAGTACAAAAATTATTTAAACCCTTTCCGAACGAAAATACGTACACACAGTATGAAGCAGATCGATTGTATATCTTGGAAACATCTAAAAATTCATTCAAAAAATTTCTACAAAATTCTGTTACACGACGATGTTACATCACCCACATAGCTCGATATTCAAACTTCAATGATCAGAAGTCCCAATTACCGTACACAAAAATTACTAAAAATATAAAACGAAGTTAGCGTATAGTAGCTCGAGGCTTAGGGGTTGTTAAGGCGAATGGCTCGATCAATTTCATCCCGACTAGCCGGCAGTTTTTGGAGTTCGGTGGCCGTTTAAAATTCCGTGGCCCCGCAAGCCGGGGAGTCAATAAAAATCAAGAAATCAGCTGGGTAAACAGGAAGCCCCAGTCGACTCCTCTCAATTCCATTACCGGCCTTCAGCTCTTTGATGCCTGGCAAATATGCCGTGGCGGTGCGCACTTCTTTCCCTTGGCCAGTTTCCTCCCGAAAACCCTCCGCGCCGCCTTCCACCACCGTTTTTCCCATTCGCCGGCGTAGAAACGCGCCTTTTAATGCGCAAGACTCTCCAAAGTCTCGTTACCATGTGAGTCTCTCTCTCCACGCGCGAGCGACAAAAAGGCCTTTTTAACAGTGCACGCCTTTATGAGAACATACGAGCAGAATCGCGAGGAGCGCCGGCTCTCCTGGGTGTGTTTCGACGTGCTTGAAAAGAGCAAACCGGATAAAGCACGGCCAGGAAACTAGTTTCTTCTCATTTGGACGGGGGCGGTTCCTGGAGGACCAACGCGGAAGGACGCGTCCCACCGACGTCGCATAATAAACTTCTTCTGCGATCCCGGGGAGACATTTTTGTTCGCCGAACGCACTCGTATCATTTGCTCGTGGTTGAACTTCAGACTGCAGCCGTAAGGAGCTGCGTGTGACCAAGAACGATAGAAATAGGATATTTGCAGCAGAAATTAGGTTCATTAAGTATTCGTATAGCTCCGTCGATAGTCCTTGAAAGTCTCGATGAAAAGCTTCGGAAAATGCTGTACATATTGCGATTTATGCGAGATAAAAACAGCGTTCATTGGACTACAGTCAAGTAAATTCTATATGCTACAGATTACAAAGTTAACAAAACAAATAAAATTTTAGATATCTCCATCTACTCGTAACACTCTACAACAAAACACTAATCCAGGTACCAACTACAAACTCATAGCAGAAACTAGGTTTATTAAATGTTCGTATAGCTTCGACAGTCCTTGAAAGTCTCGATGAAAAGCTTCTGGAAATGCTATACATATTGCGATTTATGTAAGACAAAAACAGCGTTCATTGGACTACAGTTACGTCAAGTAAATTCCATATGCTGCAGATTACAAAGTTAACGAAACAAACTGAATTTTAGATATCATCTCCATCTACTCGTACCATTCTACAATAAAACCATTCATTCACCGGGTACCAACGCTACAAACCTACAAAACCCTCCTTCCCCATTCCACAAACACCGCGAGTAATGGAAACTAGCAACGATCATTAACCACGCATCGATTGCAGAGGCACAAAGCGGGCACAGAGAAACAAAACAAACAGAGCTCGTGGAAAGCGTCGATACACCGTAAAATCTCGTTACGCCCCTAACACACCGTGCCCCGTGATTCACGCGGGGCTGCGGCTCGCGAGTATAATGCGAGGCACGTCGCTTTATTAGTCCTCCCTGGAGGGAAAGGGGGCGTAACGCCGAGTTTTCCGCCCTGCTTCGACCCTGTTCCCTGGCAAAGGGTGCGTAAAAGTGGCTGGCACGGGGGTACTTGAGGCGCGCGCGCGAGCGGCCCAGGTGAAATCTCATGGCACGGGGCAAACCCGCAAGAGAAAGATTGATGCGGCTGGAACGAAGGGAAAAACAACTCGCGTGGGATGCGTTTGTTCGGGGGCCCCGCCCCGGCGAAGATAAAGGATACGGCCGGAGAAAGGAAAGTTCCAGGAGCCAAGCAAATGGTGCACCGCGTAAAAGCGGACGTGTATTGTACACGGGGATCCTGGATGGGATCGCCAACCTTCGGGAGTGTAATCTACTCGACTGGAGGGTGAAATAAGGCTCTCTGTTTACCGGGAGCAGAAACGCGGCAAAAATGAACAAGCCGCGCTCCGCCATGATACTCGTCGCAGTAACACTGATGCGTTCAATCATCCAGATTATTCTTGGATGCGCCACGCCGACGCGTGACTTATTGTTTTCCCGACACTGACTGATATCACCCTCGGACGACGGTGATTGGTTTTCTTTCGAAGAATGGATCATCCGAGCAATTAGTTCCGTTTTTGTATACCTGCAGAAGTTCGTGTAGGATTGCGATAGGCAGTGATTGCAGGAATGTAATGTGTTCTCTGAGATATTAAGCAATGCAGTTTCTATCTATAGTTATTATATTTATAGTTATATTATAGTTGATGTGATAATGACTGCAGGAATATAATATATTCTTTGATATATTAATTACAATAATTAAACTGTGATAGCTCTTTATATCGATAGTAACAATTGTTGGAAGTTCGGATGCAATGGAAAAATTGCAATGAATGTTTTGAAGTTTATGACGATTAATGTCCGACCTCTACGGAAATCCTCGCACGAATCCGCGATCGAAGGAGTTGTCGAGTCACGAGTACGGTATCAATTTTTTATAACGGTACACCGGAGCCGCGTGATCTCATAAAATATCGTCGCGCGCGGTGTGGGGGCGTGTTTCACGGGGCTGAATGCACGATCCTTTCTCAAAGTGAGCAGAATACGCTTTCAAAAATTTCGAGTCAGTCGGTGAACGGAGTTACTGACGGAAGGGAAAGCTTTCTGCCGAGAAAGCCTTCCTCTCGTCGACGATTGAACGCGCCGCTTTTTGTCGCGGTGCGGTTATAACCCCGTGGAAGCGCCATGGAAAAGCGTCGCCGGTAGAGAGGGGCGGGTGTAAAATTGATGTATGAGACACGATGATCAATGGAGGTCTTCGAAATAAACTGCGCAAGGGTCTACACATGTAGGGGTGGCGCGAGTTGAAAAATGCGAGCGTTTCGAGCCGAGATTGGAACTCCTGGCTCTTACCGTGGATTCGCGAAAAAAAAAAACCTCCTTTTCTCGTCTTCCATCTCGAAATCCGAAATAAACGGGGAAAAACACGAATTCGAAAATACCACGGAAAAATCGTCCGACGTGTTCGACTCGCTTCCGAAAACCTGGTTTTGCGGGGTGTTCTATACACGCCGAATTCGATACAACGGTTCAGAAAATGTTTCCCTGTTTTCTGAAATACAATTCGCCGGTGAAAATAGAAGCCTTGCCCGACCGAATTCCATTTATTGCATCGACATTTTTTACGCAACAAGCGACCCGCTGAACTCCCGTCGAGCTTATCAGCGGAATAAAACTATTTTCGCGTAACATAATATCCTAGCGAAAACAATTCAATCGGACTCGCCCGGTCGGTGCAGTTCGAAAACAACATGAGACCGGAAAAATATGATCCCGGCAATGCCGCCGGGAAGAATATAGCTCGCGGTGCAATCGATATTCCGCGATTAAGGTCGGAGCCGGGATAATTGGAAAGACCTGGCCGGTAATCAGATCAGGCATGCTTTCGCATTATACTGCCTCGCAACTTAAAACTTACGAACAGCAATAAGAAGCTAGAAAATTCTAAAATAACCGTTAATACATACTCGAGGCGAATAAAAAGGAAATTTGTTCGTATAGAATTAAATATCGCACCCCGTTACAATCCTAGTAACAAACTGTTTCTGGCGCGATACGGAAACCTTCAAAAATTCTACATTTGTTACGAATTTATATGTAAAGTCCAACACTGGCTAATTCCCGATAATATCGTCTCTCTGGAAAAGAAACCAGGTTATAGAGATTTCACTAGAAGAACCGAAGTGCTGTCGCGATCGCATTATACGCGAGTTCGTTCGAATCTCGCGGAAAAACACCCGAGAGGAATGTCGGCGAAGAGACGAAGAAAACGAGCGAGAGAGAGAGAGAGAAAGAGGGAGAGAGAGAGAGAAGTAAGCGAGTGGAAATCCGTCTACCTCCCGCGAATTCATAACGCGCGTCCCTCTTTCGCAATAATATCGCAAAACGTATTGCGAGCACGCGGTCGGTTCGAGGCGATGGAAAAATGATTGTTTTACGAGAGGTCGCGCCGGCACACGGTTCCATAAAATCGGCCCGGGCTATGAGAAAAACATTTTCTCGCGATTCTCCGGGGGCGGAACGACGCCACAGCGTCGCTTATGGTCGCCGCCGCACCGCCCGCCTCCGCCGGCCGCCGAGATCACGAATATGCGGCCGGAATATGCGTCTTTAATGACGCAATACAGAGGATACATTGAGCCTGCGATAAATTCGGAGCGGAGATATAGGGCTACACTCGCTGCGCCCGTCCTTCAATCCCCCGCGAAGTGTCACGAGTGATCTATGCTGAGAACGAGACGGTGATTCGAGGAACAGAAGGATTTCTGGGGACGAGTGTTTGTGTCGGACGATATGAAACGTTCGATGTAATATTTGGAGATGTGGATCTGAAGTTCATTGGCTTCTGGTTTTTTAACATTAAAACTACTGAACGAGTCAGAATGACTTTCCTAATGTCTTGTTTTTGTAAGTATTAAAAAGATAACGAACGTTTCTTTGAGAAATTATTGAAAACATCGATTTATGCACGCAAACTGAATTGTAAATCAATTAAAGTCTCAACGAATGCACTCGGAGCTGATACAGAGAACTGTCAACTTCATTTAACTGCTCGGTAGTTTTGTGTTGAAGGGATGACGTGAATGTTGATTACTTGATTGAAATTAAAAGGCAAACACGTGGTATTTCGGTGGAAAGACTGTGACACTTAATCGCAAATAATAGATGGAATTGCTCGGTTAATTATTTTCTTATTGAAACTAACGCGAGGATTGCAAAGGCCGCGAGCCAATTATAATCACGAAATACGCGGATACTAATTGCGCTCTGAATATTCAACGAAGGAAGCAACGGAAAAAGTTGGACTCCATCGACGAATAGGAACGTTCGCAAACACGATCGCAGCGGGTAGGGGTTGGCCGATGTCTGAAAAAGAGACGGATGTTAACCGCTGAACAATTCGAACAACAAGCTCGCGCGGCCGAATCGAGCCACTTTTTTCCCCTCGAACGGCGTTATTGTCCTCGTTCCGTCCGCATGAAAACGAATAATCGCGGCCGATTCCGCGGGGCGGACGTAAAATTAAATAAAAGTGTGTCGCCGTGCGGCGATACGCGGCGGCGCAGGTGCTTAATGATCGGGGCTTTTTATGGCCGGGCACACACGCGCGAGTTAATCCGTTCGTTAATACGCTGTTCGAACGCATTATCCGCGGCAGAGTTGGCTATCAATCGGTGGAATCGGCCGATTCAAGTTGCGCTCGAACGTCGAAGAGGACGGGGGCAGAGATCGCGGACGGTGTTTTTGCGGGGGCGTTGCTTGTATTTTTCATCGTACGGCCGCCGCGCGGACAAACCAGGGCCCGATAAAGCTTCATTAAAACTGTAGCCGGCTGATCGTGCAATTTGTCAACCGTGGATATCCGATAATTGTCCCCGGTTGCGTACCGCTCGGTAGGAAGTTACGTCCGACGTCGTTTCCGCGCGGACGACAGGCCTTCCCCCTCGCGACGTTGCGGCGCGGTATCGACACGCCGCCCAGCGCCGCGCCGTTGACCGGCAAAAAACAGTGGAACACATTATTTGTTGCCAGAAACAATCGATCAACGCTGTCGGCGACCGATACGATGCCCGGCCGAACGTAACACTTTTAAATCCGATGACAGCGCGGACGGAATTTAAATCGATGGCCCGGGATTTACTGCGTGAAACGAAAAACGGTAACACGGTGTAACAAAGAATTTTATATTTTTTTTCTCGCCCGTTATTTTTTCCCTTCCCCCTCTCGCGCGCGCGCATTACTCGCGATAGGGCGTTTTAAATGATTCGGGGATCGGCCATTTTTTTTTCGTCGACCCCCCGAATGTCGACGACGATCGGTTGACAGTGTCGACGGGCGGAGTTGCTTATTAACCCTTTGAACTCTGTAGGCTCCAATATTGCACCAGTTATAATATTAAATAGTTTAATGAATCTTAAAGGAACTACCTTAAAATTATTAGATTCTCCACACATCCAAATTTTCTACCAAGAAGGAAAATAAAAGATCGAAGAGATGTTACAGCATTTCTAATTTTCGCTAGGAATACTATAAAAATTAGTTGCTGATTACAAAACAACCTGCAGTGCTAAGAGTTAAATATGTCGAATTGAACTTGAATGTGGAACATATTCGATCGATTTAATTACAATTGCACGTGAGCTTCGAAAATTGCAGTCTAACTGAATTGAACATCTAAGATTCGAGATAATTCGTCACTGATTATCTGCTGCTTTAAAATACTGTTTTCAAGGCTTACGTAACGTTTCCACTTGCCATTGGTATCGGGCAAGGTCAAATAGAATCACTGATAATGATTGGTCATTAGTCATGCTTGTAGTCTTGGTATGACGTGTTCGGTGATCGTGGAAATGTGGGATTATCCAGGGACTGTCTTCATGGTGTGGATCACTATATCATAGATTTTATATCCAACCACCTTAGATCTGAAATCATTGCCCTCAGTTCTTATTGAAGCGAACTTGCACATGGCCGTACTATTCGATATTCCCACGGCGACAGTCTTTCTCTATTTAAGGGCTTGGTGCAGGCGAAAGACGGGGATGGCGTCGTATTGTCTGGCAAAGCAGAGTGGATGGTTTTAGGGAGGAGTTAGTGGAAAGGGAGTAGAGAGGGCGGTCAATGGAAGAAGAAAGGTGTACGAGTTGACAGGGAGGGTTGTACAACGCAAAAAGAGAAGGGAATCTGTTCTGTTCTACTGACTCCTACCGAAAACCATTTGCTTTCCTTTGCTTCGCTCTGCCAGGCCGGGCAGCCTTGATGTTTGTTATACAGCGAAAGCTGCGCAAATTGCAAGTCACGTCAGTTACGGTATTAATCATTATAATTACCCCGGAGATAGGAAACCCGCATTGTTTCGTTTCGCTGCAATATTTATAGCCCGTGATGAAATAATAATTATTCTGAGCGAGTGGAATGTATTTCACTCGAAACTCGAAACCGTTGATATTTCATATTGGCTGAGAACATTTTGACATATTTAATTAAACATTGCTTGTACGAGCAGATGTAAGCGAATCGAGTTTTTTTCAACGTTTGCTAGATGCTACGTATCACTGTCGATAATACGTGAAGAATATAACTAATTATAATAAACTATTAATTCTTATTACCTTTAACTATAAAATCCTATGAGAAACTTCACGAAAATGTTAAAATCATTCGATTCTGTAACTACATAAGACTCTCGTTTGAAGACCCACTACCAACTTCTCCGGTATGGTCTAGTGGCTAGGATACCTGGCTTTCACCCAGGAGGCTCGGGTTCGATTCCCGGTACCGGAAAATTCTTTTTTAGATTTTTTTTTCTTCTAACTTTTATATACACGTTGTACGTACTCAATTCTACGATATTTAAAATCAATGTATATTTTAAGAAGCTATTATCCTTTGCCAAAAATAAGAAAGAAGGAGGCCGAAGTGAAGGAGAAGCTCAGGGGGCGATGCGCGAATGAAGTACAACTGGGATGGGTCCAGGAGTAGCGTACTTAAATTTTCTCAACTAAATAAACGAATCGCCTAGCCGGGACGACGAAAAAAGTTTTTCCAATTGCGAAAACGATGTCCCGCTCCTCGGGGAGCCGTCCGAAAAATAGTTCTATTAGGGTTACCCTCAAACAAGCCGTGTCGAACGAGGAAAAAGTTACTCAATTAGACCCGCGGACGTCGTTCCGAAACTTTCTTTGTATTTGAACGAAACTCAAATTCTTCCTCCTTTTGCACCTTCCCGCGAACGGGCACGTACTCCCGGGCGCCAAGTTTTCGTGCGGCATTACCGCGCCGCAAAGCAAACTTTTCGTCTCGGTATCCCCGGCACGTACGCGTTGAAAAATGAACACCAGAAAAAAGAAGTATCGCCGTTAGGATGTGCGACCGCGGTCGTTCGGTTTTTCTGTTTAAAAAAATAAAACGGGAAAAACCTGGCCCGCGGGGGGATACAGCTGGCTACATGCGTGCTGTTGCAACAACCTGCGAGGTAATGGGCCAATCGATCGTGGATTTTGCAACACGGATCGCGCCTTGTTTTTCAAATAAAAGCGACGAAGAATATATTGCTGAAATATATATGAAAATGGATGATAATAATATATTTATTAAGTTCGTTTCCAGTATTCGCAGGATAGTTCGCAGGACGTTAACACTCTAGTTCCTAGGATAATTTATGGATTATGAAATAATTCGTAATAATTATTGATGAATAGTTTATGAAATTATTATTAATTATTTCATAACTCATAGATTATGCTAGGAACTAGAGTGTTAATATCCTGCGGACTAATAATGAATGAAAGAATTTATGAAATAATCAAATGGAAGATGCAAATTTGCCTGCCAATAGAATGAATGTTAACGCGTTCACGTAAAGAATGATTTTGGCAGTTAATTGAAAGAACAGTGACGGTTTCGATATACTGCGAAACCATCGGAGCTTCATGCAAATTTCAAGAAACAAATAATAAAAGGGAATTTCAATATTCGTCGTTCTTTGTTGGTAATTTGTATTTTCTGAATAAACAAAGTGCGCAACGCGACCGTTTTCCACGTTCCATAGTCGTTTCATTGGAAAATTAATCCGCCGCGTTACGCATACAAAGAAAATTACCCGGGGAGGAAAATATTCGGGCGAAACGGGAAAAAAAGGTCCGGCCCAGCCGAGGAAACATTCCAAATGGCAATAACGAGTGGCAAAATATGCCACAATATGAAACACCGTGAAATCGTTAACGAATTGGTTCCGCGCTCCGTTTTGTAATTTAAATCTATCGATAAACGCGCACCGAGCGTGTAGGTAAATAAAATAAAAAACACATTTCTATACTATCAATATGTTCCGTGCTTTCCAAGCCCCGGTTACACTGGCTAACCAAACTTCCATTCGAGCATCGGTCATCAATAAACATTAACGAATACGAAAATAAAGCATTCGGTCCCCATAATTTCCATTTAAAACACTCGGCTCAATACGATCGTGTATTAAAGTTCGAAAATCCTCAAATTTACAGCGTCCACTTTAAAATCTACTAAATTCCGAGCGATGCGAGCTTACGGTCGCAACGGGCCTTCGAAGAGGCGAAAAATCGGCCGAGACTAACGAAGAGAGCGCTTCGAGCGACGCGCTGTACATCGCCGGGCCGATAAGAAACTTTAATAAAAATCACCCCTCCCCCAAATAATTGCACCGCCACTGTCGCGATGCATCTTTTTACATCCTCCCGCTAACAAACTCGAACGTAATCTCGCCGTGAAAGCGTTCTCCGCCGCTCTTTTTCCCCCAACGACGTCGCCGCCGCGTGGGAAAATATCGCCGCCGAGTAAGTCTACGGCCAGCCATAAACTATTAAGCTGTTACAGGTGTCTTGTATGACCTTACACGACGTCAGCAAACTTTTCTTTCCGGTCCTGGCTCCGGCGACAATCTGCTGCCCGACGGAGACTCTTAACGGGAGCCCTCGAGGGCGATATGTATGGGGCTTAAAGGTCGACGTTCACACGGGGGGGAAGAGGAGGACGCTAGCCGGAGAACAGACGGGTCGCTCGACCAATTACCGACGCCATTTTGTAGGACGCGTCGACCGCCGTACTGATTTCCTCGCCGATTTTCCGAGATTACACCTGTCGTACACCTGTGGGGACTACGGTTCCCCGCGACACACGATTTATCGTCGCACCCTTTCAACCCCTTGCGTTGGACATTAATTCAGAGATTCGGCGGAGTCTGGCGCGAAGAATTTCGTTTTTATCTGCTGAAAGCAGATATGTGGAAGAATTTTGTTTATTAACACGTTGAACGATTTCACAGAGGAAAATACACAGAATGGGAAAAATATGATGTTAAATCATTTGATTAAATTGCATTATTACTATTCCACGTTCGTCTAGCTGAATGTCACCGTATTATGTAGCATTATTTACGATATAGAAATGTTTTCATATAATTGTCGTTTCATTGAGTGAACTATAGCAATTCGATTTGGTCGGGGGTCGCCGGTTACCCCCATGGCATTCAACGTGTGAATCATTTTATGTAGAGCGATACGTTCGAAAGAATCTGGCATGTCTAATGCAACAATTTTGAATTGAAAGTTTGAACCTGTTAACTGTGGAATTTAGTTCTAGAAATCTCTGATATATCAGAAATCTCTAAGGAAAGTCTGAAGCAAAACGAAGAAGAATTACATGTCCATCGGAGAAAATAAATAATTCATAAGTGGAACGCGGTTAATTGGTTACTTCCAGGCTGTGAATTAAGAAGGCGTATGTAGAAAATAGGTTAGTTTAAGCTTGAATTTTTAATTATGGCTTAGAAATAAGAGAGATAAAATGAAAACTTGAGACATCACTTATTTGTGGACATTGCTAGTGATTATTACTCACGCTTGTTACGAGAGTTAATATTAAAGAACGCAAGAGGTTATAAGAGATTCTTGGTAAAGATTTCGAATTCAATATCTTTTCGTTGGAAATTGTTAATCGTAAAGAAACTTTTATACAGTCGCGAAAGAAATCATAATGTAAGGGGGTTGAAGCTTGTATCTTGTTTATGAAGATTAGTCTAGAAAAGTTTCGAGTAAGAAGATAGTAACGTGCAACGAGGAGCAGTAAAAGGGATGACGCAAGTTATGATTAGGAACGAAGTAGGTTACAGGAGGAAACATATACATTTCTGACATGAACGAGCAATAGAAAACAATTACGTACAATTTTAAACAACTGAATTTTAATATTCCACCGTTTCGATTGTGGTGACAAGAATCTCTATCCGAATTTTAAACGTCAGAAGTTCAAGGCAGAGAATAGCCTTCTCTGTTTAACTTGAAAAGTAAACATTCCACGACAAGATTATCGTTGTCTTTAGTATTTCAAGCAAAGTGGAGTACGTTCAAATATTAGTCTTTTGCCTTATAACTGTAAACTTGATATCTCTGTTTTACTTACGACGACACGCACCGACGGTCCACTAGATGTATACATAATCGCGATTTAGCCTGGCTTACCTGTAAAACAAAGACAGAAGTCATCAAACAAAATCAGTAAACCCCATACACTTTGATACAAATGAAACATATTCGTCAACTATCAATTAACACTAGAACTACCGAGCATTTAATACGATTGATATGCAATCCCTATAAAAATTGTAACGATAGATTATTTCCAGTTTCTCCGATTACTCGTTACAGTATTCAAGTGAAAATATTGATTTTCGAAATCACTCCGAATATTCAATGTTCTTAACCCCAATCGTACCACGTGTTTTTACAACGAATCACAGCACGATGTGACTCTCAGTCACTTATGAGAATAAAAGGAATAATTAAAATGTTGAGTTCAGATGTGACTGAAAGTCGCATCGTGGTCCGATCGGGGTTAAGGTATCAATAATTTCGAAACAAGGAAACCGAAGCCATCTTGCCCGGCGAGGCAGTTCTAACGTTAAAATCTACATCACAATTCGCAACTAACATTCCGCGAACAAAGAAATCCATTTCCCAACGAACCAACGAATAAAATGACTCTCCTCGTCAATAATAAACCTAAATATAGCTGACATTGGTGTTAATTGCGAACTGTCCTTCGCCAAGAGAAAAACGATGAAAATTATTTACGTGTACGCCAGCGATACTTTTGTTTCTCGTGTTTTTCCTTTCATCGGAGACTGGAATGCCTAACGTTCTCCACTCTATTTCTAATTATTACGGATACCGAGGCTTGTATCCGTCATTGTCAGGGGACCACGCGGAACGAGCGCGAACGCGAAGGAATCAGCGAAGAATGGGATAATTAACGACGTCCCTGCTCTCCGTCACTCTCCCCTTCTCATCTGGCCTTCTCGATTCGCGTATGGGTCGGCCGATCGCGATGAAGAGAGAAAGCCGAAGCGTATCGCGGGGCTGAAGTACCCTGCCCTCCGCCGGACTCCGAACAATCAACGATGAAAAAAGTTTCTACTTGGGTGGCAACTCTTCACCTTTTCCCATACCCCGCGCCCGTCCATTTAGTGGCTCGCGTGCACGGCGGAATTAGCAGCGAACCCGTGAGACAAATTTTTAAGCAGCGACAACCTTCCCCGCTAATGGACGCGACCGCTTCTTACTGCTAATTGCGAAATACGTTGCGCGATATAATTTCGGGATCACTTTCGGCCCGGATAATCCAAATTACGAGAGTATTACCTTTTATTCCTGCCCCTGCCGCCGGTAAATTACGATTTGATACAATTACGATTTTAATGATCGTTTTGCTTCCACAGCAACGCCGGAGGCTATCTTTATATGTGCGCCCTACCGGCTTTTTTTTCATTATTTCAAATCACTTTATCCGGGATATTGATTTTGCCTCATTGCGGACGGCTGTTCTGAATGTTTCAGTTACTGCAACGGGCTACTCGTGGACCTACTGTTTCATCAATTTTGCACCTCCGTTTGTAGGAAATAATAGAATACAGGACATGATTAAGTGAAAATACTGGTGAATCTATGATACAATGATTATATGCAAATATTTAATTAGTTTCTGTTGGTACAGTACAAAACAAAGTTCGCATGGAGTATTATCGGAAACCAATGATACCGAAATCGAAGTCTGCTCTCGATAATTCGAACCACCGCGTCAGTCGAGCCGAAATAAATTCTGTTAGAGAGTTCTCTAATAAAAATCATATTATCCACTCCGTAAGGAATCGAACGGAGGTCCTGCATCCGATTCCGCATTCTGCCTGCACGAACTCGTTAACTCGTTAACGGTCGGTGGCCAAGGTTGCTCGTTTTGCACGATTTCCTCGGATAATTGATCGGGACCGCGATCGTAAAACATCACAATGATTGTCTTAATAAGGAGGCAATAACACTCGTTCGCCTTAATAGGAGCGTAACCGGCGCGATAAGAGACGCGAAAGATAAAGGAAGAGAGAAAGCGTTAGGGACGGACGCGGGCAAGAAGTAATGGGTCGCGTCCGCGGCGAAGACGGATCCCTTTCTGCGAACAAAGTTGCCACTGTCATTAAATTAAACGGGCGTCGCTCAGCTTAATACTTTATTCAATCGCGGATCGGCCTGACATAACCGAGCCGATCAATCTCGGAATCCGTGTCTCCGACTTAATCAAATTTCTTATTATTCTCTTTCGCCATTCAATGTCCGAAACGATTATCGGCAGTCGTGCGTTACTCCTCCTCTGTCACTTGCGTCGAACCGGTTCTACCCGCTTTATACAAATTTCAGATTCCCCGGTTAATTATGGGAACCGGTAACAGGGACGGGGACGCTTCAAAGTGTTCGCTCTGGTTACTTTGAAAACTAACGTTGAACGGTTAATGGACGATGATTAGAAATACTGGATGAATTGATTTAAATGGGAATAGAGTGTCTGTAGTTTGGCAGAGTTTGTCTCTGTTAGTTGATTTTCACGGTAATTTGATTGAAGTGTGATTTCGGAATTCGTGTTTATGTTTAAATAATAGTTTATTCTTTTTCGTTCGTTGCAAGGGAGATTTAACTCGTGTCTGGGTATAAAATTTTTTAATGTGATCACGTGTAGGATGCGATAGGAAAAGTCGAACGAGCTTCAGGAATTGGGTTAATTACTTGCGTACGGTCGATCGATATCGAGATGTGAAAGGAAATTGTTTAATGGCGGAATAACATGAATGGCAGGACGAAAGCTGGATATGCTGTCGTTTTCAAATAACTCGACGCGTCGAAACATTGCCTTCGTAGTTTCGTGTTTATGCGATTCGTAGTTCAAGTATGGCCGGTTTTCATTTGCCAGCGACCGGGTTAATATAATAAGCTTTCGATGGAACGGTCCGTAACTGTTACATAATTACAGTTCGCGGGACGAGACTGTTCCAAGTTTGCCCTTGATAGTAACTAGAAACAACAACGAGGTTAATGATACGGTGTGCCAAGTGGAACATTTCTAATCGTTTTACGAAATTGGTTTGCCGTGGTCTGGTCATTCGATGTTGCCGGGATGAAACATTTGCCTTTGAAGTTACTTGACGTTTAACTGCAGATACGCTCCGTGTCAATTTAATCGCCGCAGCGGAACTTTTTCGTTTATTCGTGAAATTTCACGGGACTAACGGTTAGTATTTCATCTGTAAATTATTGATGAAGTAAGTCTAAAAAAATATACTCCCAATCTGTACGATATAGACTCAATTTTTCATGCATTATAATTAAGTAAACAAATGATTATCGAATGTAACTGCCATTATTTTCGATCGAATAGAAATTGAAATTACTCTATTATCAATTATCAATCACTGTAGCAAATGTAGACATAGGACAAATTATTAACGACGAAACAGTTCTGGTGGACGCAGTTATGAAAGAATATGATAGGACAAATGGTCAATTGGTTGCCAATGTTTCTGGCCGCGTATCATTCTAATAGGTGTAACAGGAAAAACGCTGGCATTCTTAACGGATTAACGACGCGACGTGCCATAATTTGGTGAACACCGGCGAAACCCGGTCGTCCACGGGCGAAATTTATTATCCGGAATCTCCGCCGTGGGCCGGGACAGAATTAAGGCGGATTCTCAAGGTGTCTCTCTCCGCGCCACCGTTCAAAGGGAGGCGTGGTTCCATCCATGATTCTTTGGAGCTCGTTGCGTGCTCCCAGGGCATAACTCAACGGAAAGAAAGTGTGTTACATGAACATACCCTAAATCCGGCGTTCGACCATGCCCTCTTATTAATAATTACGCTGGAACGGTCGTTATTGTTGCGGCCGTGGTCCCCGCTAATTGTAAATTGCGACTACCAAACAAGTACACGAATGAACTTATTCACGAACCGATTCAATTCACGACTAATGTGAGGACAACTTCGTAAAAAGCTATTTAGATTCACGAAGCTTCCGGGATTGAAATTTATCTGCCGGGTCGCTTCTTTTAATAAAAGAGAATCCTCGAAGAGAATTTAATAAAACCGTCACTTTATTCTGAATATTTTGATAGATCGCGATAAGGGACAATATCTCTGTTTAATTTCTTGATTTAGGAACCGGTGTTTGTAAATTGTAATTCGCTCGATAGAGGGAACGCCGTTTCCTTGGATTTATTGGAAGCACGGTTTCTCAAGGAAATACAAATTTAATTTTTCGATGAGCATATGTCAGCGCTCCAACCCTTCGTGCGCCAGTTGGCCGAAAAGATCGAGAGGCGCGCCACGTGGCGTACGTGGAACCTCATGAATAAAACAAAAGGACCTGTAAGATATAATTACATACAGAGTAGCGGCACGAAGTAAACTGACTGCATCGATCGAGAAATTGAAAAAAAATACAATCGCTAAGAAGTTAAATCTATAGACACTCCGAATATTCCGAAGACAACGCTTTATCCTCCGACTTCTTTATTCTCTCCTCTCGTTTCTTTTATTTTCGTCATAGCCAAGTCACACAGATAACAGGATCATTTTACTGAATCACTACCACCATCTTTCAAAACAGTTCCCACGCCTTACAATAGTCTTAATCCCCAAAGATCACTAGATTTGCAATAAACGCGCTATTAACGATCTACCAATCCTCCAATTATCCGAAAAAGCATTCAACGGATCTCATTATTCCACGCATCATTCGAAGACAATGCCCACATAAGCTCCAGTTTCGGCCAAACGCAATTCCGCCGGTCAATTGACCGACAATGCCGCAAGTTACGATCATGTTGTTCCCGACTACCCCGGGGTAGTCTCCGGATAAACTAGATTTATCGAGCAAGATCATCGCCGCGGGCAGCTGAAATTAAATCGAATTCACGAGGTGTCCCTGGCCGCGGGTCCCGAGGGGATCGCGGTCGGCCGAGTTCTTCGTCTCGCGTGCGACGAGGGTGTAATTCAAAAAAATGCCGCGGCGAATCACGTGCCTCTAAATCCAGCCCCGCGATTAAGGCTTATTACCGATGAACACGATCGAGAACGAACCAGGTCGGAGGTAGAAACGATGTCTCGTCGCGTCGAAAGACTCCTCGTGCCCCGTTCTCCCCACGGGAAGGATCCTCATAGGCGCAATTACACGGGGTAATTATGTTCTCCTCCCATCGGCCATCCCCCGCCCCGCTCGCGATCCTCTTTTCGTGCTCGTCTTTGTCTCTTTCTGACCGGTTACGGTGGCTCGTTAAACGCGCATCGACCGATCCTCCGGAACGAAAAGCTCGTTATTATCTATGGTCTATAAGGAGGTCCACCGTAAGCAGATACATCCGCGGATTGTAATGGGAGTACGAGTAATTATAGTAATTTACTGGTGCGCACGGGGACGGCACGAACGGAACGCCGCGCCGCGCTGCGCCGCGCACGCCGGTCAGCGGGACCATCGTTCCCTAACGATTTGTCGTTCGAGGATTTCGTAACGATCCGGCGTCCGTAATTTAATGGAATACGAAGAAATAAAATTGTTGTATGCCCCGCATGAACAATCTCGGCGTGGCTCCTCGGTCCGGCGAATGAAATAATGATCCGGGCTTTATGTATTTACCTTTTAACGAACCGGGGTCGCGCCCGTGCGCATTGCGCTTCGTGTTCGCGCGTTGTTACTGGTTTTTGTAAACGAAACGCTCGATGATACTGTTCGATAAACTCGGCTCATTGTTCACCCGTGATACAGGCGCGTCGAGAGCAGTATAATCGAATGTTTGGGGGATCGGGCAACTCTATTCGTCAGTTTGGATGAATTATATGCATTTGTTTGCGCTTTTTTATTGTAAATAGAAATTAAACGTTGACACAAGATTTGGCGGAACGATGGTAAATGTTTTTCTACGGAAATTGGAATAAAAAAATATGATCCTCCCCGACGGGGAATCGAACCCCGGTCTTCCGCGTGACAGGCGGAGATACTGACCACTATACTATCGAGGATTCTTGATATAGTGATTTTTTATATTCGCTTTTCAGATGTAGATATTTAAGTAACATGTTATAATCAATAATATCTAACTATAAATTATCAATAGCGAGGCACTGGATAACATATAACGAAGTTCGACTCCATTCTCGTTGCGAGAAGCGAAGAACGTCGATTATCGTCCCGATACACTGAACTTCGACTGTTTATCTTTCACCGGGCCTCGAGTGTTTGGCTTTCCACGCGTTAACGAAAACAAACGCGAACAGGAGTGCCAAGCAGTATCGTCTATACAATCTTGAATAAACAATTCAAAGAAATCTACAAAATTACACGAATACAGACTATTTATATTCGTACGGCTCAATCGTTTTCTCGAAGAAAACCTGAAGCTCCCCCGAAGAAGTCCTATTCACTCGACTGCTAAGAAAGAAATGCCCTTTGAGTTTTTACGAGGCTCGGTCGTTCGAATATCGATCCCCACCCTCGTGCAACCGTTGTCTGGGAAAATCGAAAGGAAAAACGTCCTTAGCCTCACGTGTTTGTGCCTCACTGCAACACCATCTGCAGACCACGCTCAAGTATCGACAGCATTGACGAAGGACACTGCGTCTGGACAGTGTCGTCGTTGCCGCGCTTTCCAGTAAATTAATATTAGTAAACTTACTTTTGAATAAATAAATATCAGTGTCATTATTATTTCTATTGTAATTATTATTATAATTACTTTCTAATTATCATTAATATTCACAAAGCTGTATTACAACCTTCGTTTCGATCGCATTATAAACGAAACACTAACGCGTATCAATTAACCCTTTGCACTCGAGAAGCGACTCTCAGTCGCTATTTGATTAAACACAGCAAAATTATGAAATGAAAAATTCAAGATAAAATATAAAATATCGAATAAAATATTAACACACGAAACATAGAAGTGAAACAATTCTGCCCCCTAATTTACGCAAGATGTCCCTTTACGTAAGTTTCAAAACAATGTTAATATTTCGTCAGAAAATAATGAATGTTTGTAATGAAAAATACTGTCGAGTGTGAAGGGTTAACTATTAACACTATTTCTACCAAAAGTGTCAAAGTACACCTTTCGAAATTTTAACTTACAATTATTTTTCGATTTTAGTCGTATATTCTGAATTGACTTTTCAATTTTCCCAGCAACAATTATAAAATTAACCATAGCAAATGCCCAAAATTCAATCGAGGAATAATTATTAACCTGAGAGAATAATTTTAAGTTGAAATTTCCAAAGGTGCCTTTCGACAGCTTCGGTAGGAATAGCGTTAATGTTGAAAACCATGCACGAGGAAACCACGCGTCAAATGATTCCCCAAATCGGAAGATATAGCAGCCCGCTGCGCAGAGCCAACATTTCAGAGGCAATTCTAATTTCCGCGAGCGGGAGCTATCGGCATTCAACGCCTTCGCGGGTAATACAAAATACTTTTTCGATCGCGGCCGACAAGAGTCGTATCGCCGTCCATTTAGCATTCACGATACGTGCGTTCCGGCGACGTCGTGCACGGCGTGGTTAATTGCACGAATTTATCACATGGTGGGAGAATTAGAGGAGTACGAGTGGTAGTGAAGCATTGCGAAAAGGAGGTGAGGGGCGGCGGGAGACGACGACAGACAGCGAGTGGGGGATTACTCCACGTACGATTACGCCTGTTTGATATGCCGCGACACTCAAAACTCGTACATCACACTTAATCGCTGAATATGGAACAGTCAGCCCAGACAGCCGCATCCAGCATGCATATTTAGACTGCAATTATGGCCCTTAGCTATTGTCGGCACGCACGCCACTTGCGAATTCCCTATTGAACCGTGCCTCCCCTTTGTACGCTTCTTTTCTTCTTTCCTCGACGATTCGGCTAACCTTTCTCATTGAATCGTGATCCCTTGTCCCGTAAATGTCGACAGTTTTGATTAACTACTCGGTACACTAGTTTCTCGGTATGCAATGTTATTAATGATCTTCTAGTATCGATAAGATTCTAAGTAGGTTGTTAGACGCTCAAGTATGAACAGCGTATTTCTAGAATATTCGTAACGTAAATTATTGAACAGAATTCCAAGATGAAACATTGGCGACAATACGAAGAATCACTGTTTAAAACTTTCCTAAATTTGTACACGTCTCTGTCCCGGCAGGGACTTCTTCAATGTTTGCACACGCGTCTTTACGATTACTTCCAGGAGAATGAGCGGACGCTCGTAAAGTAATTTAACACGTGTCGGTTAGTTTCGAACGTCGCTCGAGGACCTTTTTACCTGCGGACCCTTTTTCAACGGGAACACGTCAAGCGCGGTAATCCGAAAATTCCGTTTAAAGCCGACCAATAACGGAACAAGTATAGAAAAAATTATTAAAATAAGTAGACGCTGTAATTAAATCGAAGACTCGACATATGACTGCTAAGAGTTAAATGTTTCCTGTTATCTGAAAGTTCCGAATAGCGAAGTGCGCCAGAGGTAATAGGAATCTCAGAAATTTATGAAGAATGATTGCAATCGAGTCTCTTCTTCGATGAATGACATTTCCAACATTGTATTTCACTAGCGCGTTGAATGATGGCCTTTCCGCGGCGGTGATCAAGACAAGCAGAGAAGAAACAGGAACTGGAACGAAAGCGCGCGATTGCAACGTCAACGGCGGGGAAGGCCGGTCGGCGAGGAGGCAGGAAAGAAAATGTCTCGTCTCCGTGTCACCGCACCCAATAACACGCGGGTAATCACGATTTAATGGCTCAATAACGTCTGTCGCATCGGCCTGCCGCGGACCAACGAAACAATTTATCGGCCCCGCCAGTCGATAAATTCAGCTTTTGAGTTGTATACGGGCCGTCGCTGGGCCGCGCGCATACGATACGCTTAAATTTCAAAACGGACGCATCGGAATCGACGCGACGAGTACGAAAATGATGCGTATAAATTACGGGAAAGATAAATATCCGCGGACCATCCTTCTCTTTGACTGGGTCGCCGCGGATTAACGCGGTCCACGAGGCGCCGTAATGGAGATGATTCGTTCGGAGATGGTTATCCCTTAACGATCGATAATTTTTTAGTAATACCCGGTTCACCTATGAAACACCGGAATATTGTACGAACGTAGAGAAAATACTGATGGAACCTTTAATACAATAAAATGCGAAATATATTAAACCTACAGAAAGTAGGTATAATAAATAAAAATGTGAAGGGAGTTTATTATTTTTGAACAGTGAAGCTTTTGGATCGTTAATGATCCACATTACAAACGAGCGAGATAAATTTTCCGCTAGGTGTACCGGTGTTTCTATGTGCACACGGAGAAACAGAAGATTTTTATCTGTTACCGGGCAATATAAGGTTGCCGACGGTGTTCGCGAGTGATACACACGGCGATTCGGAATATACGAGGCATTATCGGGGGGCAGACTCTATAAAACAGACTGATGAAGAATTTTTATAGGTATGAAAAAATATACTTCTCTGTCGTACAAAAGATTATGGTAATCGACTGCCCACAGATGTTTTACGCGGAGCGAAACACCCCGTGTAATGTCATGCGTGGACGTTATTAATAGATTAGCGGGTTTATCGACGTCCGTAATTCCTGTCGTGTCAGCAGTGGTCATGTTACTCTAATTCAAGCTTGTGTTCTCGGGTTGGAAGTATAAATTATGCATCAACCGGCATGATTTATAATTTGCATAATTCTTAATCGCTCGTAAATTGTTATGCCTAATAAAATTATCTCTTCCGCGTGTCCCCGTCCCCCGTGACGGTGATTTGCATCGCCTAGATGAAAGTATTCCTGCGAATAATGACGTTTCTATTAATATATAACCTGATTCGACGGAGTGAGAATGATGCAGGTGAATTTCGATTCACGGCGTATCAAATTGGCCGCGTCTGCGTCCAACATTTACGACGGCAATGCCGTACAAAGTGAACACCGGAGCCGTTCGTTAATTCCAAGGCGAATATAAACTTGCGCCATAATGTGCGGCAGTTTCTCGAGGAAAGAAAGACCAAGGAAAAGGGTCGTTCGCGGCGGAGTCATTAACAGCTGTCGCCAGTTTCGATATTGCCGTCTGGAGGAAGCAATTCCGCGATTCTATTCTGCATTAGCTTCACCTCCGGTTTACATAAGCCTCGATAAAAATTACCGATGACAGGTTTATTGCGCTGTCGACGAAATCACGGGCGTACGCGGTGACCAACGGAATCGTCGGCGGAACTTGCTAATTAGTTCAAAATACACGGAAAAGACGTGAATCTCAAACATGACAGGTATAAATTTAAGTGTTCTAATATCGAACTCAAATTTAATAGACACCTTTCGTAACTGTGTTTGAATCGTTCATCAACTTCTGCTATAATTCCCAAATGTCTCCAAATAAATTATTACAATGCTATGTTAAACCACGTCAATTATTAAATAGATAATCGATATTTTTCCGAGAAATTATTCGAGAAACTGATTTAGCAGATTGAATCATAAATCGATTACGAAATTTCAAAAAGTCTAACTGCTCGGTAGATTTAGTATTAATCCAAGTTCCAGAGTGAAAAACGAACTCGTCGAGTTGCAAATCGCTAATAACGATCATAAAGCAAACATCGTAAAGTGACCTCATACTATTGTGAACTCATCGGAAATGCACGACTGACAGGCTGTATGAATTGAAAACGGATAAGTCATTTGGAACGCCGGTTCCAATTACGACGGTGTGATTTCATGATGATTGCGAGTGTCTTAATATTAGTAATACCTTATTCGCGTCATTAGTCGTTGACAGCGATCGCAGAGGGGATATAAATATTCTTCGGGCTGCATTGAAGAGGATTGACACCCGGCGATCCGGCTTCGATAGGGCTGTCACTTCAAACGTATCCTGATCGAAACCCGTAAACACGTCCGCAATCCGTTCGGCCACGTTACAAAGTTGATCCCGTTGACAGCTGATAAGATTGCCAGATTGAAATTATTGACGAATGATTACGCGCGGGCATCATGGTATCAGATTCAGCAACGCGACGGAATGAAATGCGAGGACCATGCGCGCGGCGTTGCGCTGCCGATTGCCCGGCTGATGGCAATTTATGGCGAAGTTTGTTTGTTTAAGACGTACGGAGCCGCATCTGAGTTGGGTAACAAACCTGTTTCGCGTCGCTGCGAACCGCGCGAGTAAACATTAATCAAACGGTTCAGGATCGACGCATAAAACGGCGAAAAATCGATCTTCTAACGGAACTCGGTGAATTGCTGCTTCGTTCGTGAAAGAGAAATATGAAAATTCATAAAATAGAATTGCACACAGGGAAATTGAATGTAGAACATTGAGAATTGATAACTGTATCGCTTATTAGTACAAATGTAACAGGAGAGGTTCAGAGCAGAAGATAGGGAAGTGTTTTTTGAATGAACTTTCATTACGTCGTGATTATCAATCGATTCAAATCGAAGTTGACATTCTATGGTTCAATGACATCGCGGTCGTTTAGTGTATTTATTTGTTTCGCAGCAGACCGTGCAAATAATTGAAGACAAATGTTTAATATTTTCCATGGAGTTCCGTGTATTTATTCGGAGAAGTGACCGTGCGGTTATCTTGGAGATCGATTGTCTCGTTCTGCTTTGAATCGAGTTCTGTTTGCTCGGACGGGAAATTAACTCGGACTGCTTCGCGGCTACGGCGGCCAGTGCAATTCGTTTGATGTAATTTATGGCCTGACAGTGTACCAAGGGGCGACTTGTTCGACTGACTGTCGCATGATTTTTCGATGGTAATTGTCCGACAGGCGAGTGTGTTCTGATGAACTCCGAGCGGACGTTGATCCCCTCGAATCATAGATTCTGATCGAGTGTCATAATTATAACTGTACAATATTTATAAAATTGTTTTAAGCAATTAATTTGTCACTTGTTAATCAACTTTCAACAATAATGCTTGAGAAATTATTAATAACACCTTTTAAAATGGTAACAATTTAAAATTCATTTTCTTAGAAACTGTTTCTTTTAATACTTTTTAACTCTAATCGTACCACGTATTTTAATAACAAATCACCACGACGTAACTACTCTCAGTCACTTATGTGAATAAAAGGAATGATTAAAATGTTATTGTTTTCGTTTGTAGGGCTCAAATTTTAAAAGCCCAAAAAAACTTTTGGAAATGCAATATGAAATCAAAAAATTTAAGTGAAAATTTCGAATGTGACTCAAAGACACATCATGACACACATGAAATTAAGATTCTGAGAAATGATTTGCTGTTAAGTCATAGTTGAAATGATAATAATTACGCTGATGCCCGTAGCACGTTATATATATACACATGTAACATCAGAATATATTCGCAAGAACAAAAAGAAGAGAAGTATTACCACAAGATAGCAATAAACCGCTCTCTTGGCAGTTTTTTACTATCCAATTAGTTTAATTAACCCATTTTACGATTCAGCCCATCAATAAATTTTAGTGGGCCGATTTCAACGGTGTTTAAATAAAGTGCATCCGCTATCGCGAACACATTTATGTAATTCGCATGACTGGCCGAGCCTCGCCTAAAAATCGTGCGTCTCGGGATAAATTACTGTCTTAGCAATATCGTGGCCACGTATATCGATGGGTAATGATGAGTTATGCGCCGTTTATGTCTACCAAGGTCCCGCGGAACGTACTGTGGCATTTGTCGCCATTCAGTACCGGTGCGCGGTGGTCTGTTTCATTCGCCAGCCGGTAAAGCCACCCTTAAAGCTCGCGAGATATTATCGTGATCGCGAATTTTAGTGCCTTACTGGCGTTACCCTCAGAATTCGAAAACTTCCTTTGGAACTTCATGGGTCAGATACCTAATTTATCGCTTCCACCGTAAAGCGAAAATTCGGGATAGAATTTATTTTTCAACCAGTACCGACACTGCTAAAAACAAATGTGGGAAATTTATTTCTATTTTCGTACAGTTATTTCTATTCTCACAATTGCCAGTATATCAACCAGGGATTGGAAAGATTCCAAAAATAATATTTGAGATTATTACATATCGGTTCCGACTGAAATATTTATGGAGAACCAGAATAAAGTCATAATTATTATCCGATAGGTATTGAAACAGTTATGAAAAACAATCGGAATAGCTATAACCGATATAAGCTCGGAACAGATATAGCTATAGAATAATAATCATGACTTTATTCTGGTTCTCCATAAATATCTGGGCTTATGTCAGTTATGACTTTATTCCGGTTTTTTTTTCTAACCGTTTCAAAAGCCGAAACCGAAATCACAACTGTTTCCAACCCCTGATTTCAATCCTTAAGTATATATCATTACCACACCCCTCTCCGCGAACGAAAAAAGTTACAGTTTTATACGGTTAATAATCACTCATTATCATCGGCAAATTATTCTATCCGTTTATTCGAATAATTCATTCATATTTGTTTGAATAATTCATCGTTATACATTTGAATAATTCATTCGGATAAATCGTTTGAATAATTCATCGTCGTTTATCCGAATAAATTCTTTTCGATTTAATACCGACCCAATAAAATTCTACCTAATATTCATTTAGACATATCAAAATGAGACTGAAGAAAATCAAAAAGTCAACGGCAAGCAACAGCGAACAGAGTCAGACGTACCGAACAATAATTCAATTACTCAATATCATTGACTAATTTAGAATAATAACCCCCATTACCATTGAAAGTCTAATTAACAAGCTCGCGAACGCGAACGCAACAGCATTCATTTTCATTGCGATCCAAAACGACACGAATGCTGTAACATTCAAATTTATAATCCACATAACTATTTTCAATTCTCTATACCCGTAATTGTTTGAAATTATTATTTTAACCCTCAGAGTAACAACTACTACCAGCATTCATCTGTCTATTTTCGCAGTTCATCATTTCCGCTGTCCGCGAACGTGTTAACAAATCCTCAGTGCTCATTAATCTTCAACGATCCGTTCAATAAACAGTTCCAACGACTTGATCGTCCCACGGTTTCAATGATTCCACCGCGAACCGGTCCCAAAGTAAACCTCGCGTCTCAGAGACAAAAATTCTCGTTTCGTCATCGGGTCAGGCGGTCGTCGAGACGTCGCGTCGCCCGTTCCCGGACGGATTTTATGGCGGCATAAACGAGACACATAGGCGTGGGCGTTCCCGGCCCCATAAACGGAACGATCGTCGACGACACTGCGCGCGCGGGGAATCGACGAACGATGATTTACGACACGCGTGAATTCCGCCTCGCGTGCCTCCACGTAGATAGCCGCGTGCGTGTACGCGTCCACGGACCCGGCCGTCTCGCATACCGGTCGCGAAAGTATGTAGATTTATCTGCGCGTCGATGCTTTTACGCGGACCAGCCACCGAGACGTATCGATCGTGCACGACTGGCCGAAGATCCCGATAAGAAGATCCATCCATCCGCGGTTCGGTTTTTCGGGAATTTCGCTTTGATCGCCGACGCGAGCCGGCCGGCGCGCGTCTTCCGAACGTTTTCGACGGGGATGAATAAAGCTGTAGGTATCTTCTGTCTGCGGCTCGGGCCGCGACGCGGATTTATCGGATTGTTGCTATCGCGACGACGTTTGTTGCGGTGATCCACGACAGGATGGGATTTAAATGGGAATTATGTTGTTTTGCGAGGAGCGCTTTCGGCGAATTCGGAATGACGGTTGATCGGTGAATTAAAATAGTTACAAGGATGGTGTAACATTGATTTTCGTCGTTGGCTTCAGGTGAGATGCAGAATTTAGATTCTATTGGGTTTGTTTGTGAAAATTCGGTTCGGTGAATTCGAAATGACGATTGATCGGTGAGTTAAAATAGTTACAAGGATGGTGTAATATTGATTTTTGTCGTTGGCTTGAGGTGAGATGCCGAATTTAGATTCTATTGGGTTTGTTTGTGAAAACCGTGTTTGGCGAATTCGGAATGACGATTGATCGATGAATTAAAATAGTTGCGCGGAATATTATAATATTCGTGTAATCGATCGTAAACAACGTTTAAATGAGAACATTGTAAACGGGGAGAAATAAATATCTGAAAAGATGGTTCAGTTTATTATAGGATATTCGAGTTCAACATTTTTGTATATTCTGATTTACGTTGACGTTGCACGATTCTGCTACAACATTTGGTAAAATAACCTTATTACAGGTTCAAACGAAATTTAATGTGAAATTTAATTGATTAATAGGCTTTGATGAAATCTCCCTCAACTTAGAATGCTCGCAAATAATTATTTCAAATATATGGGGTTATGGCGAAGTTTTATGCTCGAGGAAATACGATAATTAACAGCAGATGGATGCCGTGTAATTATTATGGAAATAATGATTGTGGCCGCAGCAGCGTCGCTGCGAAATTCAACCGAAATCAATGGAGCGAATTGAATTCACGGGAATCTCGAGTCATTGAACGCGTTAATTTCGTCCTAACAGAAATTTAAATACCATACCTGTGTATGTTAAGAACCCTTCAGTAACAAGATGAAAATGTTCGAATAATATATAATTTTCTTTTGCGCTAAGAAGATACACTATAAACAACAGAAACCATTATACACCTTCACTTTACCAAATAAACATAAAAGATTATTTAAATTCCTTCAATTATGATTTTTAAAAACTCACAAAATTACTCATCTAATCACTACTAATCAATTCTCAACACAATAACTCATTTTCCCTGCCCAACGCAAAGTACATAATTTTCTTCGCTGCCAAAGCTAATTCAGCACCCGAAATAATCCAGATCACTAAATAATTCTTCCTCGCCCATTATCAATCCAGAACGAACACGTTCCGTTCAACGAAAATTAAACGACCAATTTTTATTCACTGCGAACGCTAAAGGAGCGCGTGAATTTTAACATCGACATCGTTAAATAACATATACCAGTGGAAGCTTCTCGTTCGACCATTCCAGGCTAATGAGGGATCGAGGGGGTGGCAGGGGTGGTATCACGAGCCGGCGCAAGCGGAGTGACTCCAACATCCTGATTTGCCGGTGTCGGCCGGGTTTACCTTTGATTATCGTGTCCGATCCAGCTGCAACAACGAGCGGACATCGCAACCATCGTGAATCGCGTTCAATGTCAAAATCTCGATCCTCACGCTCGCCATCGGGAGCGTTTACATTTCATTCCGCAGCGGAGAGGGCAGCGCGCGACCGTTTCCTGCGCTGAATCTTTCATCGAACGGCATGCGACCAAGTTTACATTTTCCCGCGAGCGTCGCCCTATCCGCGGCCCGCCGCCGTTGTAATTGAGTTGTAAATTTGTTATCCCGGCAAACCGTTTGAAATTTTCAGCCCCCCCTCCCCCGTCAAGCCCGAACGCCCCGCGAGCGAAAGCTTTCCGGGGAAACGCTCCCGAACAAAGCTGCGTCGCGTTTCCTTGGTCCAATTAAATCGAGACTGTACACTGTGCGAATTCTGCGAAACAATATCTCTTTCTGCGACGGTTATTCGGTATTTCGAACGAGATTTTGAATAATTCCTGCGTTTCCCTATTGTGCTGGCTAGGTTAATGCGAGGGTGTTCTTCGGTGTTGCGTAGCGAATCGCAGTGGATAATGTGTTTAGGAGCAATGAGTAGGAAAGAATTTTGAAGATTGGTGTTAAGTGTATTTTGGGACCGAATACTGAGAATTGAAGGTAATTGGAAGCACTTGAGATTATAGGAATGTAGGATTGTTATTCACTTTTTATAGGATTTTTGATGTACGCTTTGAACGTTAGTTTCTTATTATGTCCTGGTTAACGCGCGGGAATTCGAAGTGGACAGTTATTTTATGAATTTTCGTTGCTGAAATTGTATCTTTGTCGCCGCGTGTTTACGTGGAATATTTATCCGAGCTTTTGTCAGCTGTTTCCGAGTCGAATTCTTAAAACGCGGCGCTCTTCCTTCCCCTTTTCGTATTCCCTTGACCGCTACCTCGTCTCCGAAGACCTTTCCGTTTATGCGAACCCTTATCGGTTCCGTGGTAGTAAAGTGAGTCATGACCGTGAATCATTGGGACGGCTCCATGTTCATCGCGACCCTCACTGACCGCGAAATATGAGGAGGAACGTTTTCTGTGGAGTGGTAGTATGAGAATGCGAACGAGCGAGTACTGTTGCTCGGACACACAGGTTTGTACGATGATTTTGATTCTACTCGCGTCAAAGTGTGTACAAGGTGTGTTGAGAGACGTTCGTGACATTTAGCTTCGTAAGTAATCGAATCAGCGATGTCAGAAACAAAAGAAACCAGATTCAGCTTTGAAGCGACTCTTATTTGCACTGCATAGAGTTATAGTATTTATATGAAAACAATTATCGACATAGAATGACTTACAGAGTTCGCGATTGTACCGATAAAATGTGAACGATGTATTTTAAACATTTATATTCATTTAAACTCGCCAAACATTCGAAATATTGTACACTCAACATTCGAGAGAGCTTCAAACATAAGATCACAAGTTAGATTCCAAGATCAACCATCAATAACCGATCCCGAAACTCCTATCACCCTCCTCCAAACATCTCAACTCCTTATCAGGACGTTGATTAATTACATATTCCACCTCCCACTGTCAGCGGCCGAATCTCCGAACCTGACAGCTCGACCGAACGAAAAAGCCTCGGGATAGGTGGCCGTGGCCGCAGGAAAAGGAACAGAACCAACAAAAACCGGGAGAAAAGGAGCAGAAAAGGTGAACTTCTCGCAGCAAGTACACGTCCCAGAAATTCACCCCCACCTCGGCCGCTTGATTAATCATTAACAGAAAGTCGTTTCGTCGCACCCCGTGTTGTCACCGAAACAGGTTTCATTATTCACGCGGTGGCCGAGCAGTCCTTCTCCGTCGGGGAGAGTTCGAAACAGAGAGGACAAGAGTACACCATGAGAAGAAGAAGAAGAAGAAGAAGAAGAAGAAACAGGAAGAGAAAAGAAGAGAGGGGAGAGAGAGAGAGGAGAGGATGAACGGGTTATTTTTCAAGAGAGCCGATCGCGTTCTGTCATTTCCACTGCGGGACACGGAACGCGTGTATCCGCGCGATTTCGAAACGAGACCTCGGTCCGTGCCGTGGGACCGTTTCAGGGGTCAACCCGGGCCGGTTCCATCGGTGCCATCGGCTCTGGAAGCCGACCGGTCGCAAATTGCGCCCGGAGAATGTACGATCGTGGCCGGTGCGTATACTCGCGCAGGAACCGAAGCCGCAGTCGCGACAACAAATAAGGAATGAAAAATATAGCCCTTGGCGCCCGTACAATGGCGATATTTATAAACGCACGCTGAATCCTTCCATCCCCGATACCCCATCTTTCTCACTTTTTCTCCCTGTTCCTTTTCTTCCTCCCCTCTTCGTTG
Source organism: Nomia melanderi (assembly GCF_051020985.1). NCBI lineage: Eukaryota > Metazoa > Arthropoda > Insecta > Hymenoptera > Halictidae > Nomia > Nomia melanderi. Next base: position 10,664,808 of record NC_135007.1, read on the forward strand.
ACCCCTCTCTGCAAACCCCATCTCTTCCCGTCTTTTTTCATCCTCTGCCTCTTATCCTTCGTCCCCTTCTCTCCTCGCGTCCCGTTTTCGGTCGTTCCTCGTTCCTCTTTTTTTCTCCCTTTCTTCTCTCCCCCGCTTTTTTCCTCTCTTTTCACCTTTCACCCCCTCCATCCGGTCTTCCTCTTTGCTTCGATCGCCTCTGACAAATTCCCAGACGGAAGGCACACGCCTAAAAGGATCGACTTCATAAATCCTCGGCCGCGGTAAACCACCTTCGTGGACCTCCTCCGTGGATTTATTCGGGCCCCGCGGCGGGACCGACGCGACGCGAAGCGATCACGGACGGGGACGTGGGTCGACAGAATTTTTTCGACGACGTCCGCGTTCGAAAACGATCCGTGGAAACGTTTCGACGGTCACGTTCCGGTTTTATGGGTCTTTCTCGGCGGAGCGAGGACTGCGTTCGTTTGTCTTCGATGGTTCCTCGTTGTTCGGGGATTCCCGTTTCCTTTGGATTTTAATGTCGGCGGAATGGTGATTGGCATTGTTGACGTCTTCATTGAGTTAATATTAGATATTAATGATTCAATATTTCAGCCGGTGTGAAACGTGAGATTGTTGTTAATGCCACTTTACAATAAGCTTAGCGAAAGATTAACACGCTGACTGCCCGGAGCTTCCAATTTTGCTTGAAGACAACTACAATAAGGAAACTAATATTGAATCAAAATATTTAGTAACACAAGAAGCTAGATAATAGTGTAATGAGTACTGTAGTTACATTACTAAATATTTTTAATACCATTTTCCTCTATTATAAATGAATAAATTTATAATTCGAAATTCTTGTGGCAGTCAACGTGTTAATAAGCATTTATGTCCATTTAGAATTGTTGTACTATACGTTAGGAGCTATAGAGTCCTTTGAATTTTCGAAATATTCATATCATTAAGTCAAAGTTGGTACCACGGACGTTAATAACAAAATAAATTATGAAAAAAGAAGAACTGAGTTAGGAACGATCAACGTTTGATGTAGAAATAAGCCCGAGACCCAGTGGATCAGCTGCACGAGAAAAAACGATTATGCACGCCGCAAGCGGCCATTTTAATTCTGTCGCGCGACACAGAGAACGACATTAGCCGGGGTGTCGCACGATTTGCATCCCGCGGATTCGCCCGACCGTCATAAATAATAACGAGGACCCTTATTGGCGACGATATTTCACGTGTGATCGGCCACGGTGGCCTGGGACCACGGATTCGTCATTGGACTTGGTAAGAGGCCGCTTTGGAAACAAACACCGCGGGAGATGGAGCTAAAAGAACCTAGAAAAGACACTCGCTGTCGCTTACCGGGATTTAGGAGCAAAACATTCGAACTTCACGGAATCACTATTCACAAGAGTTAGAAAAAAGGATCCACAAGAATATAAATGGCAGTAGTAAAAAGATTTCAATCTAAAAGAATTTGTATTTATTCCATTATACTCCTATTGTTTATCAAAAATCCCGGACTCGTTGAAAAAGATAATCTGATTGAACAGTTTAACGTTCACCGTCGGAGATTTCTCCCCTTTTATACTGAAGTTCCATTGTAAGTGAAATTTCAGTATAAAAGGGGAGAAAATCATTGAGGGATTGAGGGGCCGATATTATTTTGTTGCATTATTGTCGATGCAAATCACAGATGTCAGATAAAGTGATCGCCGAGTGGTACGTTCGGTTCGGGGAGGAAGTTGTTTTGATGACAGTGGAAGACGAATCAATTGAATGGCTCATCGTCGGAAACCATAAAGGTATTCCCGTTCGAGCTTTCTTTTGGTTGGCTTCTGGTAACCGTGTACGCGGATATGTGCGCCGAGAGGCTTTCAGGTGGTCTGCGAAAAGTGCAGCCTCGGAGTGGCGTTCCTGTTTGCTCGACAGCTGCACGCGTCCTTTCTTCGGGATTACTTTGCACCGTGTCTTGAATCCGACCTCACGGCTTCGGAACGTTCGAGCGAATTCGTACACGTACTCGCGACTATTTGCCCGCCGGAATTTTATTCGTTCCCCCAGCGGCGCGAGCAGATTTTTCGTAAAATGGGCTGGACCAAAATTGCCGGAAGATAAAAGAGCGATTCGATCTGCGTGTCTCTGAAAGGTCCCATATTAAGCGTCTTATTCCAATGCCTGTGAAAATTGCATCCTTTCAATCCCGTCGCATTAATCTCAGATCGAATTCCTTTCACTAACCGAATTACCGAACCTCGTTGAATAATAATAAGGTTGAACAACCTCGAATAAAAATCATGTGAACGATCGCAAAGTTGAATGTTCGAACTTTTTCATAAACCAGGTGTCCATAATTGTTGGAAGCGAAGAAACCTTTACAATTCTGTATCAATTGTATTCAGTACGAATTGAGAGACATTTGGCAATGTTTTATCAAGATGAAAGTTAATTTGATTAATTTATCGTTACCAAATAATACGAATGACCCGATGATCTTAACATATTACCGCGCAGAATTTTAATCGAACAGCACGCAGTCATTGCCCCGAGAATCATGATCAACATTCCGGCGAACCGATTCGAACGTTTCACCGGAAATTGGTCTGTTTTATTTCCAATTATTATGAAAAACGTTTCGCGGGCCATTCGGCGGCGGGGGAGGCGTCGAAATGACTTGTCGAACATTTCGGTGAAATCCGGCGCCGCGAATTAATTCGTCCCTCGTTTACACGTTATTCCAACGCGGAGATAGCGAGCCGCGCGGAACATTTGTTCGCGACCGCTTCATTTTCTCTGGTTTTGAAATAAAGTGATTTATCGCCGAGCGAGCGAGAGAGCGAGCGAGCGAGCTAGCGCGCCGCTGCGGTCCCCCTCGATATTTATTGGCTGCGTGTACCCGTTATTATTGGCGCGCGCCGTCCGAGGGCAAATTTGTTTAATGCAACGGACGGATGTTAGTTTTCCACTCGTTTCGGCCGCGGACCCACCGCCGCCGCCGCGATTTGCACATCCGACGAGATCATTTTTCGCGAACTCTGGGGAAAATCGACGCCTCGATTCGATTCTCGCGTCTACCTTTTATTTACCGGGCACTTTTAATCGGCACCACCTCGCGATACGTCAGTTTTTATATTCTATTTTTATATCATATTATATGAAGACTCTATTGTAAACAGAATAATTTTCATCTTCAAAAACAGCTTCGTCTACTATTAAACCTTAGCAGTCTTATGTCGAGTCAGACTCGATTTTATTGCAACGTTTACTTATTCTAACGATTTTCTCTATATTTGTAGTACCACAATTGTACCATTTAATGGTATCGTTTCAGTGGTTCCGAATTATTCTTGAATAATCACAGCGTCATATTAAGTTGTAATTAAATAACGTCGTTGTGAACCTTAAAGCGAGAAGCCAAGAGCACTTCCAACTGTAGAGAGTTAAAAGAAGTTATTCTCAGTAACCTATCATTGATGATATCCAGAGACAACTTCATCAAACTGCTATTATTTATAACGATTCTTACAGTTATTACTATAATTATTCTCACCAGTCCAACGATTTCATTCCTCGGGGTCAAATTCTGCGTTCGCATTTCAAGCAATCCAGTCTCCCAAGGAAGGATTTTACGAGTAACGAGGGCTGGAGTAGAGTTAAGCTCGTGATTCATTTCACGCGAGGGCATTCCGCCGGAAGAATTGAATCTTAATCGTGAAATCTTGATCGCGCGATTAACCAGACCGAAAACCGTATCAGGATGGCGGATGGGTCTAGTAAGGAGGATATAAAAAGTGCTGAGCGATAGAGCGGTTGTCGCGGATCCGAGGCCGGCGTCGCTGGCTCATCGATATTCCGCGAGCAATTCCAGCGGCAACGGGTCGCGACCAAGTGGATGTCGGAACAAATTCCTGAGGCAGGGGGTTGCATCCGAGGATCGGCATTAGACGGATACGGGGCGATCATTTACATACGACGGTAAGTATGAATGTAACGCATCCCCCGTAAAGCGGAATGGGACGGGACGCTTTCATCGCGATTCATACGGGAGCGCGTCTCTCGCGCGAAGACATAGGGAAATGGGGATCTTGAAAGCTGGTAAATATTGACGTTAAACCGAACAGTAATAGCGGCTTCGGAAGGAAAATCTCGTTCCAGCCGTCCTCTTACGGGCGAAGCCTCGAGGAAAAATTGAGTACGACGCGGAAGGGCGTACCAGGATGGAGGGAAATTTATTTGTTCAAACGGGGCACCGTTGCGTGTCGTCCCTTACAGAAGATTTTTTCCTTTGAAAATCGATCTAGATATTACATAGTATACATCCGGGACGTGTATCTTGTTAAAATGGAAAATTTCGTTGAAAATCATTATTCCTAGAAGAATATTCTATACATATTACACTCAACAATTGCTCAACTAGTTATTCACTAATAATACAATTATTCCTACAAAAATGTGTTATCAGCGAATAACTAGTTGAGGAATTGTTTGTTAGAGTGTAATACGAATGGAACAGATTGTAATATCGAGTGAATCGTTTCATATGAGCTCTGGATGAAGAATTGTTTCGAATAGAATAGCTTCTCGATGAGGTTCGTCGAGTTCATACTTTACTGGAGGCAGCGGACGCCTGTAAAATATTCATTTGCTTCAATTGCGAATGACCGTTCGCTCGAATAATTCAGCGTCGGTGTTACGGTCAGGCCCTAAAATCACGATCGGCCTTGAATCGCCATTGCAGGAACGCCGACTCGAAGATGAACTCGAAATCGGCCGAGAGTCCGTGCTCACGGGGGTTCCGCAGCATGCAAACGCTTCACGAGCTGCCCCCGTCGTAAACTGTAAACTGTATAAGCCGAGCAGAAGCGAAACTACGATTTCGTGTCTTTCTCGAGGCGGATAAATTATGGAAGAGGCCCAGCAGGCGCGAAGAATTCACGGGGAACGAGGGATTCCGCGCGTTCCGCCGGCCATCGACGACACTCACGTTTCCGGGAGCCATGAACGTGATTCACAGGATGCAATGCTGCCGCTTATTTATCACGGCGACGGTGAATCAACGATTCCTTCTTGCTATTTGTTTACAGTAGTTTCGTATTGATTAACGACAGTTATCTTCGCTGATTTATGGCGGCAATAGCCTGCGCCCGAATGACTATATTCGCTCCTTAGCGCGCTGTGGTCTCCGGCAGGATGAACGGATGATGATGATGATGTCCGCGCTGTCAGCTTTTAGAAACTTCGCGTTGCGCGTGTTCAGTTATAGATAGACTTACGATCACGAATAGAACCCAGGATTCTCAACTCTGTTCGAAGAAATTGCCATGCCTTCGTACGGAACGAAGAATAGCTAGTTGCCATTTCATATCTCCGAGCTATATTTTATTAACATTCGCTTGGAAATTAAGATAGAAAGATATATAGTACACAGAAATTCAGAATTAAATGTCCATTCGTTAATTCAATCGATAACGGCTACGAAGCAATATTCACGGCTTCCATCTTCAAATCGAAATCTCAAGGAAAATCTGTACGTAACGAAAATTCTCACGCCGGCTCGAGGAACAACCGGAAGCATCCCTATAGAAGGGAGTCCTTGGGTTCCCGTGACAAGTAAAAACACGTGAGAACGTCTCGTAATTGATGCAGCGTTGGTCGGCAAAGGGTTAACAAGGCCCAGTTCATCGATCCCGAATCTCAACGGTCCGCTCTCCCGTCACGAGTTTCCCGTTCTCCGCAGCCTTGTCCGGCGATTTTAAGATCCACGACACGAATAACGTCCGACACGTGACCGCGGCCGCTTCATCGTTCACCGTCGGACACGACCGCGTCTGGACGGGTTGTTTTTATTCGCTGGCGGACGTGGACCAGCATCAGCGCTGGCACGGTGCGGCGGCAACGGATATCGAGACGTTCCGGTGGCGGAAAGCTTCCAAGCAGCTCTAACGCTGCCGACGGAAAGTTAAATCGTAAAAGTTTAATGGGGTTACGAACCGCAGCCGCGCGTTTTGCCCGCGCATACGTGCATCAGAATCGATACAACCCGGCCGACGCCGTCCCGTTTGATTTCTAAGCCTGGCCTTATCACCCCTATGCTGTTTCCCGTACTCTGTAATTAGATGAACGAGCAGATCGGAATCTACTTTCGGACGGAGATTGATCGCCGGAGTTTTTCTTCTGATTCTGGATCGTTTGGGAATATCTCTTTAATATATACAGATAATTGTATGGTCCTTAGTTGCGATTACTTAGGAATATTTATAACTGCAAACGATTAGAGCTCAATACTCGAGGACATTGAAGCTTAACAGTGATTTCACTATACAATCGATTGCTTCAGTCAGATTCAACGAAGAATGTGTTAACGCGTTAGGAACCGATGACGTAGTTTCACGTCATTTATACAACGAATTCATATACATAGAGTATTTTAATCCTTCGCTTCTAATTAATTAACCCTTCCACGTCTTAAAATCCATCAAACATCCAAAGGATCTAAAGAAAGCCCTTGAGCGGATCCTCATCTGCCTTTTTTTGGATAGCGAAGGAAGTAGGAGGACATGATCAAGCGGAAAATTTTAAGAATTTCCATCGGCAAGGGAGAGCCCTGATATTTTTCCGGCCGTCGAAAAGAGAAGGACCACTCGGCAAACAGGCTGACGATTTTTTCCAGCGAAACTTCGGCTTTAATTTCGCCGGCCCGTTGAGGCCGAAAGACTTTGCGGATAAAGTTTCGAGCACCGGAGGAACCGGCGCGGCGGAAAGTACGACCAAGTCCGGAAGGACGGGCATACTGGTAGAGGAAGGACAGGGGAGGAAGCAGTCTCGTTTGAACGACGAACCAGCCGGAAATTATTCGAGAGCCGGCCAAGACTTCTTCATTATTGCGCTTTTAATGAACCTTAAAATATTCTACGGCAGTCGATCGCGGGACGTCGATGGCTGGCAGCCGCGTGCCGACTGAAGCCAGGGAAAAGGTGCTGCGAAACGATTCTGAAAGAGGAAGTGGTGCTCGTTCCGGCGGAGACAACCTTTAAGTGTAATATTCGCGCCGGGTGGTTCCGGGTGCTGGAGGGATCGTAAATACCCAATTACGCGTTTCCCGGTTCGGCGGTTTTTAAGTGGGCCAGCAGGTAGCATTAAAGCTACCCTGCGAACAACCTAAATAACATTTCATATGCACGACACTATAATGCGAAAGCAATCAAGGAAAATGAACTATGATAACAAAGAATGTTGGCAGCATTGTGTTGAGAACAGAAAATTGTACTCTGAATTGTTAAAGATTTATTTCTATAGTGGAGGTTTTGTAAGTTCAAACTTGATACTTCGTAGAAACTTTGTGGCAACATTGGGAACAAAAAATTGTACTCTGAATTTTTGAAAATGTATTTCTCCACTGGAAGTTTTATAAGTTCGATCTTGATACTGAGAAACTGTGCGGCAACATCGAGAACAAAAAATTGCACTCTGAATTTTTGAAGACGTATTCCACCACTGGAAGTTTTATAAGTTTGAACTTGATAGCTAATATAAATTTTGTTTCTTGATCATTTCTCCCTGCTTCTTGTCGGAGTTTTTTGTAGAGAGCACTTTGCGAAGTTATGAAATAACTAGGACGAAGTTGTTGCTGAAACGAAGCGAATGGAGAATAATTGATGAGAGCTGGTAGGAAAGATTTGATTTGCAAAATTTGAAAGGAATGGTTTAATTCATTGGGTTTTTGTTCTTCGTTCAGCGATATTAAACTTGGCGCACCGGGTGAGTCATCCGACGGATTCGTCCCTTGTGGATTTTTTATCGAACTTTAATAAAACAGCTGACTGGAGATAATCACCGCTATAAATAGAATAATAATCTCTGGAAGTTATCAAACACCATTCATAGAGACTCTATATTCGAGGTAATAAAATTTTATGATCGACTTTAAATTTTCCGAGCGACGAAAAGCGCTGCGTTTATTATACTTATTTCACAGTATACCGAGCTGTATATCCAGCTCTTTGTCATGAAATGTTCCCGGAAAGTTTCATATTAACTGTAAATATATGAAGCGTTAGAATCACGGAGCACGAAACTGTGAAAGTGGGACCAACGAGGTCCTGTGGCGCAACGGATAACGCGTCTGACTACGGATCAGAAGATTCCAGGTTCGAATCCTGGCAGGATCGTTGAGTATTTTTTTTTCTATTTTAAAAGTGCACGTTATAGGACTGTTCAGGAAACCAGAAAAAAGATTACGCGCGGAAGATTTACATTTTATAGAAATAGCGTAAAAATGAAGAGTGTCTGCGATTTTTAAATACTAATATCAAGTTAAAAGCAATTGATACACGAACCATTGAATATAAAGTAAAATGAGATATGGAACTTCATAAAATCGTGTTTGTACTGCTATTTGTGTTATTTTTATAACGACGAATTATCTACCCAATTGTAATATATATAATAACATAAACAATAGCATTATAAACAGAAATTGGTATTGAAAATTGTAAAATTGATAATAAATCATATTTGACATTGTTCTCTGATTTTCAATAGAAAATGTAATGAAAATCTCTCGGGAAGATGGAAGTCTCCTAAGTAAACGAATTTAACTAAATTCATTGGTCAATTATGACGCAAGGAATCGGAAAAAAATACCTTTTATGAAAATAATTTCAACAATGTATATAGAGTACATTGAAACATTTCGACGCAAGAAAAAAAAATTTGGCCTATGGGGGGATCGAACCCGCGACCTTCGCGTTATTAGCACGACGCTCTAACCAACTGAGCTAATAGGCCATTGAAAGTCTCGGTCAACTTTCTGTATAAGTCTAACGCGTTACACAATTTACATATAACAGTAAACTTACGTTTTGTTAACTTAATTTGGAGCATTCGATTTCCATATTATTATTACATAACAACACTCAACATCGAAAAATAGCTTGCTTAACGATTTAGCACTTTATTTTCAGATTATCACCGATTTATACGAGGATTATTTATTAATCCACAAGTAAGATAACACAATGTGGGCCATAAATAAACGTAACTCTAAAATGTTCCGTGAAGTCCCCGAAAAGGACACTCTCTAGTCTTAGGACCTTCATTCTGTTTAGTGCAACCCCTTTAGAAATGCTTTTCCCCATAAGTTACACATTGACCAACCGCAGACGACCAGAATTCGACTCTTCCTTCGATCAGGTTTCCTTACATTATCTATATAATGTGAACTTCAACCATATTGCATAACATACTCCCAATTAATCAAGTTCAGATAATACGACTAATACTTACAATCACTGACTGAAGTACAAACAATGAACCAAAGTACACATTAGAATACATCCACCAAGAAACTAAAAGAACCTCCATCTTTGAATCTCTTCAATTTTCTCAATTTTCAATCGTTCAGCTACCATTGGCGCAACTGAACTATTAATAACACGTCGAATGCCATGGGAGTCACCGGTGACCTCCAACCAAACCGAATTACCATAGTCTATTTAATGAAACGACGATTATTTGAAAACATTACTATATTATAAATGATGTTACCTAATACGGTGACATTCAGCCAGATGAACGTGTAGTAATAATAATGTAATTCAATCAAATGATTTAATATTACATTTCTTCCGTTTCGTGTATTTCGCTCTATGAAATCGTGCGGCGTTCAACGTATTAAATCAACATGCGCTAACAAATAGTGTTGTACAATAGTATTCCGTAGTATGCGGGGAACACAAAATCTCCGAGCTTCAATTACTTTCGATAACTCCGAAAGAGAGGCTAACCAGAGGAAGAAGAAAAAAAGAATCTACAGAGTTCTTTAACGATTCGAAAACAAGACACCGAGCGCACAAAGGGTGCACAAGGGTCGCGGCACGGCCAGCGACGTAAATCTGCGCCGCGCAGGCGTCAAGCCCCGGTGATTTCGGGGAGCCCTTTCGCGCGCAGGACTTTCCTGGCCGGAAAGAAATGACAGGTAAGCGAAAAGGAAAGCGAAAAGCCCGGGGTAGGTGCAAGCCGTAGATCAGAATTTTATGGGCGATCTCTGGCTGCTCGGAGGCGCGCAAGACCCCGAAGGCGGTCTTGGCCACGTCGAAAAACATACATTCGGCCGAGTGGGTCGCATCGACGCTATAAATCTTCGGCTTTATGTTACGATCCTGAAAATACACCGCGAGAGGTGGCTGGCGACACGCCAGCGGATCACCGATCCGGCCCAGGCGTTTCCGCGCGGACACGTCTACTTACGCGGATCGACCGCGACGCACCGCTCGCCGTGGATCGAGAATAAACTGGGTTACACCTCGACCGCCGGAATCGGACGCCCCGAATTATACACGGCGAATACGTGTGGTCGAGGTATACTGCGATATCGGAATGAAAAAGGCTGAACAGCGATGGCCGACGTCAGGCGAACGTGACTGCATTATTCTCGAGTCTACCGTACGTAGGTAATTTGGGGGAGCATTTTTGTAGATCGTGGGTAATCGAAGATGTGCTGAATATATTCTTTAGTAAAATGATTGAATATTAAAGGATGTTTAATATAAGTATTAAGTATAGTGATTATAGAAAATATTCTCGAGCGTCGTAGGTATATGCTGTGAGAAGTTGAACGTCTAGTCACTTGATAAAGAGTGAAATTTCATTCGGCGAAAGTGTACGAGAGATGCGTTAGGGTGGTGGTTAATTAAATTAAGCAACAAGTATCCGCCTATGTTTAGAACTGGAGCTGGGAACGAACGCATACTTCCAATTAGACGAAGCCCACGCGATCGACGCGTGGGTAAACATGGAATCACCGCGTTAAAATGGAAACGAAAAGAAAATCCAACGAAGGGAAGCAACGCTGCGGCTGCGTCAGACGTGTCTCCCATTACCGGCGATAAATAATGCTTTACGAGTTAAGCAGACTATTAAACGATTCCATTAAACCTACATATTCAGGCTGGCGAGATCCTTTACGATTACGAACACGCCTCAAGGTTTTTCGCTGGGGCAATAAAGGGCAACGCGGCGGACGGTCGTCGTAAGGACGAGCAAAATTGCAAAATAAAATGTTTCAATTGTAAATGCCATAATTACGCGTAATCGTCCGGGGCACCGTTCGTCCCCGCCGGTGTATAAATCCACCGTGGCGCATTTTTGTTCGTTACTTTCCCGGCGGTGCGCAACAGCCGTCGGTAGATACAGATCTTCAATTATCGCGAATGACGATACGCGGATTAAACTTCACCCGGGGAACCGTTACACCGAATAATTCGCCGTCTCGCCCTCTCGGAGGAGCTTAAAGTGTATTTGCGCAGCCCCGTGACACGGGTCACGGTGGCGTACGAACAACGCGCGCACTGAAATAAGAGACTCCACTTAAGCGACAGATTTATGCGAACAGATATACGCGGCTCTCACAAAAGAACCAGTTTTTTGCGGCGCCCTTTCGCGCGACGCGCCGCTTGTTCGTGAATTATGACACCGTCCAACCACCCCTTTGTCACCCCCTCGCAACCCCCTGTCGCACGGTTTAGTTTATAATTTCGCATTGTACCCACGCTGAAGTAATGCTAACTGCGCCGGGTACTTCGGATAAAGTATTCCGTTCCGTGGAAATGGCAACCCCTCGCCTTGTAACATCGAGCGGGACTGGGGATGAACCTTTGAATTTAACGAGTGTACGTTTTATTATTTCGGTCTCTCCCGTTGACATTAGACGTTATCTTTCATCTCGGAGTGTTTGATATTTTTAGTAAACGCACCTTCGTAATGAACGAGGAGTTCTTTGTCTTATGGCTAGCCATTGAAGACGATGTTTACAGCTTTAAAGAGGATAATTGGGAGACACAATAAGGTAAGAGGTTAATTTATCATGACCCAGTTCTCAATAATTGTTACGTTTCCTATAGATTTGTTTCATGCTTTCATTCGTACAATAAAAGGGAAACGTCTCTAAGCTTATTTACTACCGCATCAAACAAATATCTGAACTAACACGTAGGCAATAAGATCTTCCGACGAAACCGGGAAGAATCTGTTTACACAACGCAACACTATCTTCCCAATAAAAACCCACGTATCCCCCTGGTCTTCCTCGAACCACTCGATACTCGATTACGATCGATCGCCGTTTTACTTATAGCCTCGATTCATTTCGTCAAACTGTAATTCCCGAAACCGCGCCGACCGACGTGGCCCATAAAATCCGGTTGTAGTTGACAGTAACGAATGTTCCGGCGGAAGCGATAAAAAACCCCTTAAAAAAGAGAAAAGAGAGGCAGAAAAGGGAAACAGAGAAAGAGCGGGGCGGAGGGGAATGGGCGAGGGGGGGAAAAAAGGAAGGGAACAGAAGTAACGCGAAAGCTACGAATGCACCTGTAACATGGCCGGGCGCAAAGAAGAAATGAACGGAACGCGTGGTGGTATCAAAGGGGAACGGCGCGCGGTGAACGGGCGGCCATTTGTTTTCGGGCTTGCCTAATGATCGTTAAGGGCCAATAAATATCTCGCTGCGTGCCGAAAGACCGTGTCGTCCCTCGGGAGGGCCTCGCGGAGACGCGATAAAACATTTTCTAGTTTATATGCTAATATCAACGGCTGTAAGTGCCTCTCGAGCGCGTGCGCGCGCCAGCCTCTCTCGTTCGAGCGGTTCGACGCGAGCAGATCGTTCTCCCAGCAGTCTTTCACCCTTCGCGCAATTTTTTTTCCTCCCTTGCGCTGGACCCTTCGCGGCAGGCGATTTTTCGAGCATTTTTCGAGCCGAAGAGAAGTCGTTAGGGATATTTTTGAAGAAAATATTATCGTGGATTGATCGCGAAGAAAAATTAAGAATAAAAATGTATTTGAGTGACCGTAGTTGGCACTCGAAGAGGGATCGAATGAACGAGAGTTGGATTGTGAAATGATCTGTTCAGTGAAGAGTTCGTTTGAAACGGTTCGCAATTCTGGTCGAGCGAGGAAGAATCGATTGTTCGGCTAACCAGGTGCAATAATATTTTTGTGGTTAATGTGTGGTAATTACCGTAGCATGGCGTGTTCAAGGAATGAGGATTTATTCGGTTAATTAATCTGGACGAACGATCATTGGGAACAATTATATTAATATGCAACTCCGTTTAGGTAGATAAACGTCCACCCGACAATAAAACGGCGAAAAGCTGACGGTAATTTTTCCCAGATTTAATGCGCCGTTAAATTGTGCGCGAAGATCGACTCGCCCGTGAGGTGTCCGATTTCTCATTACGTGACTGCACTGGCGAGTCTCGCTGGGTAGATATCAAATTCGGTGGTTTCGATTAGAGGCAAGATTAAGAGCATCGTAATTACTACCGTGGATGATTGATACAACCCTGATGCTTGGACAGGTACCTCAGAAGTGTACGACTGTCACGACTGCGGCGCTTGTTAAGCGAAAAAATATGAGTTTGTGGCTGGTAGTTGTCAGATTGTTTACTGCAATGGTTCTCGTCGTACAAATTGTATACAACGCGTTAAACCTAACGCAATGATTCAATCTCCGAAAAGGTACGCGAGAACGAAAACACTTAAAGCTCACGGGACAAGTCAACATTCCCACAAAGAAACCAGAACCTGAAATCCATCTAGAGGAAAACATTAAAACATCCTCAATATCACCATTTCCCCGCAATGAAAACAATTACACCCCATCACAAAAAGCTTCCTAAACTTCGTTTATACCTTCCCCGTTCAGAGGTTCGAATTAAAACAGAGGCAAGTCACCAGTTAAGGAAATCGTTCGGTCTACCCGCGATAATCGAGTTTCGAGCGCCCGGGGAACTCCGTTATCAAATTGAATCAATCCGCGCGACGTTCTAAATTTCCGCGGCGCGCGGGATATTCGGCGAAGTTCGCGATATTTCGTTAGCGTCGAATTCCCGCAGACAAGCAGCCGGCATTCCATAAAATTAGTACGCGTAATGGGTTCACGAGGCGCGAGCGTGCCTTCAGGATCGTTTAGAAACAACTTCGTTTCCACGGGGCTGATAGCTGTGAGGCCCAGGAATCCGAAGTTCCGGCGTCGTTCCGCGGAGAACGGGTTAGTCTTCACAGGATTACGTGTTCACGGTAATGGAACAGCTGAAACTCCTTCGCCGCTTCGGAACAATATCAGAACGTGCGTATAATAACTGGCAAACGATATCCTCTTTACGCGAGCCGGGCCCCGTTAACGCGGCCGCCCTGCTCGACAAGCGAATCTGTTATTACAATCATATTAACGGAACACTCCGAGGCGAACGGAATCGTCCGCGTTACTTCGCAGAATTAGAAATCTGTAAGATTAGCGGAAAAGTCCGCGAACGCGAGCCGGTCGGGCCGTGTCACGTTTAATTAAAAGTGCATTGGATAAACGCGGGCACGGCTAATAAGAAGATTAATGGAATTTCTTCGTTACGGTTTTACGGCGCGTTGTTATAGGCTCGAGACGCTTTTCCGTGCAACTACCCGCGGAGTACCGTAATCGTTAATATACGACCGGAGTAATGGTACTGTTCTTAATAATGGCACTGGAGAACTGTGGCCACCGGCGCAATAATTAATGAAATTTTTCAGACGCGAGAAGATGTTCTTCTATGTATTAATTAGACGTTGTTAAGGAAGATTAATCGACTGTTTAAGAGTGTACGTATAATTACTAAAGTTATCGGCAACCCGATCCGTTTAATTAAACGAATTCCTCTAATCGGAAAATAAAATGTTTCAATACACCATTTGCACCAACGGACAAGACCACTTCCCGACGGAGTATATCAAAAGCGCGTATCAAGCGGCCGAGAGAATCGAAAAAAATTCTACTTCTCAAGGATTAGAAAGGGCTAATTATCACAGTTCAACGGCCTGGTACAAAACGTGCAGGCATCAAGAATCGGCTATCACGCGGTCGTGAAAGGAGCCGTCCGCTCGAAAGGAAGTCCCGGTCCATTAAAAGAATCCTAAATTGAAAGCAACCGGTCGTTAAGGAGCACCGAGCCAGTCGTTTGAAATCCAGATTTCCAGCTTGTGAATCCGGCTAGCGAATAGATTGCTAATCCCCCGAAGAAGGTCTATCCCTTCCTCTCTCGCCTAGCCTCCCTCGTATCGCACGCTGCCCGGCCGAAGAATAAGAAGCCCGATCAGTTCCCCATCCCTCTTCCGCCTTCGTGGCCGCTGTCCTCTCCTCTTTCCACCATCGTTTCCTTCTCCCTTTTTTGTTCCTCTCTATCTCTCTCTTTCCCCCCCCCCCTCTCTCTCTCTCTCATTCTCCCCCGAAGTTCTCTCCGTCCCGCCGACCCTCCCGGGCATTCTTTGCTCCTTAAGGGCGCGCGGAACGCAGAAATGGCAGAGTGGAAACGGGAAATTGTCGGCACTCGATCCCTTTCGACGTAAACGAAGACGTAGTGAGGCGTGCAATGATCAAGTATATCTCGGGGAAGATTAACGACTCGTCGGGCCAAGTGAAGGGCCAAGGGAGCCGAGGATCGACGGCACAAGAGAGCGAGGAGGGCCAATTACGGCCGTCTCCTCGATCCGTCTCGCCGCGATTTCGACTCGATTCCCGATTTAATCGAAAGTTCGAGGGGGCGAGCGCGAGCGCGGCTCCTCCCCCGTGCCGGTTACCATCCTCCCCAACCCCGCGCGGCCTCGATCCCACGGAAAACTGGCCGAGAAACTTGCCGCGGGTCCGCTTCCCGGGAACGCATCCCGCGGATTTGAATGCGAAAGGGTTGCGGCGCAAGTTCGACGGAAGAAGTCTCGCGCCGGGGATTTTGCAATTAAAAGTTACGGTTCTTTTCACGGGGACCGTCTCGGTAAACTTCCATCCCGCGGCCGTGTTTGAGTTTTTCGACGGATCGCGTCGGCGGGGTCTCTTTGACTTGATTTTCCGCCGGGGATTCCGCCACCAGCGAAGTTCGACGGTGTCGCGGACGAGAACCGGCGGCTACGGTTCTTCGAATGTTTCAGGGGCTCGTGTGCTGTGCAACGAATAACGGAACTTTTGATTAACCCTTCGTTTCCCTGCTGTTCGAGGAATTGTTTGGAAACACGGGTTGGAGTTACGTAGCTCTCGTAATATGGTTTGATGGTATTTTTATTGCTGCGAGGTTGTAGATCTATCGAGTTCCGATGGTATGCGCGGCAGCGGAGGTAGTTTTATTAGAGTGCGACTTATGTAAATTTAGAACTTTACACATAGACATTTTATAGCGATTTAAGTTGATACAGAGAGTCTGTATTTTGTAGCAACAGTTTCATTTTGTTCCTAATAAGAAATGTACACCGTGGAACTTTATCGAAACCATTATCTTCTATATGTATACCGAGGGAATCTCTGAGTACGCAAACATTCATAATCTATTAAATATTTTCCGTATTGTTTTCATTGATCTCTTTATCGCTGAAAGCAAACGAATATTAGAGCGGCCCTCGAACGATCCCACATTATCTAATCAACAGTCGGATAAGAGTAACACGATACATTAATTACGAGTTCGGATGTTCTTTTAAACAGCGAGGATTTCTAAATAGATAGCGACTTACGTAAGTTGCACGTGAATTACCGTACATTCGGGTTGCTTTAATTAGCAAAGGCTCCCCTTTTGGTAGCGTGCGCGCGAGGGGACGGAAGACGGGCGGGCAGGGTTTCTTCCGAACAGAGACCTTTCCGTTAGAAGGGATAATACGATTAAGGTATGCACTCTCGGGAATGCCACGATCTCTTTCGATCGTTCGATAGCTCGCCGCTTTCGGAGGAACGAAAGGGGGCGAAAGTTCGTGGAGAGAGGCAGAGATTTTCCGGCTTTGAATCAGAAACATCAAACGGCTCGCTGCGATATCACGCTGAACTCGTCCAGTTTTGATGCGATTCCTAAAATGGATGGTTTTAATGCGCTTACAATTCGGAATAAACAGAATTCGCTGCGCTCGGAGTTTTATCGCGACGCGTCTCGCCTTTGCAGGGACGCTTCCACTTATTTCTTCGATGCACGGGAAATATTTAGAATCCAATTACAGCTATTGCTTAAACACACGTCAGCCCGGAACGAAATTTTCAACCGAGCATTAGCGTATCCGACCATATTTTCGGTTGAATTAAATATTAAGCTCGTGAAGTTGCTAATGGGACTGTTTCATTTTACCGGGAACAGTATTAAACATTCACATGCGCAAGCATTAAAGGTACACGCCGGGAACAGCCAACAGTTCCTTTGCAATTCTACTTGTTACCCGGTCCAAATACGCCGCTACCAACAGTATACAATGCAATTCTGCCGAACAGTTGACAATAAACGGGAGCGCACTATTGCTCTCACTTCGTTTAACGTAAAATAAACGAAGTTAACACACCGTGCACCGCTCCGCCGGTTCAAACCACAGCTTAGCGGTTGTAGCAACTGTTTAATAATCCCAGAAGTTACGATTCTCTGTTTAATCGGAACAAACCGAACGGGATTGCATGCAATCGATACATTAGTTACAGATTCATGGATTTGTATTAAGATAATTATATCTCAACCGATAACTGTATTAACCTTAAAACAATCATTTATTCGCTACTAACGTCTCAGAAACATTTTCAATCCATACATTCATCTACATTGAACCCCGAATAGACAGAATATAGTAATGATCACAACATCGTTACATCAAGGTCCCCTTCAAATCAAGACCATTAATTATCTTACATTCTCTACAACCACTAGACTGTTTCTCATTAAAAATCAAGTTTCATCAATTATATTCTTTAATATCCTATCGACTAATCTCCCTAATCTACCAACTAAACGTTCTTCACGTTTCATAGTTCTGTTATCATTTCTCTTTTACTTTCATCTCTAAACCTTCGGAAGTTCCTCGAGCCATGTAAAACCTTCCGCAAATATTCTAGGTAGTAACAAAAATATCCCCCGCGAACAATAACAGACTGTCTCCGAGGATTAACAAATTATACAGGAACGTTCCGCGGATCTCGTACGGAACTTTTAATCCACGCGTTCCGCGAAACGACGCCGGGTTCCTAGAAATATTGACGTTTCCGGGGCTTTATAAATGTCTGGCCCGCTCGCCGAGTCTGTTCCTCTCATTTCGCATGCACGAGCAAAGATTCGGAGCGGCGGACCACCGGAAATTATTCAGTTCGACCATGCATGGAAATTGCCTCTGGCGGAGCGCATCCGTACGCAGAACGCGTACCGCGGCTTCTTCCTTCGAACGGGGGGCTTGTTCCGGTGGGTTTTCGCGTGTTACGCGTCCCGGCGTCCGTGTATCCGTGAGCCCGATCGGCGCAGCAACCTCGGTCGCGCGTGTACTCGTGTAATTAGCCCCGCGATCCGCCCGACGATACCGAAAACGAACGAACGGACGGCATAATCGCGTCGTGAGCTGCCGCGGAAAAATCCGGACCGAAGGAAATCGATCGCAGAACATTGTTCAAACCTTCCGTCGGCAACCGAAATGTCTGGTTTCATTCAAACTTTGCTATTGTAATATTATTCCTGTGAACTCTGGGTTTTCGAAGGTAATGCCAATATAGAAACGTTCATTCGATGGAGCAGGAATTCTGTAAAATTTTCAATGAAATGATGTGGAACGTAGTAAACGTTACTACAATAGGTTGGCTGTTGATAAAGAGGAATATTGTGTTTGCAATGTAATTATTATGATATAATTGATAGATAAATAAAGGGGCTATATCAATCGGGTAACTGAAAGTTACCGAAAAAAATGCTGATGAAGATACTTCCTTTCAGCCAGCTGATGAAATTTGGCTGAGTAACTGAGAGACGTAATTGAAACGAAAACATCAAAGGGGCCGTGTTGCGAAGTCCCCTTTCATCGAGTAACGTGAACGGAGAATTGTAGTTTCGTCCATTAGTTTAATTCTGACGGGAGTTTTCGAAGAAAGGTGTAGTGGAGTTGAAACGATCATCGAGAATATTCTGTTTGCGAACGGAGAACGTTGGAGTACGATTTCCCAGTGTTGGCGAATAATTAATTGAGCAAGAATAACATTTAATGAAAGTTTCATCGTATGAATGTAGTAATTGATTACTGTCTATGATGCCTAAGCCTCCCGCTAGCGTGAAAGGGATCTTTGTACGTCAACGCGAGTTGAAGAATGTTATGAAGAGATCTTTATAGTCTGATCTAAAAACTATGGCACAAAGAGCTCTTGTGCTTTAGAGCTAAAACAGAACAAGTTAGAAGTTCAACTTCCGCAGAAACGATACGTACAAATTAAATGTTAGATAATATAATCATGAAGAGTAACTAGAAATACAGAATAGAACATTGGAAAATAACCGATGAATATACTAAGAAAAATGCTTGAACACTGAAAATTCTAGTCTAAATCACGAGTAACAGAAGTGTAACGTATAGTTACAAGCAAAATTCCTGAACAATTAGTGAGCTTAGCCGAAAGAAACGCTTGGAAGCTGAAAATTCAAATCTGTGTCCCGAGACGATCCGTTAAGTGTCTAATCCGACGTCCTCAATCAGAAATTCAAATTCATAGAACGAATTGCTCGCACGATTCACGGACGGAATCGGTTAATTTGCCGAATGTCCCTGGTCGGAAACGCGTGGCGGTTCTCGCACAAACGCAAACGCGGGCACACACATGCCACACGCACGCACGGTCACAATTAAGACGTTGCATCGCGCGGCGAAGCAATTTGTCCTGTAATCGGCGTTGTCGCACGGCTTTCATGGCAGAACAGAACTCTAGGTTGTTCACGGATTATACAGGCGTAATTAACTTCATTTAATGACCTCGGCTGCGCCACGCTATTCGGCAATTCGAGGAGTACAAAGCGACGACTTGTCGGTCGCAATGCGACCGCAATGACCCCGTCTAGTTCTGAGATTAAAGCGGCCTTCGAACCGGCCCCGATAATAGAAACCGTTCACGTGCGTTTGGCAATCAAATTTTCCATGCGACGAATCTCGCGTAGATTGCGCCACAAGATTTATGCCCGCACTGAAATGTCAACCTTCAAATATACCTTTAAGCAATCAAATACCTATCATTTTCTTTTACACGAGACGATGAAGAATTTGTAGTTCAAACTTTATCATTAAAATCTACTATACCCGTAATAATAATTCAGAATTTCTTACTCCACTAATTGAATAGAGTTTCATTTTCGAACTAAATTCAATGTTTAACTAAAGTAACAATGGAGATTAATATCCATCATTTGTCCATCGATTATTCGAAACAATAGCATCACCAACGAGCAATTACCTCACCTAAAAGTAACGAACATCTTTCACGAACTCCTCTTTGCGAACAATAAGAACAAAAGGTGTCTGGAAACACGAAAAGGAAGAGCCGAACGACAACAAAAGTTCCCGAAAGCAATCGCCGTCGCATACCAAGAACCCACGGGTCTGGTTTGTGTGGCGCAGTTGAAGCGCGATCGAAATGCGCGCCAGTCCCTTTTAACCAGAGTATTTAACAAGTAATAATCAACGAAACTCGCGTTGCACGTCGATCGAATCTTGAACGGAACGCGACGGTTGCTGGGAACCAGCCGGAAAAAGTCGAGCGGAACGCGAGCCCGGAGATGAGAGTCGGAGCGAGCCGTCAGATAAGCTAACAAATGTCCCCAATGAATAATAATAAGTGGCCCGGTCCAATTTGTATTGCATTTACATTCGGCGACGTCCGTGGACGTAATTTATATGGCCGGCCGCCGTGCGCTCGGCTCGCTCGCTCGCTCGCTCGCTCTCCTCCCCGGCTCTGCGCCTTGTTTCGTTTCTTCGTTTCCTCACCGGCCAGCTAGATAAGATCAAATTAAGCCTGCTTTCTATGCAACGATTTTTATGCGCGATGCCGCGTCACGGACGACCGCGGATCCTCTTTCTTCCCCCGACGGAACCGGCCGCTGCCCTCGTTCCCTGGTCATCGGTGTACCACTCGCAATCGGCTCGATAAATTGATGTCATTGCGCAACCGTGATTGACGCTGGATCGATTTTGTCCGTTCACGATCGGTGTATCCGGGAAAGAGTCGTCATTCTGACTTTGATGAAGTTTCATTCGTCGATCGCTTCGGGAGTGATTTAATAGTGATCCGTGGTTCGACTTCGATGAAACTTGGATCACCAATGAATTACTTTACACATTTTATTGGTATATTGATTATCTTTCTTTAACACATTGAACGTCGCGTAAATTTCAGCTACTAAAAACGCGAGTGTCGGTGATTATATCGATACATTTTTAAACGTCGATTAAACCAAAACTTCTAACTTACGGAAGAGAGTAAGGAATTCAATTTTGTAAATTTTACTTTGGATTTGTGTCGTACGTATCTAAAATATTTCATAAACGTAGGATTAGCGATTAAACGATAGACTAAAAACGGCGCTCAATGTGTTAATATCGGTACTTCATTGTGTATCTTGGAAACTGAATCGTGAAAGAATACAGAAAAGAAAAATGGTTGAAACAGAATTCACTTATATATGCAAATTACATTAAACTCGAATTGTATAAGGTACGTTGAAAGTAATGCTTTTCGTTCGGTCCTTTGATCAAATACAGAATACGGTTGAACTGAAATGTTAATGTTTAAAGCATCCCTCCTTCGGTGAAACATCATTGGACCATCCTCTATAATTGGAATTCGGTTCCAAAGTGTCCAAAACGCGCAATTAGCCCCGCCCCGAACACGATCAGTGCGCGCGCTACAGGAAATATCGTTTGACCGATCACCTTTCGAGCACCGTTTAGGTTGCAGGCCGCTGATACACTGTGAATCGCAACGTATCCGTTCTGCAATTACAAGCTGCGAAACATAACATTGTGTATGTATTATCGTTGAATAACGTTGCAGTGACTGTGCGTGCCGGCCGTTAAATCAATTTCCGTTAATTAACACATATCAAGCTGGATAACGAAACCTTGTCAGTTCACAGGCAGTCGCCAATAGCCAACTGACGAAGTATCGTCATTTGACTCCTGGAGTAAATGCGTGACTCCTGTTTTTTGTCGAATCGAAATCAATTGGAATAAATCGTTTGCCAGGGAGAGAGATTTTTATAGGAAAAACACGTGGAACACGCGTGATCAGTTAAAAGTTAAGTTAAGAAAAATTGTTTAAAATTTTGAGGAAAATTTAAAGAAAAATTAGTTTCAAGCAAAATCACTGATCAGCGAGGCGTTATCAATTTACGGTCGAATGCCGCCGTAATGGCGACTTCGGTCCTCGGTATTTAGAATCGACCACTGCAACTGAATAATTCAGTTATTCAAATAACGAGGGATTCGTATGTTCTTCTTTTCTAGTACGGTATACCCATTAACCGAGTCACCAATCTTAAATTACATTGTAACTATAATTATACCGAAAATTCTTGGATTTCACATCGGCACACATACAATTCAATTATGCAAATATGCTTCGAAGAACTTTTCCCCTAGTCTCTATTTGCCTGATTTAAGTGGACAATTAACACTAGACAATCTACTTTTCATTTCTTCCTTTACAATTATCAGAGGAACACATATTCTTCTTTGAGAAATTATTAATGTACTAGGTAATACCCAACCTGCAATACAAGTCCATAAAAACCGCAACGAAACCACTCTCGCAGGTTCTATAGAGAAAATGAAAGACCAATGTAACTTCTCGATCGCAGGCTCTATTGTAATTAAGATTTCCATGTACAATTTAATTTCTGGTGCATAGATCTTTCAGAGATTTAACAAATTTTTATCTGCAAGGGGTTAATTGTAATTTGGTCGGCGATCGTGCAGCGTTCCAGAGAAAATGGCCGATCAGCGACGGAGTGGGCGGAAACGCTGCTGGAACGAGGCGCGAGAGACCCCGACAAAGACGACGATTTCGTTCCGAAACTCGTTGGCCAACGTTCGATGGGACACGCGAAGGCGGGCGGAATCCGTTTCAACGTAACACCGTAATTATTTAACGGCGGAGGACGAGCCGGCCGACCGCGCGGTATTAATACGTTCCCACGGCAAACAACCGTCGGAAATTATATTCGTCCATTGAGCGGCGGAGACCGCTTAAACCGGTTGCAATATTTACCCGGAATACGACGGAACGTTTTGCAACAATTCGTTCCGAGCGCCGCTGGAATTCAACGGAGCTGTTTATTTATTTTTCGACTTTCGTCGCGCGGGGATATAAAACTCGCGGGAAGTAATACAGTGTCACCGAGAAGAATAAAAAAAAGAACCGATTAATAAGGAAAGCGAAAAAACGCAGAGGTAATTTGTATGCAGCACACATCGAGCGGATCGATAAACTTTCGATTATTTCCCGCAGCGACGTGCACACGAGACGTAAAACACCGGTGAATGACAAGAACCCCTATTACTTAATATCATTCCATTAAATTCCATATTTTTCACGGAATATTTCGAGCACAACGCATTATCGTTGAACACCTGGCTCGACGATGGCAGCTTTAAAATATATATTCCTCTATGATTGAAACGTGATACGTCGGAGAGTAAGCACAAACAAAACGACAGTTTCAACGAGCAAATCCTTGAATTCGTGCTTCAAATTTTCGACAGAATGATCGGTGGGTTCGCGGATCGCGGACGCGAGCACGCGCGATTACCGTTGAACCGTGCGTAAATAAAACTGAAAAGACGAGGCGCCCCGGCATCGGGATTCCTTCCGCGCGGATGAAACGTCGGGGATCGGCGAGCTCGGTGTTTTGATTACGGTGACAATTTCACCGGAAGCATAAAAGTTTCACCGTTTGCTCTGGCCCGCCTCGGCTTGATTTTAATAAAAGGGAACGAGCGGAACTGGAAGTTCGGCTTTTCCAGGGCGGCGCGCGGGTCCTTGGAAGTTTTCGCCACGGGACTTTTCCTTGGATATTTATTCGAAGTTCGAGGAGAGGATGCAACGAGGCTACTTGGCCGCGCGACCTCGTCGGGGATCGAGAAATTGCCGGCGAAGAGAGCTCCCGGGAATCACCCTCGGAGCTCACGATTTTATGCGGTCGCGTCAACAGGTCGATTTCCATCGGACCGATCGTGTTCGTTCGGCCGCCGGAACATCCGCCGAATTTATAGAATAATCGAAGGAACTTCCTCGAACGACCCCCGCACCCGGCGCTTTAAACAAGCCGAGCTTTGAGAGGGTGAATATTGCACTATCAATTTCATTTATCAACAACTGTAAATTTCATTTTCTCTGACAGCGTGATTGTGTTTAAGGTGGACTGAGTGCTAAGTGGATACAGTTGGATTGTTAGGAATATCACAGAAGCAGCTAATCGTTAGATACAAAATTTAAACGAAAATTAAATTTCGAACTGACGCTCTGAGCAAGCCGAACATGGAGAGGGTGAATACTGTTAATTGTAAATATACTTAGTTTAAAGTAGATACAATTGAATCCATATAAGAAACTGAGTTAAAGGTTAGACACGAGTCAACAAGTTTCACTAACTAACGAATCCGTGCATTTGAATTTCAAACAGTTATTAAATACTACCGCGAGAAGATTCACGACTTACGCGAATGAAACGGAAAGAACGATTAATCCGTTGAAGCGGTAAACGACCGTCCCTTAATGGAACGTCGCGTTAAAAGGTTGCAAGTATTTCTTTCCCGCGCGCCCGGCAACGCGTCGTAATAAAGCGCGCCAATAATTTCAAACGGGTAAAATAATTTGAACGATGTCCAACAGCGGTAGCGTCGCCGGCAAATTAAAAGAGGAGCGATCGCGGTCTCCGAGTGCGGCAATTAACGACATCGGTCATGCACAGGGGACGAAAGCGGCGCGCCGCGGCGTCGCGATAACGGATTCCTGCGCGGCGGCGCGTGCTCGTTAGCCGAGCAACAAAAGTGCACCGTTTCCTTTGGCCGGCGACCAAAAAATTAGGTCCACGCGCGCCGCGGAAAGTTTGTTCCGCGGCTCTGATCAGTTTCACGCGGCCGCCAATTTATCGGACGTCCTGGAATGTTTTCACGTCGTATCTGCGAGAATGACGGGGGAAAAAACGACCGTGGAATATCAATGAACGCGATCGGGTATGCGCGATGAGTTTAATCTCGCTCCCAGAGGCGCGGGACCAATGGAAACCGTGCGAAAAAAAACACTGCCAGGACCAATCCCCATGCTGATCGAATTGCTCGGGGGAAGTGAATTTGTTGTAAGTGGCTGAAAAATAAATGGCCTCGTTCGCCGTTACGGTGGAAGCGTTTCGCTCACCGTAAAGCGCGAAGGTAGGAAAAACAGGTCCTTTTTAACGACTCTACAACATTTACACTCTCGAATGTGACTTGATAAAGTGACTTTAATAATTCCTTCATCGTGGGAGAGCTAGAAATTGAACGCGTAACAATATTCAACAAGTATTACACATCACATTTGAATATTACTGATAACCCGTCGATAAAAGCATCTAATCGAATATCAATCAAAACTAAACTAACATTATCGACGAACGAAAGACTACCTTCGCAATGCTACGTAACACTAGAACTACCAGACGGTCAGAATGACATTTCCGATTTCCTCATTTACAATTACTGAAAAGTTACAGACACTTCTACGAAAAATCATTGACTAATTCAGTAACAAACTGAAACGCAACTCAATTGAAATCTCGATAAACGCACGCTTACGGTTTCTATAAAGAAATCTGTAAAAGTCAGTTCACGTGATCGTTCCAGTGTTAACCTCAAACAACTTCCCTTCTTCGCAATACAGCTAACCAATGGAAGTCAAGGCAAGATCACATCGTCTCCACTCGCCAAGCTGAAAGAACACCCTAAACCGATTAAGCAACCGCATTTACGACTGGACATGAGTTAGAATCCAGATGTGCGCAGCCTACGTGCAACATTCTCTGCGAGTAACTGATCCCCGTTCCGGCCGGGAGACGCTTAAATCCTCGGGAAGTGGGCAGCAATTATATCCAGCAGTTAATTAGAAAGTAGTAGGACACGTCAGGGTTGCTATTCGTTCGTTTCTCGTTGGTGGTCGTCGGACGGACGCCCATCTCCGTCGCGTTCCTCTGCTGGTCCAGGGGATGTGGCATTGGCCCGTCGAGACGCCCGTTAAAGGATACGCTCGTATCCTTCTACGGCGGGATACGCACGCCGCGGCCGAGGATTTACGAGCAATAAAGTAGCAATAACGATGGCTACATTGGTGTCCTGCGAGCCGGCCGAGTATGCTGCATTGTACTACCGCGACACCCGAGCGGATCCCGGCTGCCACGGCTATCCAGGAGAGAGAGCCGGCCTCTCCGGCGTCCTTTGGGGACAATGCGCTTTATGCCGCGAACGAACGGCCCCCGAGCTTTTCCGTACAGGTGTTTACGTTCAAGTTTACGACCGCCGCTAGAGTCGGACGGATTACGTCGCGTTTGCGGCGGTAATTTTTATTGGCTCGGGGGCCTCTCTTCCTTTTTAATTTGTTTCTTTGTGCGGCTACATCGAGATCACTCCGAGCCACGGTATTGTACAGGAGAAACCTTGTAGAGGACAATTTAGCACTGTTGCGTTAAATTAGTCGCGAAGTGGTCGTTGAAAGATGCTTTCACACAGAAAGTGTACGGCGTGAAGAGGGTATGCAATCTAGTAAGCTTTCTGTCATCCGGCGTTTGCAGAGAATGTTGAATGCGAGCTAGAGAATTCGATGCAGGGATTTGGAAGTGTTGAATATTGAGTAAAAGGTATTGGTAAGTTAAGTTAGATTGTAATATAGTTATACAATACGTTAATGGTATCGTTCATAATCATTCGAAGTGTGTTTCATTCGAGTGATATTTTTTGTTTTAGTCTCTTGGTATTCCAATGATGGTTTGAATTTTATCTCGGAAAAGTGACCGCTGTTACAGGACACTGTAACAAGGACGCGAAAATATTTTTAAACGTTGAAATATAGAGAGGTACCAATGGTACAGTAAAATATTTGAAGAAATACCGAATTTGTTATACAATGCTCCGAATTCTTTTTGTGTCTATATCTAGGGGCTTGCCTCGCCATGTTGTGCCTGAAATTTCTCCGACCCGGGGTTATTTTTGCCTCGCGTATCCACAGCCCGAACACGTTAAACTGTTAAAAATAATACAATCACGCAATTCCTCGGGCATGTATGAACGCGAAAACTGCTGACCGGAACAAGGAGCAAGAGCGCGATTTTATTCGGTTCGCGGGTTAGCCCGTTTCGCATTTAAAACACGCGTTCTGCTGAAGTAGGTACAGCGATTTGCTCGCGTTTAATAGAATATTAGAAAATGGGGGAAAAGGCTTGATTATCTTCGGAGAATATTATTCCTTTATTCGAATCAGTGATTTCCATCGTCGACTATCTTCCTTCGCGTTACAGGACGTTTAATTGCACGAGATAAACTGTTGAAAAAATCCACAGAAACATTTATCCGAAGCTAAATGCTGTATTTATAGAAATCATCGAAATATACGATTTTTCTATTTTCAAACGAAAAATGTAACGAACAAAATTAAATGACTGATTACATTTAGCACTAGAAGCACCAAACAGCCAAACTGATTTTTCCAAACTTTCCTATAGGAATTCCAAAAGTGCATTTATTCAGATTTCAATCGGCTTGCGATTCAGTTATTTAATAAATTTCTCCAGTAATCTCTCGAAGAAGCGACTATCTTTTTAACCCTTTGCACTCGGGAGGTGACTCACAGTCACCGCTTGATTTGACGCAGAAACTATAAAATCTGATATTTAATGATGAACTTTGCACAACGCCTGAATACGTGAAATATTGAAATAAAATGGCTCTCTTCCTAAATGTACTTTTGATTTCCCTTCGAGTTAATTTCAAAGAATATCGTCTTTATCTCGTAAATGTTGAATATGTCTAGTGAAAAAACTTCCGAGTGCGAAGGGTTAATAATTGTGAAAGAAAAATCCAGGAATTGATCGATTCGACCTATTCGGTAGTTCTAACGCGAAACAAAGAGAAGTGGAATGAACGTAAACGTTATGAAAAGAAATTCGAACAAAACGAGCACGGAAGAGATTAAGACAATCGCGAAACGCAGAGGGAGAGTAACATTTCACCGTTAAATCACAGGTGATAACGGGCGCGCGTAAGCGCTTTTTCAGGCAAAAGCTGTGAAATCGCATTCCGTGAACACGGGGCGAAACTCACGGAGCCACGGCCCTCCAACATTTCACAGAAGAAAAACGAATGAGTCACGAATTCGGGGGAGCGGGTTAACTACCGCGTATTTAAGAGTCGAGAGGCTTCCCGTGGGACAGAAGTTGCATCGTATCGCAATGACGATAGCCGAAACGGTTTAACGTTCTCCGCGACTCCGAGCTGGTAATGGCTCCAGTCGGAATAGTTTCAGAAAAATGGCCCTGCAGGCTGAACTTGAATAAACGCCGGCACACTGCGCTGGCCCGGATAAAACGATTTACTAGCGCCCCGCGAGTGGATAACGCTATCCATTTGTACGTAATTCCAACATGGCCGTGCCTTATCCGCACCCGAAACTGTTATGGCTAAACGAGTTTTCGTTTCGTGTCGCGGACGCTTGTCGTCTGGCAATGAAAATAACTGACGTCGCTGTGTCCCTTATTCCTAGGTGAATTCCCGCTTCCATTCGCGGCGTTACGTGCAGTTGGTATTACACGAGAGCTCTGTATTACTGAATCATAGCGAGCTTCAGATAACGGAATGAAGATAATGAAACTACGTTCCAATATTTCGAATCGCACGGTATTAATATAAGATTTAATACTGCACGAACGAAACTAACGTTTGGAGGATGTTTCTTTATATATTTTCCAAGTCGTGTTAACACCGAGATGAAGTTATTCTTAATTAATTCAAGTTATCGACAGATTAAAGACGGTTCAGTGAAATCTGTAATTTTACTGACTAATTTACGAATCGCAGGAAATACGAGAATGGAATTCCGGATCGTCTAACGAGGACAGTTGTTTTGTCGAATATTGCTCGTTCCGCGGCAACCTGCAGTACAATTCCAACAGTAAAACTACGCGACAATCGCAAAGCCGTAGCAGTTTCGTGGAACGGCGAGCAATTATTCCAGCCCTTGTAAACGTCTGCGAAGCTACGCGTTACGTCTTAATTACGTCCACATCATCGGCTGCGAGTTCTGGAATTCCGTTACTAACGGAGTCGCCGGAAAGAATGTACATGGATTAAGTGGAACGAACGTGATTTAATTCTATTGTAATGTCCTGGAATGCTAGGACCCCTTTTAAGCGACACTAATATACTTGCCAGGGGAAAAGGGACGAGACACATGCAACGAGGCGCCTGGAGGAAGAACGGGACGCACGAGGAGAGGAAGAAATTAAATTACTGGAGGACCGATATGCTCTCATTCTGAATAGCAGATCACTGAAAGAACTTTAAATCTTCAAAATCGTGGACATTCATTGATACCCGAACCTCTATCTCTACATCCTTAAACTCTAAATTACTAAACCATCGATACCACTTTGTTTCCAATGCCCGAAGAAAACCCTTGAACCCGTGGAATCATAAATCATCGACGTCATAACTCTCTATACCTCGGATCTTTGAACTCTAAATTACTAGCACCAACACTTATTTTTCAATAGCTGATCATTAAAAGAACTTTAAGCCTCTAAAACCATGGACCACCATTAATCTCTGAACTCCAGATTACCACAGCATCAATAACCTTTTGTCACTACACGGTCACTAAGAGTACCTTGAGCCAACGGAATCATAAATCACTGGACGTATAACTGCCTGTACCTTAGATCTCTAAACTCCAGATTACTAGAACACCGATACTCACCAGCTGAATGCCAACACAGAGAACAGCCTCTACAGAGAGATAGAGATAGAGATAGAGAGAGAGAGAGAGAGAGAGAGATCGGTATGAAACGCAAAGAAGGGTGAAAGACACGTAGACACAAATGTGACAAAAGAAGGGGTACAGGGACGACGGGAAAGGGGTAACTGCGAGGACAAGACAGGAAAGAGGATGCATTGACATCTCTGAGGAACGGCGCAGACCCTAATGGGGAGGAAAGAAAGAGACTCTCTTAATCTGTTCTCTATGTGCGACTGGGATTCGAGGAATGTGGATGGCACCGGCATTGTACTCGGCCGATGGTATCCCTTCGAACCAGCGAATCTCCTATTCTACTTGTCGAGCGTCTTTCGCAGTGGCTCTCATTTGCGTGTTTGCCGCAACAAAGCTATCGGGCCGTCACGCTCCGATGCGTTTGAATCGTCGCGACTCCGTGCTCTCGTGTGTACGATTCCCGTCCTCAAAACGGCGCCGCCTTTCTCAGCCGCGAATGAAAAGAGGTGAACTTTCCTCCTGTCGCAATCGAGAGCCGGAATTGAAAGCGGCTCGTTAAACATCGAGGGGCGCGCCACCATGGAAGCGTGAAGCCGAGGCGTGAATATTTTATGCGCGATACACAGCCCCCAGCATCCAGGATACGCTGCACGGAAACAGGAAACTGATAAGGGTGTAACGGGCTATGAAATATGATAAGATGATTCCGGATGAGAATTGTTCCGGCCCGTCTTCCCCGGCAACCGAACAGTCGGAGACACTTTCGGCAGCGCTGGCGGCCAGGCTGATTACGAAATAACGCGAGTTGAAACATTATTAGCGCGGACTGTGAATCTTTAATGCCGCGTGATTTAAAAATGATAGCGAACGCGTTGATTATCGCGGGTTAATTTATAATCGAAATATTATGCATTAGCCGCTTATAATTTATACATAGAAACTGAACGGGAATTATTAAGCATTAGTTTTCCATAATTCAGTCATATAATTTGGAACTGAATAATGTATCGTCCGCTTTTTATATGGAACCTTCGCGATTTAATGGTAATGGGATCTCCGAGCTTTGACGTTTAAAGTTGAAAGCTTTAACTGAATGATTCCATTATTCAAATAACCAAAGACTGATGCTTGGTTTTCTGCTTTTCTAGTATTCAACCCTTTGCAAGTATTTCGCTAGAAATATTCAACATTTTCTAACTAGACAAACGCGATACTCTCTGAAACGAACTCGAAGAGAAATCACAGGTGAATTGAGAAACAAAGCTTCTTTATCCCAATATTTCACACACCGATGCATCGTACGCAGTTCAGTATTAAATATGAAATTTTATAGTTTCACATCGAATCAAGTGGTGACTGAGAGTCACTTCTCGAAGGGTTAAAATACTTCATAGCTCAATTGGATTTCCAACGGAAAAAGATTTTAGAAGTAGAAAAAAGATATCATCCCCAAAACTATCAGAAGACTCGACGTCAAGTTCGAAAGAACTGCAGTGTATTATGTATCGCGTCGAATATGAAACCGCCATTCATCTCCGCCCTTTGCCCAAAGAAGCAGCCCCAAAAGGCAGATTAAATTCCTCCCGAGGCTGGGCTTGTTCTTCATGCCGTATGTCGCCCGAAACACGACGGCGGTTACAATACCCCGTTACAGCTCGTATCCGGCGCGGCACATGCTTCCTGTTTGCTGTTAAATAAAGCCTTTAGCTTCTACCGGACGAAACTAACGACGCGCGTTTGCCGTGCAAACACTGCTGCCATTAGTCGCGCGAGCAGAAGGGATATTACGAAGTTAAGGGGTAAATTTATATGTCGACGATCGCTGCTCCCCCGCTAAAACGCGGTGCATCATTGACGCTACTTTCAGTAATTAGCCCCCTCCGATCCCCGTCGCGCACCCCCCCGGAAAGCCCGCCCGTAATTACGTGGCGATTTGCCGCGGCATCCTCCAACCCCTGTCTACGCTACGGTTTGTCGAATTAGCCGCTTTGTATTTTGTTCGCGCCACCCGATCGCTGCTTTGTTGATAAAACTACGCCCGCCCCCTATTTTCCTCGTCGTTTATTGTTACCCGCCAATTAATTGGGTGTTTTAGTGTACACGATACTTTCGTTTATGGTTGCGCCGACTGGACTCGAATAGTTTGTTCTGCGATAATGGAAAGCGCGCCATTTAATGGAGGCGTAATATTATTTGTACGGCGTAATTGGGAATTGATTGAATCAATTGAAATTTCTTGTTGGTACGGCTAATGCGCGAGTTTCAATTAAAGATATCTTCTTTGTATGATACGAAAGAAATTTTATTCGTTGTTTGTTTTTTAATATTATTCATGATTTCTGTGAGATAACATTTGTAGAATATGTTTGGATTAGAACGGGATCGTGTTTGGTAAATAGATTTACTGCAGCTGCACATGCTGTTCGTAAATGGGAGACAAGTTACCAACCAGCAGTCGTGGCCGAGTGGTTAAGGCGTCTGACTAGAAATCAGATTCCCTCTGGGAGCGTAGGTTCGAGTCCTACCGACTGCGGAATGGTGGGAATTTATTTTTTTATTGTTTTTTTCTGGTACAATGTATTATGTGTATACTACTACTGATTTGTATGAATATTAGTTGGAATAAAATTATTATATACAATTTAATGTTTGTGGCATATTCATATCGTTTGTTGTGCTTTTTAAACGAGGGTACTGTAATTTCTTTCTTGAAACGAGTTTAGACAAAAGCTGAATAGAAACGTGGAATTTTCAACGAATCAGTTCGCTGTTTGCGTAAATGCAAACGGTCAGGTTTTTGTAGCTGCGTTAATGTATCAATTATTGTGTTCAACAGACCATGTGTAGAAGTGGGCCGTTATAACGAACGTGCTTCACTCTTCCACGTTTCGCGGGTTGTTACAATAGGAACACAAAAAAATTAACTCGAACCGAGGGAATTTCGGCTGTTCCTGAAATGAACTCAAATTTTGTCCAGTTTACTTACAATTGTGCCATTAACGAGCAGTTACTGTGGCGAATAAAGTCACGAATTAATTTTAACAGCTTCGAAGTTAAAACATTTATATGGAAACATAAAGAGTTAGAGAAACCTTACAAAAACGCAATAGGCGATCGACTTAACACTAGAGTCTAGCATAAAATACACTATAATAAGAGTTTAAATATTTTTTTACTACTGTTCTAAAGTTTTCACTGATTATACAAAAACAGTAAAATTGAAGCTACAAGGGTTTAAAAAAGTTCAATAAGATTCATAAAATAGTTCTGGAAAATCCTGGAAAAGTATTTCTCTGGAATGGAAGACAGGAAGATTTTTAAGAAAATTTTGTTTTTGAATTTAATCAGATGGACCACTCAGAAAGCCCCAATTCCCAGGCCCCTTGCACTGAGTACAAGGAGTGAACGATCATCGATGACTGAGGAATCGAACAGTGTCAACTCCTCGAGTCTTCCTCACGCTCAGGGAAAGGAGCTACGCCTCCTCATCGTGGTTACATCAACTCTCTGTTTGGGCAGAGATCGAAAAGAAGATCTACTACAGAAATGATCCTGTGAAGTACGATCTTGCTTTTCCTCGGTGCGACGAGGGTATATATGCTACTTAGCGGACTATTTCAGCAGCGAGAAACAAGTTGAAGACGTAGCCACCTATACGCACAAATTTGAAGTAGCCTATGATGATGATGATGACATCGCCACGTGCTGTCTATTTAAAGACAACGAGAATCATATAATTCACGATTCAATCATAGGAAAGATTCATATCGTAGCATTCGTATGAAACAGTTTTCTTCGCAGTCATGCTCCATTTGCCCAAAAGTAGATATACAGATACAATGAAATTATTAATGAGCCATTTACATAAACTTCATGAAACTTCCTCATGAAAAACATTGAAACAATTACTAAAATAAAATGAACAATATTAATATTTTTGAAATAAATAAAATAATAATTAAAAGCTGACCAAAAAACATCGGTTGAACAGAATCTTCATGCTGTATCCAGCACGAGAGCTGAATTTTGATAAATTGTAAAAAGTATATCAAAATGTATGTTATAATAACATCTCTGCGAATGGATACACTCGAATATTTATTTCCTTCTACCTTACAATGTTAATTTTCACGGGCATCTTTGTATGTTACGTATTGATCGCATCACGGGCTGCATAAAGCGACCCCATAACGATTTCCCGAGGCAGTCTTCGCATCTTTCGTCACCGCCATTTGCATGACACAGGAACGAATTAGCCGAGGCGTGTTGGTCCGGTGGCGCGTCTCGCCGCCGCTGTTTTCGCCGTCGAAACGTTGCGGACGCGTGGGTGTCGTTGAGTAACCCACACGCCTATCTCGGCGACGTGGGTGGACACATGTGTCGGTTGTTTGCCGCGTGCGATGGCCCACAGTAACAAGACAAGAGGACGGTATACAATGTGAGCATACGTTACTTACAGGCACCCACATTCGCCATTGTGTCAGGGTGTCATACTCATCCTTGTTCCCCTTTTCTGCCTCCTATTCCCGGACCTTATTACTTCTTCCCCTGATTGCTTCTTCTTTTAACTCATTTCGTATAATACATTCGGCGAGAAAAAAAAACAAATAGTAGACAGTAATATACTAGGAACTCCGAGGTGTTTTTACGTTCGATCCCGACTTCCTTTTTCCATTACTTTCTCTATTCTCTTCGAATTTTCTATTGTTGTCCTTTGGAAGTCACGTCCATTGTTCTCGCACACGACTTCTGAACTCTGCGCCGTGGAAAAAGAGGAAATCTGGAGTCGCGGAAACACCGGGCACAGGGAGTTAATTGTTGGCACGAAGTTTCTTCGACCAAGGAAACTACAAGTGTCCCACTGCTTCGGAACGATCAATTGTATCGCTGAACGGCTCGCAGAAGTTCGGAAGCATAAATTTTTCTCGAAGTGAATTCAACCTTTTAGCGGAGTGTACACGTGTGAATAATTTTTAGTAATTCATTCGATATCTCCTTTTCGATTAGCAAGCGCGGCGCTTTGGAAGTATCACCGACAGCACGTAACGTCGATCGGTAATCTAGCTGCGATTAATCAAATTTAATTGCTTCGAAATCATCGCGTTAGGAAGCGAATTAAACATACCGAAGCGATTAATGCCGGAGATTCGGTCTTAAGAACACGTTTCGATTACACTGATAACGATAGCAGCTGTTCCTCTAAGCTTCTGTGTGCTCTGCGTGAGCACCGCGCTAGATACAGGATTAACCGGAGCAGCGAGCAGCATCAGTACAAGAATGACTGTAAAACCGTGTTGTAAACTACAGTCTCCTATCCACCCGTGCACTGACGTCTTGTTATCGTAGTCTTATTACGCTGTAAGCTGCTTGTCACTCCGAGATAATGCAGATGGCAGCTTCATCCGTGCCACTGTGTACATCTTATCGCGAACGGGCTGTTACCCTAACTCATCAACGTGAATCAACAACTTTTGCAGGCGACATTGTCCCTTTTCAGTGATCCAACGTAAATATCGCCATAAAATAAATTCGACAGCCGCACAGAATGCGGAATGTATTCAATGATAACCGAAATCCGTTGCGAAACCCTATTAAAACGACGAGGGAAACGACGAACACGAGCAATTTCGAGCCATTTCACGCGAAGATTCCTGGTTTTTTTAAACTATTTTTACCGCTTTCACGGCGAAGAGCGAGACACACCGGGTGACAAGAATAATCGTTCCCGGGGAACGGATGATAAAGTGGTCAAGTTTCCAATTTCAGGGAAATTTCCGGTGGCCGTGCGATGATCGCCGCGCGCCCCGCGTAATGGCCGCCAATTTATTTCGCTTACTTTTCCCAAACTCGGCACTATGTTTTTGATCGCGCAGTTACCGGGTAGATTTTCGGCCCGACCGCGGAACATAATCTCGCCGCGGAGTGGAAAAATGAAACAGAAGAAGCGAGAATGGAGAAAAAGATGAGAGCGCCGGGGAGAGGGAGCCCACCATATTTCGAGAGCATATTAACCCTATCGATGATGCCGCGGTTCCCTCGGTAGGTACTGTAATTACGGTAATGTTATGCGCGCTAATTGGAGGATTTTTCGGGACCCCGATAAAAACGAGATTATTCGCCGGTCGGAGGGTTGCACCGTGCGTGTATCGTGTATCTGGGTATCCAAGAAATTGGCTATCGGCGTATTCCCTCTGCCAGGGGCCCATTATCTTTGCGCAAAAAGTCCCGTAAATCATCCGCGATACAATCTACCCCCGGAACTCGTTGCCCGTGGCCCCATAATGAAAGAACGTCAATAGGATAATGCTCGCCTGTAGTTTTTTAATTAACCGGAATCGACGGAAATCGACCGGTGCCCCGGACGGGGTTAAGTTGTTGTATAATTTTCGCTTGTTGATCTTAGGAATCGCGGGGAGCTCGGTCCGATGCCTTCGACGCCGCTTACCGCCGCCAATAGAAGATGCGGGAATAACGAACCTCTCCGATGGTTACGTATCAATTAAACGGCGGGGATTAAGAGTTCTAATTAGAGCGTAATGATTCGGTGATCGACGGAGGTATTTCTCGAACGCTTCGCTCTTTTCCTTGTAATTTCGGAAACGTTGAAATCGTCCATTAGCGGATCGATCTAGCGGAGAGTTTGAAATAGATTTAGGAGATACAAAGTTCAGGTTACACAATGAACATTAAAATATTCAATTGGATTCGTTATTTTAAGGTTAGTATATTTTTAATCGTTAATCGTTTCTATATTCAAAGGGTAGATGATTGTTCTCTTCGCAAGATCCTAAGTTTAAAATTGATCTTTAGAACGTTTCCATGATTGTTTGGAATATCTGAAATAAGGAAGGATAACTGTCCCGAGAATAATAACCGTGAGCGACACAGGCAAAGGAAATCCCCGTGGTATAATTAACTCGACGAAGTTGCGTCCCATGGATCATGGGTCTAAGTTTCTAAGAGCTGGTTTACAACCGACGGCTGGCTGTCCACGCGCTCTGCCTCGGTGTGTCAGAGGGTGGAAACAGTCCGCGCATAAATTTCTTGAGACTAGAGCCACAGATGCGACTCGTCGTGGTGGCTTGGCGCGCAACCAAAGCTGATCGCATTACAAAATAGCCTGGCGCTAGGCGAGACCTCCTCGACGCTTATTTCATAGAAACCTGCGACAAGGAACACTGTGTTCCTTTAAAAATTAATATTCACTCCTAATCGTGAAACAATAAGTATTCGCATGAAATTGATAACGCTTAATTCCGCAGAATAACACGTTACCAAATGAAGATACTATCAGATCTACATCCTTTTATTTACATCGTCTTTAAAGAAAATGATACATAAACAAGAATCAGCGTATAAACCACCAAAACACTAAAAGCATTAACACAGAATCACACTGTTCGTTCTCCAAGCAGAAATCAAACCGAAGTTTCCCCATCGAGAAACTCCCCGTGAACGAAAAATATAAGACGAAAGTCTCACGAAACTTTATCAATAGCTCGTATTATATCGCTCCCTATAAATCTTGGTACCCCATAAATACAGAAGACCCGCGGTATAATCGCGATACTTTCTCAACGAACGAGGGCCGAAATAAAAAATCGATTTCCATTCTCCGCCAAAAAATGAGGAAAGACGGGCACAATAAGAAAGCATCCTCCGCGGCCACGCGGGCTCGCGTGCGCCGGATCGGGAGAAAACAGCGAGCTCGTTATTTATCACCGACGACCCTGCCTAAAATATGATGTCGGCCATTCTCCCCCACCTCCCCGATACTCCTTTTCACTTAGTAAAACGCGCACTATCGACATGAATAATCACGAGGGCATAAGTATTCTCGAAAGTTCAATTTCCTGTCACGCCGGCCCACGGTGATTTATCGTTTGACGCCTGTACACGCGTGGATATTATTTACCGCCCTCTCGATATTCCTCCTCGCGCCTCTGGCCGTTGGAAGAGGGCGCGGGGAGGCCAGCGGAATTTCGCGTTCCGCGGAAACGCTCGGCCGCCGTGAGAAATAACCACCTACGCATTTGTTATTCATGAGCTCCTTCGAACGGATTCACCTACGTCCACAACGCGCCGGATTCCAGCTTCTGTCCGAACTAGTTACCGGAAGTTCCCGTACGACGATTTGAAAATCGTTACTCACAGCTGCGAGACTGGCTGAAGTAAAATTCGTTTCCACTGATTTTCGAATATCTGCGGCGATTGCTGTTACACATCGATTTGCGCGGACTTTTTCCACGCGAGCCTCTTTCTTACACAGTGAATTGGAACACTATTTACGTGGCAGTTCTTAGGCGATCTGAATTTAGTAACAGAATATACTTTTGTTTTCTAAAATGTCATTACTATTATTCCTTATTTTAAGCTATGTGAGATAAATATGTATTTCTAGAACTTACACCAGCCTCTTTCTTGAATACTTTGTTTTCTCTTGTATCGACAGGCTCTGTTAACGTGATTCTCGTTCGCGTAAAACGAACGTGGAACGGATCTTCGCGTAAAACGAGGGTTCGTAATCACTGGGAATAAAGATATCTATACGTTAAATATGATTCACTTTCCCAGCGACGAGCTCATCAATAAAAACAATGTTCAATAAATCAACGGAAACACGAATTAAACTTAGCAAGGTTTCCTCCCGATAAGCTACCAGGCCCATCATCCTCAATCTACACACCTCTATTGCTCAACACCGTTCGCTACCGTGTCACTGGGACCACGAAAAAGGGTCGGCGAACGTTCGCAATAAAGATAAAACGCTATCTCCGTGGCGCGAGTAGAAAACCGCCCAATTCTCCGAAAGAATTCCCTCGAACACGTCGAGAGGCAGGGCCCGGGCGAGGTATCGCATCACGGCCGGAGGGGCGCGGCAATAAATATCCGCGGAACGTGAAGAAGCGGCGTTCGTTGTTTTCGGTAGGCGACCGCGGGACGGACGCGCAGAGGGCCGACGCGACGCGACGCGACGCGACGCAAGAAGAGGAGGCAATCTCGTTGCCGGGTGTCGATGCCATCTTACTCGCGTACGAGAGCCACGGTTTTACGCGCGCGTCGCGCCGCGCTGCACTGCGGCCAACAAAGAGGAGAGAGGAAGCGAGGCGGAGGGCCTCGGAGTGGAAGTGACCGCCTCGTCCCTCCCGGTTTTATCTAGTATCAAGAAGCGCCATCGACCGCCGCCAGGTAGGCCGGCTTCCTCGCCACGATCCCATCGCGGACGGGCCGCATTAAAAGCAAAAATAAAATTATTGGAAACCGCCGGAATTCGGCGTCGACCGGCTGCGCCCGTTCGGTGGTTCCAGGCCGGTAGATATAAACGGGCACGTTCATCAAGCCTGGCCAGCCGGCCGGCCGGCCGGCCTTCTGGCTGTCTCTGCCCCTCTCGCTTGTCTTCTTACCCGCGGATGGCCAGCTTCTGATAGCATTATATTCCCCACTGGAAACTTCGCTCCCCGTCTCCCTCGCGCCGTTCCTGTTTCTCTTTCTGTCCCTTCATTGGACGGGCTCGCGGCGTCGTTCGGGGGAGATCGAATGGGCCGAATCGGCGACTCGGTGTGTGACAGTATTTTGATGGTGATTAGGTAGCCACCGACGAGGTTTCTGTATATTAAACGTTTATAGTTAACTGGTGCACCGGGAAAGAGAGGTCCTGCGGATCTGATTTAATTTGAAATTCGAGGCTGCGATTTCTCAATAAAAACCGCTGGGAGCGAATCGCGGGGCTCGAAAATAAAGGAAGCCAAGTGTTCAAACATCGGAACCGGTTAATTAGAAGTTGGAAAAATATTTGGCGAGCGTGTCTCTTTTTGCTCTTCGCTTCTTACCGCGTGTCCGGCGTTTCTTCCTTTCGTTGCCGAGTCGCGGAACGACGTTGGGCGTCTGGATCCCGGTCGTTTATTAATTTGTACGAAGAAAGACGCTCGAAGAATTCGCGGCCAGCTCAGGGGAGGCTAAGAGCGAAGAAAAGATTGCAATTCCCGCGAATGGCCCCTTAAGCCCGGAGCTTTTTACCGGCGTCGCCTTGTTTGCGCGTTTTTATTTCCGTGAACGCGACACGCCGCGCCGGGCTGCGCGAACGTATTCTCGATCCACCGTTTATGATTCCCACGTACAACGTGTACCGTATACCGCAAGGCTCGACTAATTAAATGATATTCCGCTGGATCTTCAAGAAACGGAGTTAACGAAGATACGACTGCCGACGAAACTTGGGGAAGATGTCCTAACCTTAAAGCCGAGAGTCTCACAAGTAGACTACGTGTTTATCGGCGTCTCTGGGTTCCAGAGATCTTCAAAGGGAAATAAAATTGACATTCAAACGAAATCTCTATCCTCTCCATAATACATCAAAATCAATAACAAAATACAAACGATTCAATTCCATTATACGAACCTTAAAGAAACAAACGCGAATTCATCGATTAACCGATAACTGACGTGTAATTCTTCCGAAAACGTTAACAATAGATTTTACAGTACACAGCCGAAACGATTGATCTCCAAAGTAACTTCAGATATATATTAATTACGGTGCACAAACGAAACGATCGATCTTCAAAGTAACTCCAGATATTCGTTTATCAGCAATCGCAAAACAAGAAACCCGAAGCCGTTCTAACGAATACGGTAGTCGCGGCATTGAAACATTACGTGTACACCTAAACACCGTGAAAAGGCGATTCAGTTTACGAAGTGACGAGGATTCGTCGGCCCCGGAGGTGCAATCGGTTCCACGAGAGGCCCGCTCGCTGCGGCTCCCGAGTGGCGTGCATACCCCCCTTAACGCTGGTTTACCATAATGGAGCCACGTTTTCTCCGTGGCGGCGTCGGGAATTATTTACTCACTACCGGCAGGAATGCGGAGAGGCACCGTTGTAAGAACAGCCCGGGGTCTCACCTACCAACGTCGCCCGTAATCCGCGCCGTCGAGATTCACCGACCGAAACGATACCCCTCCGGCGGTCATCGTTTCCCGTTCACCTAACCCCCGCCCCGTCCCCTCCCGTTGTTCCCCGCGCGATCCACCCGAAGATATCATTACGCAGATAAAACCGCATTGCTGAAAGGCTGCCGAGCTAATCGACTCCTCGCGCGCCTTCCTCGAAATCTTTTCGGGTGCGCGCCGGGAACGGCGATGCTTGCCGATCGGGGCAACGGAATCCCGATAAAGGAACCGGACGGCGCGGCGACAAGACGTCCCCTTAACAGGGCGTCAGGATACGGGCAAATCGGCATCCGCCTCGGCTGGAAGCACGCCTCGCCGACCGGCGCGCAGGAATTCGCCGATAAGGCTGATCGATTCGTTAGCGTATCGGTGCCGCTGATACCGCGGATAAGGTGGCTAGCTTCTGGCTTTGTTGAGCGGAACGTTTCTATCTTGCTTGATAACATGCTACTTTGCCGGTGATCGTGATACACTTTATCGTTAATCAAGCCTCCGGAATGTTGAATGTGGAAAGCTGCAATCTTGTTCGCAACGAACGACGTTCCACTCTCGTATCTCAATCGACGATGTTGCATAAGTTGATGTGGGCAGCACCTTCGCATTATACTATTGTCAGCGATGAAACACGAGACAATTCTTCTTTCCTATCGACGAATACAAACTGATATGTTACCGGGAACCAGTCGTACAGTATAAAATTACGCCCGAGCACCTTTTCAGCTGTCGAATGGTATTAATATAATGAAACAAGATTCCGCGAGCATTACATAGTGTCAGGACACGATAGTACTGGTTCCCCTGGCTAGATCTACTTTCGTTCCCAGGGGTACGATGATCCTGTAACTTCTTCAAGGAACACTTTTAAGGTGTGTGTAACCCCCTTAAGGCGTCCTCGTTCGCCGCGGTTATCTGCGACGGTGGTACACGATAGCGCGATACTCGGCCGCGAAGAAAAAGGATTGGGGAGGTGTGGCGAGCCGGAGAGGGGAGCGAGCGAGCGAGCGAGCGACGAGTCCTTTTAAGAAGGACCTCAACTCCGGCGGACTGAAAGGGTCACCGTCAGATAGCGGGCCGCCTCGTCGAGCCCTTTGTCGAGGCGAAGGGCCTCTCGCGCTCGCGCCCGGAATAGCCCCCGGTGAACCGCGATAATATTATTTTCGTGGCCGGGGATTCATCGTTGTCAACGGAGTGGAATTTCTGGTCGCGCCGCGGCCGCTCGTACCCCGTTATCGTGTCGACGACGTGTACGCGCC
This sequence comes from Nomia melanderi, assembly GCF_051020985.1. NCBI lineage: Eukaryota > Metazoa > Arthropoda > Insecta > Hymenoptera > Halictidae > Nomia > Nomia melanderi. The sequence goes on from NC_135007.1 coordinate 10,706,794, forward strand.
GGATCCGCGTAATTAGTCCTGTAATCAGCGTATTTCTCAACGTCGCTGATAAGTTTCACGGCCGGCCCTCTAGGCATTTTAATACTTCGCCGTACTTTGTCGCCCGGAGGAACGTTCGTGATCGTTTCCACGCGGGGGAAGCTTTGTAGTCATTTTATATTGCGATCGAGAGGGAGATGTTGGGAATGTTCGTAATAATAGGGGTTGTGTGGTAGTTTTGCGAAGACGTTTTGTAGAATTGTTCTTACCGTAGGTTCGAAACTTCGGCGATTGAAAGTGCTTGGAAAAATTTAGTACGAAGTATATTTAATTCTTAGATTTAGTTAGCTTAGATTTAGCTTAGATTCTTTTTACAATACACGTTAGTAGCTAGTCTTCCGTTAATGTCTCTCCGTGTCACTTTTCAAAGAATAAATAAGGAACATTTCATTATCACGATGATCGTTCAGCATAATCGGGGATGTAAGAAAGTGACCGAATCGATTCGACTATCAAGATTGCATTTTCATCGGTGAAATCCGATTCAACATTCTAGGAATGGGACTGGAAGAGGTGTTTTCTTCCGGTCTCCGTTCCCGGGTTCGTTCAAAAGCAGATCCGTCCGTTCGGTCCAGCTTGGCCAGCTCTTCGGCCGGATTAATATTTTAGCTCGCAGGGCGCCGACCGGGCCAGCGAGTTATGTCTCATTTCCAGTAAATCGCCCCGGCTGGATCGAACGGCCCACGGCTACGCCGCCGGATGGCGGGGTGAAAGTATACACAGAGGAAAATACGATCGGCCAAGTTTCGAGTCGAAAAACTCGAGAGACCGCGCGCGGGAAGTTCTTTAACGGAAATTTCGACGTTATGTACGAACTTCAAAGCGACTGCCGCTATTACTTCTCTCTTCCGCGGGCCCGACGACTTCGTTAATCGGGAAAAGTTTCCGTATTATTTACCCGGGGCTGTTCAATTCCGAAATACAAATTTGCCGAGGCTGCCGCGGTTCTAATTGGAGCCGCGAACTCCGGCGTCTTTTTGCCGATTCTCCTCGCTCCTTATTTCCGACGCGGAGGGCAACCGCGACCGATTACGATAAACCGTATTCGCGTGGAAATTCGGGAAGATAGATAGCACATCGAAGGGAATGGATCTGTAAATTGTAAACGACGAATCAAACGAAATTTTATTTTATACTTTCGACTTAACTTCTCGCGTACATTCGTTCCTTCGTTGTTCTGCGATATTGCGATATTATTTAGAGATATTGCAATATTATCGTTGCAGCAATGTTTCTAGGAAAGGTTGACTATTATTGCGACAATAGTTGTTAGAAACCTTGAGATATTATCCGAACGATATTTGTTAGAAATATTGTAATATTACAAAGTAACAAAGAAATCCACGTAAGATGAATCGATGATAAAAAGTAATATTCAAAGCATCTGACTTTATCATTTCGAAACTCTTCTCGCTGCAGTTCCAAGAGATCTGTACACCGACAGAACCACGATATTAAATGCCTGCATTTTAGGTGTTGAAGGTAGAACAAGATCCATCGAAAGCTCAAAGGGGCTTTTCATCGTAACGTTACATCGGCCGTTACAATTCATCGACTGTCAGCATTAATTACATCGTTTTTCATTCTCGTTAAGTAGCAGTCAATGCGCGCCGGCCGATGATGAACGGTCCTTTCTCTCGACGAAAAATCAATCTCGGCGCGGACCGGAAGGAATTAATCTTCCTCATGCCCCGTGTCCATGCGGAACGCACAATATCCGCGCCGTGAAATATATCTCGCCATTAAACGCGCATTCGGCCTGGATTTTTTTCATCCATCGGGTGCATTGCCAATTCATAATTCAAAAGATTTCAGCGCCACACCACCGTATGTATACCCATAAATAAACCCGGCACATTATGCGGTCGTTAATGAACCAACGTTTTCATGCTCTAACGAGACTTCATAAATTAATAGTAGCATACATCAACCGACTCGTATGTGCCCACAAAGTTCCTTCCCGCGGCCGCCGCGAAATAAGTTACCCTTCGGTCGTTTTTCTCGGGAATCTCGCGATTTTCTACGATAATTCACTCGATACCGTGCCAAATTGAATCTTTTTAGAAGGATACGAGTCCAGGCGAAAGAACAAATCGAAAATATGGAACAGAATTTTCGGGCACGGCACTTTCTTTCCGAGATGATCGCGTTCGGAACTTAGTCGAGCGCGCTATTCGATCATTTAGCGTGTCCGTCCATGACCTACCGTTTCCACTGCCCACGCGTCACGTCGACGTTCGAAGTCAATTATCTCAGGAACGAAGTCACCCACGCGAAAATGTCATTCCACATTCCCGACGGCTTTTTTCATGCGGATTCACCCACTTGCGTTTCCTAACTTTGGTACCTTTCATTCCTCCAGAGATCGCGCGACGCGTCCCGATAAATCGCGGATTTATATTCCATAAACGAACGAATTTTAACGTTCCAAGTGAAAAATCTGGCGAAATTCGTCCGGGAACGCTTGAATAAACAAATTCAATGCGATGCACGGACGACCAGGTTTCGAGAGTCCGATGTTCGAGCGGTTAAGGGTGCGTTTGCAACGTACCTCCAATAGAACCAGTCGGATCTCTGCGTGTATAGATAAAATATCTGTTAAACCTTCTATATTAAATCTTCGTACAATTCTACATGTACAAAGTAAAAGAAATATCTTCAAATAATATTGAACCAATACAATACACCTTCAAAAATATCCATACAACAATCAAATACCTCTCGTTACATTCACGGAGCCACTAAAACCTCCGGAAACTTCAAAAGGATTAACTTCAAACTCAAATGAATCTCAAAAAAAGTTCACAAACATCCACTCTACAATCTCCATCATCGATCAATTACACGTATATCACACCTCTCACCAACCTAAACTTTCTCATTCCAAAACGAAAGCATTCCTATATTTCCCACATTGTTCATATATTTCCAAAAATATCGCAGCTCCGTTTCAAACGGACCCTAAGCCGCACAGAAGCCACTAAAACCTCCGGAAACTTCAAAAGAATTAACTTCAAACTCAAATGAATCTCAGAAAAAGTTCACAAACATCCACTCTACAATCTCCAGCATCGATCAGTTACACGTATATTACACCTCTCCCCAGCCTAAACTTTCTCATTCGAAAACAAAGGCATTCCTATATTTCATGTATTTCCAAAAATATCGAAGCTCCGTTGCGAACGGAGCCTAAGCCGCACGAAAGGGGCCGGGAGCATCGATAAACGGGAACTGGTCGCGGCGATTCACGTTCCGCGGGTCGCGCCGGCACAAAGAAATCGATTTTATTACGCGAACGGAGGCGCGGCGATAATCGAGGAAATACAGGCTCGAAAATACGGCGAAAAAGCTTGAGAAACGGTCGGGCTCGCGGCGGACTTTACGAGGAATCGTCGCGGTGGCGCGGCGGGGCCAGGTGCGGCGTTCCGCTGCCGCTTTCTGATTTCGTCCTGCAAGAACGCTAATGGTCTGACGCGTGACCGGCTCAGGTGGTCGCGATGCGCTCGCTGCCGCGGAACACCGTCGTTGCCCCGTAACTCGCATTTACATACCGGTACCCACGCGGCGCATGAATAAATATGTCGCGGCCTGAGTGACTTAAACAGTCTAAACATCGGCCCGCCTTGGGAAACATCGTAACGTTGCATCCCGCCACCATACACGTTGGATCCGGATCCTCTTGCAACCTGGCTCCGCATCGATCCACGTTAACCTTACTCGGTGCGCTAAGATACTGTTTTTGGTATCTGTTAGGCGTTTCGAGCGCTGCCAGCGATATTTTAGACAGAATAGGGTAGACTCGCGGGAATCGCGTTCCCTTCGACAATAAGAAATTGAAATACTTAGATGTTCACCGTTTGCGGAGGAAGATTGTTTGAAGTATGCGAAATAGCGGATGGAGGTGAAATATATATATCTCTTGCTGGGTGTTATTACATCATTTGTGATTTAGTCTAAATGTGAAAATTTCTCGCAGATACGTCGATGTTCGTAAAAGGTTAATGATACGAAGTGGGAAAGAGATGTTGATTCTTTGTTTTGTGAATGAGGAGCGAGGAATATGATTTGTGGGAAAACAGATGACTGGATTCTTGTTTCCATCTGGATCACTGAATCATCTGAGATGTTTGAAATAAGTTGTTTTGATACATTCGATGGTTTGGTTTCACATTGAAATGTTGTTATGAGTTTAATAGACTTGCTAGATTAAGGTTTCATGGATTTTAGTTTGTGTTGTAAGTGTTATAATCTGACTTTGAATATACGAGGCCAGATTGTTTGAATATTGTTCTGGACACATTTCCATTGTGCTCATCGGTCCTTCGCGCGTTCACGCTTTCCAATCGTAACAGTTGACAGGGCGCGAAGAAAACATCCCTAACCACAAATCGCAAGACTAATATCATCGGCTACCGCAACGGACTGTTTCACGCAGTCCACACCTTCTTTCACTTCACCGCAAATTGTACTAATCTTCTTTAGAGCAATGCGACTAGAAAACAGTTTACCGTCTCTTACCAAACACGTCTGAGTGGAAAAAACATGGGTCACGTAATTCTTCCCAGAATACAATTAAAATTCTGCACAAGTAAATCGAATCTGCCTATCTAAATCGAATAAAACAGAAGTCTTCGAAAAATCTCAAACCACAAACTTGAATTTTCATAAAATTTGAAGTTCCTATAAGTCTAAGTTAAAGCTAGATCCAGATAACGTCATTCCTTAGCACGTCGAATGCCATGGGGACCACCGATAACTATCAATCAAATCGAGTTACTATAGTTCACTCGATTAAACGATGATTATACTGTGACATTCAGCTAGATGAACGTGGAATAGTAATAATGCAATTCGATCAAATTTAACCCTTTGCACTCGGAAGTTCACTATAAATGTTCAACATCTTTTAACGAGGCCAAGACGATATTCTTTGAAATTAACTCGAAGGAAAGTCACAACAATATTTTATTCCAATATTTCATGTATGAAAGCATTATGCAAAGTTCAACATCAAATACCATATTTCATAGTTTTACAGCGTCAAATCAAATAGCGACTGAGAGTCACTTTCCGATTGCAAAGGGTTATCATATTTCTTCCATTTTGTATAGTATCCTCTATGAAATCGTGCGGCGTTCGACGCAAGAAGCAATAATTTCTTAAAGGAAAAAAACGAAATGAATACATAAAGTGCACTAGGAAAGTCTATTAATAACTAGAACGTTGAACGATATGGCGATCAAAATGGAGGCAAGGATACCGACGCTGCCCTATCTCCGAGCAGGGGTCCAGCGTCGACCGTTTAATCCGCATTAACGATAACGAAACGGGGCCGTAAGTCACTGGAAAAGTAGACAGTTTACAGGTAATCGAAGGCTATTAGGGGTACGTTTATACGTGTATTATCACTCGTTGCATAGCGTTACAGTCTACGAACGTAACACGGTGAGAACCGGTTCTCGGAATATATTACAGCAGCGCGAGCTTACCGTATTGATTGTAAATCTGATCGGATACAGGCAGTGTATCCGGTTTATCGGACAAGTTCATCCCGGAGTGCTAACGGTGTGCGTCCAAGGAACAAACTCTCGCGGCCTGTTAAAATTCATAGAGCGTCGCGGTTTCAACAGCAATTAGTTAGTAATCCGCTAATGGCCCCGCCGCGGTGTCACGGCGCATCACTCGCCCGGCATCCTCGGTTGACGGACGATGATTAAGATGGAACGCTGGCCGACAATCACGGGCACACCATGAAACCGACCCTCCACGAGATAAACCGCGACCAACTGCTACGGGAACTTCGGTGTCGCTGAACTTTTGATCTTCCCGAGGTTCACGCGAAGTTTGACATCCCTGAACTTTTCACCTTTTGGTGTTGACTTCGATATTTTCGATCTTTTCACCTTTTTCCATGCTCGCGAGGAATTTGGTATCTAAACTTCTGATTCTTTTGAGATTCATAGCTTCATTGTTCTATTATTCCTCTGTTCTTCGGGGTTAAACTCTCTTTCAGAATTTAACACTAAAACTACCGAGTAGTTAAATGGACTTTTCGAAATTGCTCTATAGCAACTTCAAGAGTGTGTCTGTCGAGACTTTAATTGATTTATAATTCAGTTTGCGCGTCGCTAAATCAATTTCTTTAATCATTTCTCGGGGAAACGTCTGTTATCTTTTTAACAATTGCAAACTGAGGAAACGAGGAATGGGTTATTTGACCTGTCTGGTAGTTTTAGTGTTAATTGTGTTCTTCCTCGTTTCTGGCGTAGCTTAGAAATTGAAGTAAACACGAAAGTACCGGTCGGAATCAAAATTTAGTAGTTTCCGACGGTTTGTGGAACTAATAAAGTATTCTTTTTATGTAAAAGTGATCTGAAGTCTCTTATTTAGAAAAACAAATTTGTCGATGATTTTATTGGACGTCTTTAGGGAGCATAAAAATATTCATGAAATATTTAGAGCGGTAATTTGTTTGGAATTTTAAGGTTTTTGAGATACAAGGGTAGAATTAGTAAGAATCGTTAATATTATTCGACTGCTGGGATGGTGGATGTTGAATGGATCGAAGGAAAGCCAGACTGTTTGAGACTATTGGTTCCTAGCTTCTCGAGCCACGTGTATTGGGGTAGCTTCTGGGCTAGGGAATCCAGATCGGATTATGACTCGTATTGCAGCTTAATGCTGGGCGATCTCGATCGTTGATGCCACTACTCGTCAAGGATTAGTTTGGTTTCAGTCGGGTATCACTGGCGTTCGAGCTTTACTTAAAATTAAGATTCTTATCAGGTGCTTGACATAGAAACTATTCACATTTCGAGTCAATAGCAAAAGAAATATTATTTATTTTCGAGAATTACTAGAAATCGCAGTGTGCCTCGCATTCGTGAACAAGCACTGTTACGAAGATATTCACACTTTAAAATCTAAACGAGGCTCATTAGACACTTAGACACCTCTCGCGTACATTCTAATGACACCTGACAACTGGCAATTTGCATTAGCACCTGAAACACCTCTCTCTATATTGACAATCAATATAAAAATTCGCAAAGTGCACTACTAAAAGTGTCAAAAGATATTAGCCTATTCTAAAAGTTTTCTCATATTTTCAAGAAAATTTGTTCAAATCGATAAATTATTTAAGTTAAATTATCTAGATATTCTCATTATGAAATGAAAAAGCTTTAAGCATTCTAGGGAACTTTCTAGCAGCTCGAGAGAAATTGGGTTAAGGAGAGGTCCTGACCAAGGATTCCAAGGACTGCAGCTGTATTAGACGCGGGGCAAGGAGTGAAACGCTTGAGCGGCGTGATATAACAGGATTCCGTCAACGCGGCTGCTTGATTTCGGGGACAGGCGTTCGCGTTTTCTAAGGGAGCGTCTCGGTTTCGGCACGGTTAAACGGATTTCCTGCGTCGACGGGCTCGCCGCGTTGATCAAGCCGACTCTAGGCTACTCGTAAACGTTCGACGCGAATAAACCGGTTAAGCGAAACGCGGATAAAGTAATGTCGTCGAACGAGGCGTGGAATGAAGCGGTCCTGGGACTGGATACAGTGATCGACCAATTACCAGATTCAGACGTTGAGACCCGGTTCTCGGATGGGCACAATACTTCGGTTGCTTGGTAGCTGGACGTTACGCACTCGCAACAGATGACACTGAGATTAATAAAGTTTACTCTGAATTCTCGAGTTCCTTCGATTCACTTAGTGAAAATAGAATATATACATTAGGATGATTATTAACACATCACGCACTGGTAACGAGAAATCTCGTCTTTATATAAAGACAGTTATCTATGCAATTTTGCTAATTACCACAGCATTTGAGAAAATATTAAATTTAATTCGAATTGATTATCTATTTAAAATATACTACATAACAATATATCTCAGCTTTTGTATTGATAGTGATACAAGTTGATTTCACTGAAAATTGACATCCGCACAGTAGTGATGTGTTAAATTATCTTTGAATTCGAAGGTTCGTGTTTGATTGTTTCTTTGATGAATGCGATATAGTGACGAATTAATATTAATGTAAATTACAGAATCGAATGTACAATTTTTAGCAATACGGAGAAGGAGAACTTTAATGGTTACCAGGGATTTTAAAATGAATCGCTTGCAGAGGTTTTATGCTTTAAAAGGAAAAGCCCGCGTTTCTGAAGAGACATTCGGCGAGAAGAAATAAAAGGTTTCTCGATGTTAAGGATTACATGGACCGAACGCAATTCAGAGAAACAAACGATTTACGCACGGTACATTGCACCAGGGTGTCAGAAGCCATCGCAGCAGTCTAGTGCCTTTCCATTTCGGTGGCACAATGGAAATAATTCGTGTGTTCTTTCAACAGAGGTGGCCTCTGCCTCCCTCAGTTCACACGTTTCAAGCAGTTTTTGTTCGGAACCTCGATTTTCAACTCGATTTTCCTTTGACCGCGACACTCTGTCGCAATGTACAGCTCTATCATATTCAGTTCCATTCGACGCGGCTTCGACATTTGGTCTACGAGGCGTGCTCGTAAATTGACTGGCCTTTGTTAACTATTGGAACGTATTAAACCTTAATAGATCAGTGTGATTGACTGAAATGGTAGAAATAACTAAAAATTCGATTGAACCTTTTGCGACATTAAATGTAGAGCACACCGAAATTAGTACAGTTACAGTAGATCTGTTAATATGGTAATTAAGTGTGATCGAAAAGACATTAGTTCGCTGTAATAGTATTTGCCCCTCCGAAATAGATGAAATGTTCCTAAATCCTTCCTTCAAACAGCCACCACACAGATATATTCCCATTCAAATGGTTCACGCGATGCACAAACACTTCTACGAAGACAAACAACCTGAATAAACCTAGGTGAGAGTTAAAACTACTCCCGATAAACGTCGAATTTCAATTTTAATCACTCTACAATCAAATCCTTACCGAGTGCCTCAATATCAACATACATAGAAATTGTAGACCAAGGAATTAACCGCAGTGCTCACTTTATCTGCGCACTTAGAATATTATTGAAAACATAGAAACATACTCTACTACTAATTTTCTCGCACCACCTTCAAATTTAACCCTTTGCGGACGAAGACTCTTCGGAATTTACGAAAGCTTCAGCAGACGCTATCATTACCTATCAATCGCTTAATTAATATAAAAATCAGCTATGTGCTGATCCCTTGCTGTTTGAGTAATCAGGTCATTTGCTCGCGACTTAGTCTTTCGAATACGAAAGTTTCATCTCGCCGAAACGTCGACAGTCCGCAAACGGTTAAAGCAGCCCAATCATTTCTTCAATACATCAAACATACAAAATCCAGTATCTAACATTAACCCTCATACAATAAAATACTGAAATAGTTCCTCAATTATCCGCAAATTATCAAACTATAGAGAACATCGTCTATCTCTACCTTTATCCCGCCAAGAAGCACCATGTCCGATGAAAAGCATTCGATAACAATCCTTCCCACAATTTCCCTGGAATCAATGCACCAGCGCCACCTCGGAACGAGCCCAATCCGATCGTCATTGCTAAGATCACAGTTCAAGAAGGCGGTATCGAGCGCCGAGTGGAATAAAGGATCGACGGGAAGAAGTGGCCGCGGTGATAGCTGGAACCGGTAACAAGGAACCGAAAGTCATTTCCCCCGACCGGCCGGCCGGTCGGTCGGTCGGCCGGGTGCATCGAGCGCAACACTTCGCAGCTCGTTGACCAGAGTGCACTCGAGGCTCGCCTCGCGCCTCGACGAAATCATTTCAGTCAGTCACCGGGCACGGAGGTGCGGAGCCAATGCAAACACCTCTCAGGGCCCGGAGGAAGACAAACACCGGCCCCTGAGAGAGCCCGGTTGAAGTTGCTAACTCACTTGCTTATACGTGAACCTCTTCACCGTTCTTCCCATTCTTTTCTTTCCTCCCCTCCTCCCCTCTCTCCCTGTGCCCGACGTCTTGCCCTTTTATCTTTTTTGCTCCCGCGCTTAGCCAGCTCCCTGATCCTAGCCGATCATCCTCTCTATATCCAGCTCGCGGACGATCCACCCATCGTCTATCCGAGGGACTCGGATCGATGTTTATCCATCGAACAGCTTCGAGAACCGGAACACTGTTTTCAGACCGCGTCATGTAATTCCCCGGTAGACACGGTGCTTTGCTTATCGGCACGCAGCTGATTGGATTCATTTTTGCGGGAACGTCCGCGATCCGCTACCGGGACTTTTTCTATAGAACTCGAAAGCGTTCATCGTACGGGATTCGCGGTGGGATGAACGCGAAGCGGATGCACGACTGTTGTTGTTCGAGGCTTGGATTTTCGAGTGGATTTATAGGTTTTCCGGGGATGTTTGAATCTTTTATTTGTGCTCCCGTTTTATATAGATAGAGTAACGTCGACGTGTCGCGTGAATTTTTTGCTCTTCGAATGATCACGGTGTTAGCGGCGGAATCGCCGATTTCTTGTGATAATTGGAACACGTTTCGTGACATTCGAAGGGTTTCTTAATTTTCTATCGGCACGGATGTACAGATTTCATTTGAATCTGTAGTGGGAACGGTTTAACAATTTAAATACTTGCAAAATAACAATTGGGTCAATTTGATCCGTTCGATAGTTTTAGCGTGAATTATTGATTCTTCAATTGGCGAAGAGATATCGAATGAATGGAACGGGGTTTCATCGGTTACTATTAATGATTTTAATATTGGGTAAATGTTGAGCGATTGCAATGCGTGTTAATTAATGGCCGAGTAATCTCGATCAGTGTTCGGTTAATTTTCAATTAGTCGACGCGAAAGCACCGAGGCGAACGTTTGAAACCGTTCGAGTTTCCATTCGTCAGACGTTTGCTATTCTCCTTGCAGCCGGTACGCGTATTTTAACTACACTTTTCAGTCGGATGAAAAGTTGACGTATCGGATGAGATCGGGATCGTATAGAGCCGACGTGGCCGCCAACGTTCGTTTATTTATCGATGGACGGGAGATTGGAATTTCTTTTCTAAATATCTGCATATCGAGCTGCCAGATCGTTCGCTCGGCGGTCTATGCTGTTCTTGTTTTTTGCGGGAATTGAGAAATATTTATGTCGGAAGCATCCCAATACACGGCCGCAAAGTTTTATACGTTTCGATCGATCCATCAATTTCCGCCTGAATTGCGGTCGACGGAAAAACCTCTCGGTATAAGTTTTCTTATCAATGCGCGGCGGAATGTTCTTTCCCCTCGACGTTGATTCCCGTGCAATTAATAGACCGTTCGTATTTCCTGGAATTTATAATAATCTATACTCCGTACTTATCACTCGATATACCTTCCTAAAACATTCACTCTCCTTTAAGTTCCACTGTAATAAATTCACTTAAAATTCGCTATGTCATCGAATCATTACTATTAATTCATTACATACTTATAACAACTTAAGCAATTAACCATAAATTAAATATACAAACATTCCCACGTTCAACTGATCAAAATCGCAATGAAGAGTCGCAATCAGAAATACAATGTAACACGTTATTCAACCAGTCGTACCAAAAACTAATTAATAAAGCGTTAACCATAGAATTACTTAGTTAAACAACAATTCTTCCCACCTCGTTGCGGTAGTTGATCGTTTCTCAAGCATGAAGAGTTCCATCGATCAAAAATTCGCGGAAGATCGCGTTGCGAGTAACGGCGAAGCGCGCGTAACAATGGCGGGCGAGCTCACTCGAAACAATTCCCTCGAATTCGCGCGCAGGTAGAAACGGTCCGGCATTAAGTCGAGTCTCTTCAACGAGAGTGGTGTCTCTCGAGGTAACCCGATGCGTTTGGGGCAAGAAAAGAGACGGTGGCGTGGGACGGGGGTTAGGCTCGTGTTTATAGAACCGAATGGCAGCCGCGGGATCGTGGGCGGAACGGGGGTACGAGGGTTGCGCAAACAAACGGGGGAATCTCGAGCCCGAAGACGGCTTCACTCATCATCATTAACACCGCATAATACGCTCGCGAAACAACCGCGTCGCGTCTCGCCTTCTTTTTCGTCGGTTACCCGCGCGCCGTTCCTTGTTCACTCTGCCCCGGTGCCTCTTCAGGAAGAACTCGCGAGCATCCGCCGCGAACAATGTTTATCTTCGCTCTTGACACGTTTCCGAAGAAGAGTACGCAAACCCAATGGGTTTCTTCTTTTTCCCTCTCCTCCGGCTCTTGTGTCACTTTGACGTAATTTTAATAGCTCGGACGTTCGAATTGTTTGCACTGTAAATTCGTATTTTATACTTCTGTAGTTGAGACTGGAGAAATTAGAGGACAGGAGGGCGTTGAATTATTACTAATTAAGCAAAAGCAGAAATGTCCAACGTTCGTGTATCTTTAGTTTAAACGAAGGCGATAGAAAGGCAACCGGATGTATCTGGATTTTGTCACGCGAAGTCAGGAGACTTCTCTCCAGGCAAGGCCACAATTTACTTTTGGGTGTTCCGATTCGTTCGCATTCGAGAACTTGAAAGAAAGACGTGTTTCTCAAAGTCGTTATAATAAAGTCGTACTGTTAAATATATTTCATTATTTCATCACCTATTTCCAATAGAGAGTTTATGATATTGATCGAAGGGATTGATAAAATAATACTGGTACTATAAATAGGAGAACATGAAATATGTATGAAGATACATATTTCATTATATTAAACACGTTTTAACACTAGAACTACCGTACCAGTCAAAATGACTGGTTTCGATTATTTCGTTTAGCAATTATTGATATTTTCGAAGCATTGAATATTCGAAATGCTTTTGAAAATAAATAGTTTAATTTCAGTGCTACAATGAATGTCTGAACAAACTGAAAATAATCTATCGTTACAATTTTTATAGGAACTGCATATTAATCGTATTAGATGCTCGGCAGTTCTAGTGTTAAATACGTCTCGTACAATCGATAGAAGTATTTCATCGCTTCCAGTACACAGGAGAGCAATCCACGCTCAGTCGCGTTTATTTCAGAGAATTGCGATCGATACTAAGGAAATAATATTTCATTTTCATTCGAACGGATTAGATTCCATTATTTGAAATCTTCGTCGCAAGTCTCCCACGACATTGCAGGGGTTAAAGGATTTCCTTTAATTTCTATTAATTTCAGTGCCCGTCAAACGAAACCGACTCCTAATCCCATCAACTAATTTCCCCGTGACCAGCGACCATTCAACGGGGCTTACAGTTTTACGTCGACCGATCCGTATTTACCTCGCAGCCGAAGACGGTCTGTGTATACAGAGGCACCAGCAGGAAACGTCCTTTAAGTTAAATATTATGTTTGCCGAGCTGCGGCGTCTCGGGCGAGGACGTTGCAGAAGGGCTACGTGACGATTCCGCGCCGGCAATATCGAATCCAGCTTTCGAAGCGTCTCGCAGTAAATCGAAATAGCACACGGCGGAACGGGGGAACATGGAGAACGCCGAAAGACGGCTTCTCCCATCTTCTTCCCCTCCGTTCCGCCCTCTCCCCTTCTTTCCGTCAGCCTCGAAGGAAACCAAAGTCCCGACACAGTTCTTCACGGCAAATAAAAATCAGCCGACGCGGAAGGACCGCGCACAAACGTATCCTGATGAGCACTTTTCCCGTGGCTTGTCGCGGCGGTTCGCAAAAACTTTCCTAACCCTTCCCCGCTTTCTACATCCTCTCGCCTCCTTGCTTTTTTCTGTCCGCCGGAGCAGCGCGCTACGAGAAAAAAACGAATCCAGGAAGTCGCGTGCTGCCGGCTGCGCTAATGAATGTTATTCAGACGCCGAACGATATTTACTTTCTTATTTATACGCGGCTGCTATTTTCGTGCGATCGGCTTTGGACGTGAATTCTGCGATTTAGAAATATTTGATGAAGCTTCCGAAAGAAACTTTTTACATTGTTGGGAAGTAGTATTTAAAATAGCATTGACATAATTTCGCGATATTGACGTATCCGTCAGGGTTCTTCCGTGATCGGTTAATTAGATTTCCGGTATACTTACTTAGCTGTAGTAAGTCTGAATATAGATTCAGAGGATTTCGAGTTATTTTTGTCTATGCGCTAGTTTGAACATTTCCTGGATAGACTCACCTGCAACATAAAAGTAAATAATATTAATCTGCATTCTGTACTAAGAATAAATGTGAAATAAATTCTGTTACAGCTACGGAGCAAACTTTTTCAATTGGAAAAGAAGGAAATTAAATTATCAGTGCCTTTAGACTTCGCCAGTTCACCGAAAACGGTAGTAACGGAAAAAGATCTGAGTTTTTTGCAGTGGCAGAGTATTCGAAAGGTGTCGAGATAAAAATCGGCCGGCTGGAAAGCCTGAATTCGGCAGCAACGTTCGCGGCCGTCCGGTCGGACGCCGCAAAGATGGCCCGAGGTGCGGTTTCAGCGGAAATAATAATTGTGCGACGTTATGGCTGGCTGCCGCCGTTAATACCAAGAAGCTAAGAATTCGGTTGGTTTTTTCGTGGACGTGTTTTGCGGCCGGTCCGTCATAATTTGCGCGCGGTTTCCCCCTCGACCTCCGCGATGGGTCCCCCTTTCCGGTGCGCAATTGGAACCGCAAATTCGACGCTGCAGCTTGACGCCTGTCGGACGCGATTACAGTACTGCGGCCTCAATTGCATAACGACGAACATTAAATCTTAAGGTATCGCGAATTGGAAAAACGGGGCCTGCAAATCACCCGTTCAACGGTAGATCAGCGATGGATCCCCCGTGCGCACCGATTACCTCGGAGTCGTTTAATCTCTCCGCTCATTACATTACAAAACGATACGAAATGTTAGAGTGAATATTAGAGAAACGGAATCGTTCAATTTTAATCGTTTAGATTAGAGAATGATACAGAATACTGTGAATATTAGAGGAATGGGGTTATTCAATTTTTCTTATCATTTAGATTGCAACATGATATATAATGTTAAAGTGAATATTAGAGGAATTGAATTATTTAATATTTCTTATCGCTTAGTTTAACAAATGGTACAGAATATTGTGAATATTAGAGGAATGGAATCATTTAATTTTTCTTATCATTTAGATTGCAACATGATGTATAATGTTAAAGTGAATATTAGAGGAATTGAATTATTTAATATTTCTTATCGTTTAGTTTAACAAATGGTACAGAATATTGTGAATATTAGAGGAATGAAATCATTTAATTTTTCTTATCATTTAGATTGCAACACGATACATAATATTAGAGTGAATATTAGAGGAATTAATTAATTTTTCTTATCGCTTAGATTGCAAAACGATACAAAATATTAGTGAACCCTTATTCCAGCTTTAATTACATTTTTAGAATCGTAGGTCGTTACTCTTTGAATCGAGTAGTTTCTTCACTTCACCAAAAATAGCAGTTCCACGACATTATTACAAATTGCCAGGTTATTAATAGTGTCTTCCTCGTTCAATCTTCGAAGAAACTTTCCCCTCTCCTCGTAACGAGAGTTGTTAAGTCGCATTCGTAACAAAAATTTCTCCGTTTACGATGCGATATTTCACGGGTTGTCGAGGGAGAAAAAGGGGTGAGAGCGTCCCGGCAGATTTCCTAGACAGAAATCCGTAAGGGAAGCTGCGAAACCTCCCTTTGAATTTCGCATTCCCCTCCTCCCCGTAAGATTCCATCGCGTCGGACGCGCCGCGTTAAAAAAGTTCCTCAGTTTTTCAGGATTACGAGCGACTGCTACCGGCGTCCCCCGTCGTTTTGTCCGGTCGTTCGCGCGAGTGTGTGCGGCGAATGGCTACGAAATCCGCTGAATTTCTCGAGCTTCATTGCCTTTTCAGGCTTCGACCGTTCGAAAAATAGAAAAATATTAAATTAAGAATATCCCATGCTGCAAGGTTCCAAGACACAAGAAAGTTTCTTTACAATACACATTAAAACCATTATATTACATTATTAAACTATAATTCTCTAAATATCCCCTTAACTCCTTGTCCTATGATTTCTTTCACAATTCCGTCTGATAAACCAGTTTATCCTTAATAATTTAGTAGAAAATGAAAAGAATTTTATGCTTACTCTAGGTTTACACTAAAGGTTAAAGATTGACAGTATACAAGTAATATTTCATTCGTATGAAAACCAAATGAATAATATTTAAATCTGTCGAATCAGACCGACAATTTTCATCTCGAGTCTGACTGGATCTTATCTAAGTTAAATCATCAACGAACTTTCACTTCCAAAAACCACCCCTCCCTATCACTGTGCAATTATTCCCAGCGAACCATTCTCACAATAAGTATTCTATCCAAGAAACGTACGTCAAAAGTAAAACAACATCCCACTCGAAACTTTGTTCCCGATATTACCCATCACCCAAACTACACGAAGCGCAAGCCAGAGTGTATCAGTGTTAAAGTGCATCCCCTAAAAGCTGAACACCAAGTCGCGCCAGCAGCGGTTAATACCCGAGAACACCTCATAAAAAGCCAACCCATAAGTAATTACGAGTCTCTAACCCTTCGAAGCTTATCCAACGGCGGAATTACCTCAACCACCGACTACCCTCCAGAGGTCTCTCGCCGAGAGAACCGGTTTCCTTCGAGCCCGACGCAGCCGTTCCCCGGACGAACCCGTTACGCCTCGTCCCGGCAACGTGTTTCTTGACAGAAAGTTAATAAAGTTTCCCAACTCGCATAAATCAACGACGTTCTTTAACTCGGAGGAGCTTTCGGTAGTCCGCCGCCCGGCAACCGTGCACGCTGTCCGTGGAGGACGGCCCATAAAGGCAACAAACTTTAATGCGTTTCAATAAATTCCAAGGTACACACCTCCCCGCCCCCCCGCCCGTCGCTTCGTCACCGTCCCCCGCGCCCCTCACCTTCCCGCTACCCTTCGATTTCACACGAGGGTAGTTTCCCGGTCGTTTCCTTCGTTTTTCCGCGCCGTATTTTCGAGCACGGCGAAACTTTCCGGGGGAAACCGTGGCTACTTCTCGCGGCTACGGAAAGTTCGGCTGTAACCGTGGCCTCAGAATACGAATGGGGCTCCTGGTGGACCGCGTCGATTCGACGGGATTCCATTTTTCGATTTGGACCGGCTGTATTTTCTGGGGGTGGTAAGAAGATTGCGGGCGCGCTCGAGTTTAGCGGTCGGGCGCTTGTTGAATTGTCGGGGGAGAAATAGTTAGTACTGCCGGCGGAAACTGTTTCGGGTGTGTTTGTTGTTTAAATAAATTTGTAACTTCTTTTGGAATGGTTAGAACGGATGGGGAGTAACTTTTTAACGCATCGCGCGTCGGCCTCGCGGTAATGTAGGATTTTTAGTCTATCGTTTAATTGTTAATCCTATGTTCATGTAACATTTTAGATGTGTATAACAAATCCAAAGTAAAATTACAAGATCGAATTCCTCATTCTTAAGTTAGACATTTCGGCTTGATTGATGTTTAAAAATGTATCAGTATAATCACTCGCGTTTTTACTGGCTGAAATTTAGCCGGCGTACAATGTTTTAAGCTTGTTTCGAAGTGATCGTATTATTATCTACTGTCTCTATCGCTTTGACACGATATCATTTATTATAGACGTCGGTTGTATTTCGGGGAATATGAACGATGAGCGAAGATTGTTTGAAAATTGTCGCAACAGTGATTTAAAATATTTATTTAAAATATTAATTCATGAAAAGCGAGCGAGCTGGAATAACCTGCGTTAAGGGTTGACAAACACGGGTGAACGTACCCCGCTGAAAGCGTAAAACCGTGTAACCGTTAGATTACCAACGCTCGCGCAAATCCAAAAATTGTATGTTTCATTTGAGAGGAAGCGAAAATAATACAGCGCGCGTTTTAGGTAATAATATTTGCGTGAATATTTTGTGAAACGCTTATCAACGAAAATATTCCGCCATTTAATCACGGACGACTCGAACACGCGAAAAAGCCTGTTCGCGAAAATCGCAAAAACCTTATTCGCTGTCGAGGCCCGATTTAATCCTTTACAATCTTTCACGATTTTCTTGAACCTCCCTAAATCCCTTGGAAGGATTTCTCGTCGCCCGACGGCTAGGAAGAAATGAAAATCGCGCATGCCGGAGCTCGTTATCCGCGATCCTCTTTTTTCGAGTCGGGACACTCTTAGGGAGGTTATCTTTCTTCGGTAACACCGACAATGATAAAAGAGATCCCACCGTGGCCTCTGTTGATCCTAATTTTTGCAGTTTCCCATCCCTCGGGAACCCATGCTGGAAGACAGTCGCGGCGGCGAGCGGTCGGTTTAACGAAGAAATGTTGGGTTACATCAGCGGACCCCATTGCTCGGAAGATTTTTTACGGGACGAGGGAACTGATAGTGTCTGCGGTGATTCTCGTAATTCCTGTACAAGCGGAATAGCGGCGGATTTTCCGCTGAAATTGTCGGGGAACATTCATTTCCGATTTATTATATCTTAAATTCCATCTAAAATTGTCCCTTTACTGAAAACGTTGCACAAATCCTATAAAACTATTATTTCAAACGCAAGACTATCGTTAGTATCAAAATTTTAAAAGTTCCGACATCTACAATCCATACACCGAGTACATCGGTGAACAAACTGCGCGAGAAGTGATTAAAATTCTATTTTATATTACATACATCGATAATTGAGAGATATAATATTGAAAAAGAAAGAGGCACGCGAAATTGCAATATAAAAATACATAGACCTTTAGAGAAGCTAGTCGATCATCGGCTCGAACAAACGTTTCGTTTCTTCCAAGGGCTGTGCGATGACGAGATCTATTACCGGCGATTAAGCTATCGATTACACGCCGGAAGAAGCATTTTCCGGGGAGTGAAGAAAAAGGATCGGCCGGAAATTAATTAAGCCCCGAATAAAATTAGAAGGGATAACAATTTATCGGGAAATCGGGTTTCCGTGTTATGCCGGGCCAAATGCCGGCGGACGGCGGTCGGGGGCGTGCGGGGTCGCCGGGGCCATGGGTGAATTGTTCGCGAGAAAGCTTTTGTAACAGAGTTACGCGACTTTCTTATAACGCTTCGGGCTTGCATGACCGTTTAATGTTCCCGGCCCGCTGCATTTATTAACGTTTAATGGAGTCTCCGGGGCTGTAATGTTCCGTCGGACCACGAATTTGTATGAAAGGCGTGGAAGAAAGCGTTACATCTACAATATTTGATTGCGAAACTCCGTTCGTGCCCGATAAATTCTGAAATGGAATTAACTAGGGTTAACGTTGGTTTTATGGAAGTACAAATGTATTACGATGCGATCGATTTCATTAAATAGTCACGCAATGTTCTTTATCTTATTATTATTTTTGAATAACCTATGAAACTATAAATCGAAAGATCGAACGAAATTTCTACGTTCTGGACAACAGATTTCGGGTTATACGTTATGTACAAGGTATGCATTATATAATCGCAGGCTATAAATTATACAATATCGATTATAGGCTACGAATGAAATACACGGATGTCTATTTGATTCGCTATTATTCGAGAAAGTGCTAATAACGAATGTGTTTCAAATATACATTTTTCGATATCCATTTATAAAATGCGGAATAATATAAAAATCTTATCACCCCGGAGTAAGCTTCTTTTCGTGTAGCATTTAATATAACTCTGTCCGCATTAAATGCATAAAATACGCAGGGAAATCACGCGAATGTTACGAACTAAATCAAATAATAATCCTCGGTTTAATAAAACGGTAAAAAGCGGCGGTTCCATTTCGATTCAGCGGACGCTACCGGTTTAATAAAAAGAAACTGAAAAATTGATCGAAAACTCGTTAATAGAGGGGCGTTCCAAAAGGGAATTATTTCGCACTCGTGCGCCGGTCCTATTAACTCGGAATCAGGTCACAGAAAACTGGGTTAGAAGTACTATTTCGCGAGCATAGACGAGAAACGGTCCGAACAATGGGATGAGGCGTTTTGAAATCAATAATTGGCTCACGGCGGAGCACCGTAACGACGCCATTTCCCACCAGCGGCCGTTTTGCAACTGAATTCCTTCCGTCCCCCCTCTTCACCGCCGCTCCTCTTTTTTTCTGTCCCCTGTCGCGTTTTAATTCGAGAATTTTCACGAATTGATTACCACGAGCAACTAGAGGGAATAACGATGAGCCTGTTTTGCATTTGAGGTCATGTTGACGTTCCGGAAAGTTGATTTACCGTCCACCCGCGGTTCCGTTATTTCCTCCTATTGATCAAACAGTCGCGCTTTACTTTTACAAAAATAAAAGCGACGCCCCGATACGATCCCCCGCTACTTTCGACTGCAAAATTGATTTCTTGCCATACCCCCGTCGTTCCCTATACCGATATCCAATTTCAGAATCGATTTAAGAGAACAATGGAACGGCGAAGTTCGACAATGAAATCAATATACAGAGCGACCCGAACGTAACTGCACTTCTCGTTTCGTTTAAAATTTTCTCGCTGGACCGTGACTTGTAATTTATCGTAAGATTAATTATCTAATTCATTCGTTGAGAATTGTTTTTTTTAAACATTTGCACTCCATAGGTGACTCTCGTGCATTGCTCGACTTGATGCGGTAAAACTATAAAATTTGATATTTAATGTTGAACTGTGTATAATGCAACGGTGTATGAAATATTGGGGTACAGAAGCTTTGCTTCTCGATTTACCTGTGATTTCTCTTTGAGGTAATAAGAGAATATCGTCTTTGTTTATTTAGAAAGTATTTCGTTAGAAAATATCCCAGTGCAAATGGTTGAATATAATGCGTATTTGTATGTATTGACGTAAGGCCCAATATGTTAATTTCAATGATATTGTTTCTTTCATAATTATTTTAAATATTTTTAAAAATTTTCTTTACTTAAATTACTTTTCTTACTTAGAATTCACTAATTCTGTTCTAACTCAGAAAGTTATATCCCATACGCACCTATAGAAAAGTGAGATGACAATCTCTTCTAAAAGGACGCTAGGATACGATAAATCAAATTAAAGAGAATTTCAAACGAAACACGAGAGGGGATGAAAATCCATTTTCAAAGGTGCAGTCGAAGGTGGCGTGGCAGCTGAAGGCAGAGATCGTAATTAGCGACGCTTGGCGGAGGTAGAATTCAATCAGCGACGATTGGGGCGCGAATCGAAGCTGCCCGGGAAAAACAGCCGGCGAAAATGGCTCGTGTATCTTGAAAAATAAGTGTCGAATCGAGTGGCGAACGGGCTGACGTTAATTAAAAGTGGCCCAGAAGGAAGACCTCGCCGGCGAAATTCTCCAATGGATCCGCCGATAATGGATCGAACGTTTTTCGCCGGGGATAATCTTCTAACGCGTACTTTTTGCTCTTTAAACTTCACCCAGTTTTTAACTTCCACGATTCCCTCGTTAAGATAAAGGAGGTGGAAGGTGGCTCTTCAACTCGAACCTCGTCACCTGACGATTACTCCATCGAGAACCATGATTGAAGAGTTCCACATTTTACGGAACGGAAAAGGAACGCGAATTCCTTTCATCGGATGAAATCTCATTATCCCGATCGTCGATCGCTACACGCCAAACACTATGAAATACAAATATTCGACATAGTCGGTAGAACTTCCCAAAATAATCTCCATCTAGTTTTACCTTGACGTTTAAGATTGATTAAACAGATTAACGAAGATTTCAATTCCCCGATTGACGCAGGGAACTGCCAATCGAACGAATTCCCGTATTCCTTGAACAAAATAGGACGCGAATTATTTAAATTATTCAACGTTCGGGAATAACACGCCGGATATTGATCATCCGGATAAAATAACTGGACGGACATGCACGAATAATTAATTCGCGCTTAATACGCCTCCACAGGAATCAGGAAATATAGAAATACGGATCATCCTGTTCCGCGTCACTTTACGTCGAGTTTCCAATAACTCTCTATTAGATTCCCTCGAAAACAGTGGGAAAAATTAGATCAGCCGTCTTTGCAACGACTGATCAATTATTCAACGGAGTAAGCAACGGAAAATTCCGTTCCGGTATCGAATTAACCGCGGCGGTCCGGTCGATGTTCGCTTCGCTAACTTCGCTCGTACTTCCGCGAGCGACCGGGAATTCATTTAGGATCGCGATCGGCAACTTCGCCGAAACGATCTCCGTTGGCTAAAGTTTCGGATTCGGTTAAACACCAGCTAGCGGGGCGCGAGGGGGGACAATAACGTTGAAAAATATTCGGGAGCTTCCAGTTCCGGAAGGGCGCCGTTAATTCGTTCGAGTGGCCCGGCTCGCTCGATTGGAATCCCCGGACGAGGACACGACGAAGGAATGGCGAAGGTGCGACCGTAACGAACCGCGGGACTTTACGGACCGTGAATAAGCACACGGGAACGGCGCAATTGTTCCCATAAATACGTCGTTAAACGGTGCCGCCGCGCTGTTACGAGTTCCGAGCCGGTGCCCCGAAGATTTCGCACTCGGACATCCACGTTCGCCACCAAGAATCACCCGAAGCCCGCGCACGGAAGAATTTCTGACGAATTCATGTTAAATCATTCGTAAGTCGATTTTTACTTCCTGCGGTAAAACACGAAAAAGGGAATCATTGTTCTTACGTGAATCCGACACCGATGTAGGAAAACTGAAAAGGAATTACCGTTCGTATGATAAAAGTACAATGAGATCGCAGAATTTCGGTTCTGTTGTTAATACCTTCATCGCAGCTACATATTGGACAGAAATGTGCCGAGGATAACAAGAGTTGTTAATTCGCCATGTTTCATACGCGCTCGGATTACGATGAATTCCGCGCACCGCGCGAAACTCATTTACCGCTGCCAAATTTTCGACGAATAACCGGTACGGGTCTCGTGGAAAAATGTATTTTGATTCCATTAATTTACGATTCACGCGCGAATCCGGTGTTCCCGCGCGGCCCGCTTCTGAAAATATTTGCCGATCTGAGGAACGCGAAACAACGTTACCATGAAAATTTGATGTATATTTTTCTGTCGGATCGACCACAATGCCGCTTCCGGCGTGTCGGCTTCGGAGATACGGATGCGTTCCGTTGGAAAACTATTTTCGCGTGTACAAACAAGCTAATGGGCACAATTAATTTTGCTTCGCGGCGTACGGCGCGCAACAGCTTCCTATGGGAATCGCATAGAAAATATATCGCGCTGCAGTATCGCCGGTGAAAATGATAATGAACAGCGGCGTTCCGCGATGTAACGCGAACCTGTATTTGTTAATTTGATATTCCGTTGCCTCGTAATTCCCGTTGATTAACGCATTAAAGCTACTGCCGGGTGTACCGGGCCGAGCAAGTAGTGTGGGTCAACGATTAGTCGGCCAGCGGCGCTTCTCCTTTACACGTTCTTCGATATCTCTATACCGGGTGAACAGAAAATTACGTTATCATTATTGTTGAACGCCTTGATCAACGTTGAATAAATCGTAACCTCGCAGTACAAAATTGAATATTTCTATTATTGAGAGATTTAGAATCTATTCCTAGTGGAAGTGGTAATACACTTGATAAATTATATTTTTTTACACAATTATATATTGCTGTTGATATAATTATTATTCTAATAAGATTATCATATGAAATTTAATTTAACAGCTCTTAGCACTAGATTTACGGACGTGTATTCTACACTTTATTCTATTGTTTCTAGAAAACTATTCGTTTATACAGATCGTGAAAATTGTATTTGCATGATTGCACAAATCAAAATCGATCTTGTGTATTCCATAAATCTGGTTCCATAAATCTAGTGTTAAGCTTCTCTATAAAGGGAAAGGAATTTTTACGACACATTGAGATCACGATTCTTAATAAAAGAAGAGGATTATTCGACAGTAAAGTGATTAAATTGAAGTGTCTTTTAATTAGAGCTTCAAAAGTAAACTTTCTCCGTGAATAATTTCAAATGTTTGTTATTCACGAGTAGCTAATAATTGTTCTATGCCACGCGAGAACATTCTTTTGCACGGAACATGGCGGCAGTTTAATGAGCCTGGATCGTCGTACGGAAAGTTTCCCTCGATGGCCGTTTGCTGACGACTTTTACAACGCCATTAAATATCCGTCGATACGACGGTCGACCGCGCGTACTTTTTAGCAAGTTCCGACTCGCCTCCGCCATTCCATGGAAGGAAGCGGCGTTTCGGTGGCCCCGTTTCACGCGCACAATATCGGTGGCTTTCTAATGGCGGCGTATTCGTTATTCATCGAAAGTATCAGCCGATACCTGTTAACGAGCAGGCTAATAATGTTTTGAACGCCCCGGCGCAACTCACCGGCGGAATAAATAACGAGGCTCGTCCGACGTTCCTCCGTAATTCATGTTTTCGTAACAATCGATGAAATGGAAGACCGTGGTTTACGTTTCATTGGGAATATCGTATCGTTTCATCGAAGTTTCTTAGATATTTATTAACGATTTATTACCGAATTAGAGAAACAATATTTCAGACTGAAATGTCTCTTTTAATTAAGAGAATCGTGCAACGTTTAGATCTTCGAACTTCTAGAACTGACGTATTTAACGGAATTAAATGCCTTAAGCGTTCTACTTTTTACCGAAATATAAAGAATATTAGATATTTGGGAAGTTTAGGTGTAAAACAGATAATTCAGCGTAAGATGAAGTTACGGATCTTCCCCGGGAAGACTGAAACCGCGTTATAGGCTCCGCGTATCACCTAAATACACAAATCGAGTGTAATTCAGTCAGTATGCAAATTAACGCGGGCTTCGTTGTACAGGTTTCGTGTAACAACATATGTAGGATTGTTTACGGTGTAACGCGACGCGATCAATGAACACGTTCCCCTCGGGGAGAGATAATCTGCTGGTAATAAAATATAAATCAACGGTAATTGTAGTGCTCGTTCGTTAAACCTGGCTGACTGCATATCCTTTGAAAGCGTTTCCGTCTGCATGAATTCAACATAAACCGACATCGTAATACACGCAAGGAAAATCACGATATCGATCGTGACAGATTAAAAAGAAATATCCTGTGTCGCTGTACAATTATTTCAAACAGTTCGAATTGTCGAATTTTCACGTTCACCAATTTAACCATCACAGATTTCAATAAACATCTAAATCTCTCCAAACTATACTACACCTCACAGAAACTTTCTAGTTAAATTATACTCGCTTTATAATCAGTATCATTTGCTCCGACCTAATTATAAGCTATGCAATTCTATTAACCTCTTGGCCTATGATTTCTTTCTCAACTCTGATCGATACGGCTACTTAGTCATTAATAATTCATTGGAGAAAGAGAAAAACTCTAAGCATACGTTATGTCTATAGTTCCTTTTAAGTATAATAGTCGACTACAGAGGAATAATATTTACTTTAAATTCGAATGAACTGAGTAACATATTATATTTATTAATATATTAATATAATAATTAATTAATATAATAAATATAGTATATATATATATTATTCAGTTCATTCAACTTAGTCATTAATAATTCATTGGAAAAAGAGAAAAATTCTAAGCATACGTTATGTCTATAGTTCCTTTTAAGTATAATAGTCGACTACAGAGGAATAATATTTACTTTAAATTCGAATGAACTGAGTAACATATTATATTTATTAATATATTAATATAATAATTAATTAATATAATAAATATAGTATATTAATATAATATATATTACTCAGTTCATTCGAATTTAGAGTAAATATTCCTCTGTAGTCGACTATTATATATATATTATTACCATGTTGAAAATCTTCACCACGAGTCTCACTCGTTGTCGCAGGACAAGGGGTTAATTTCATTCAACTCCGTTTCGTTTAATGCAATCGCCGAAGATAGATGAACGCAACTGTTAAGTGAACGCGAGGATTAATCGTCAAAGTTTCGATTCACCAGTTTCAGCGGCGGAGAACAATTCGAGCATCGTCGATTCGAACGTGCCACACGTCTGTAAAATTATTTCAAGAAATAACATCTGTCTCCATTCATTCACTGGGAGCTATTTTCATTCTACGCCGGCGGCCTCCTCGAAAGGTACTCGTCACTCGATTGCTAGTGCTCTCTCAAGGTTCGAGAGGATTTTAATTAAATGCTATGCCCTCCCGCCGACCCCCTCCATTCTCCTCAAAGATCCCATTAGGCTGAATTCGTCTCTATTCATGCGCGGCGGCCGCTCGAGAATCCCGCGATCAAATCGTTTGTTTTAACCGGGAGACAGAGCGGATTCCGGCGTCGAATTTCCGCCGATGCTCGATTAGTTCAGACGCTTCGAGTCGAGGAGTTCTTTGACCGCGCCGAGTGTTTGCCGATTATCATCTTCTGTCATGCAAATTTTGCTAGCCGAGACACATCGAGGATACCCATCGCTTCGAACGTTCCGCTTAATTTAAAGTTAATATTTCGGAAACGTCGCATCGCATCCTAATGTAATTTATATAGTACTAAATTAAATACTAAATACCAGGCGTAAATAGAATTTCACAATTACATTATTCAACCCTTTGCACCCGAAGCTTTTTCTTACTAACATTACCAACAACTCGAAGTAATTTTAATAGAAAAAGTATATTAACATATAAATAAATGATACGCGCATGAAAAGAAAAGTCATAGGTGTATTTTACTGTTTCTTATCGATTGTAGATATGAATGTTATAACATATTTAGTGATAAAATTTTACAGTTTGTAATGACAAATTTTAAACGGCTCTGCTCCGGAACCCTCGAGTGCAAAGGGTTAACATAAATTACAATTCGAATAGAATTTTCTCTTCAGTTGTACTTTAATTACTCAATTTCCCATTAAACCGTGAACAAAGAATCATAGGAAAAATTACAAAACATATGGAAATTCAGTATTTCAAGCAACGCCCGTTACAGCGTAAAGAAGATTAATCTCTTTCAACCGACAAATTTTGTCCCATTACTAGCGTTTTAGAAAATAAATTTCACGGAATAATTCACGAGCGAAGAATCAAGAACATTTGCTCGAACGACGGTTGAAGATCGTTCTTTTTCTGTTCTCTGTTCCGCGATCCGGTTTCCAGGGCGCGGTGCGCGAGAGATGGGCGCAATGCGCTTAATGGAGCGACGCGGGCGACATCCGCGATTCGCTTTCCCGATTTTTACGCGGCACGGCTCGCCTAAGCGCGGCCGCAGCCATTAACTAATTGACACCGTCGGGGGCCGGTGTCGTTTCGGAGAACAGAGGGATCCTTCGAGGCGCCCGGAATTTCGAGGACGACGAAATCTCGAGCACAGATGCGGCACGGCTTGATAGAGTGTGACGACGTCTGCGGTTTAGGCGCTACGAATGGAATTGCGATGGTTATAGCCGGCTCTAGAAATCTGGCTTCCACGTCTTTCCGTCTCATTCACCGGGATTTCGCGGCAGCCGGCTACGTACGGGGAACCGGGGACGGAATTTTCTTGAGATCTACGCCTTTGTCTTTTCCCTTAACGCGGCGAGCTTTCATTAAGCGTGAATTAGGTGTAGACGCCGAGAGACGAATTGCGATGAGGAAATTCGTTCTTGGCTTTTCTGGTTCAAAGCTTCCGTTCAACTGTCTTGTATGTAAGGGCTGCGGCAGAAATTTATGAGCGGCTCGCATTTATGCGTTGGAAAAACGTTGTTAACTAATTAGGTTCTCTGTTTCTACTATTTGATGTTTAAGGGTTGAAGAATACATTAGGCGGAGTTTGTTGTGCACTGAATAGCAGTTTTCAGTTTCCTTGGTTAAAAGCTTTTAGCTGGTTTATATTTAAGAGTTATAAGGTAAATTATTGAGTTAGGTTCTATATCGGGAAACCGTTTGTAGCTTTTTTTTATTTGAAAGTTTGAGACGCGTTACATTTACGAGTTGAAGAATAAATTCCTGAACAGATTTTATGTATTGGAGAACCGTTGTCAGTCTCCTCGGTTAAAAGCTTTTAACTGGTTTATGTTTAAGGGTTGACTAAATTATTGAGTAGGTTAGATTCTATATCGGGAAATCGTTCGCAGCGTCTCTTATTTGAATCTTTATTGAGACGCGTTACGTTTAAGAGCCGAAGAATAAATTTCTGAGCAGATTTTATTATGTATTGAAGAACCGTTGTCAGTTTCCTTGGTTGAAAGCTTGTCACTGTTTTATATTTCAGGTTCGAAAGGTGAATTATTGAGTAGGTTAGTTTCTATATCGGAAAATCGTTTGCAGCTTCTTTTATTCGAAACTTTATTTCGACGTATTACATGTAAGGATCAACTGATTATAAAAGTAGGTTATTATATACTAATCTCTCCAATCTTTTCTCCTTTCATGTATCCAAAGATTTCAGTGAATCGGGGAACTTCTTTTTAGCCACCCCAATTCGCTAAGTGAAGTTCCGTCTCGTTTTATTCGGACGGGGAGCAGAATTCAATCTATCCCGGAGAAACAGCAACACGTATATCCAGGGCAGAGACACCGTGGGGCGAAAAAGGATTTCGTGGATTTCAGTGGCCGTAACTTTGAATTTCAATTTTTAGATCTGCAGACCTTTCGTCACTCGAGTCTGCTGCGCCCGGTTGCGAGCACGAATGGCCGTTTGCCAGAGCGGAAGGCCAGACTTCAAACGCGAGCGGCGAAGAACGGGATAACAAGAAGGATGAGAGTAAGAAAGAAAATCTGGACGGCGAATGGAAGTTTTTCGAGGAAAAACTTATCGACCAGCCGTAAAAAGCGAGCTGCTAACGGAAACCTGGCAATTAATCGAATGGGAGCCCAATTAAATTTTTTCACTGGAAACTTCCGCTCCGGGAATTTCTTCTAAACGATCTCTGCCTCTTAATCCCATACGAAACTCTGAATAATATTTATTACTATTCATTTCAGCATAAAAACTCGACTACGTATTACGAAGATCCAAATTCTCGATTCACCTTCAAAGGGATGGTTTAAATTTCAAACAAGATTACTAATTCCTTACATCATCCGTAGTTTTAATCCTTTAAACAATTATGTTTGCTATATTATTATTTAATAATATATTCAATAATATAGCAAATGTCACTGCACTAGGTAATATTATTTATAACAGCGGTTTCTAACTTTTATGCTATGTCTCCCTAAACATTTTTTTCTGCACCTCCCTATCTTTTGATAGATACAATAATATAGACACGTTTTGAATAATAACAACTTTATTGCAAAATAAACATTTCTTAACTGAATTTTTACTGTTACGTTACAATATGAAGTTTATTTCTAGATATTATGGTATGAACATTTTCTTATTAAAAATTTTAGTGCCTCCCACGTTGAAAACGGACTTATAACATAGAAATGTGTTCAAATAATCATCGTTTGATTCAATGAACTACAGTGATTGCATTTAGTTGGGCGTCACCGGCGACCCCCATGGGTTTCAACGCGTTAAGGGTTAAACCCGAGTCTCCAACGGTTAAACATTTGAATTCCTTCTTTCCGACGGTTGCAAGGATCCAGAGAGTTTTATTAAAATCGAAGAGGGGGGATGGTCGGATAACTTTGCGAGTCAGCCGACGCCCAGTGAACAAATGTTTCCGGCGGTGTGCGAGGAATTCATTTGCAAATGGAGGGTGCGGCAAGAAAGAAGCCCGGCGTCGCCGGTCCAGGCGAGGTCCGACAAGATCGGGATGCAAGGAGCGAGTTTCATTTATATCTGACGGCTGAAAGACGTCCCCCGGGAAGGGTGAAAGGCCGATCAGATACCTGGACCGTCCGCCACCCCCGATTGCCGGCTACGCGTCGAGATAATTTGCCATGCAAATGTCAAAGCGCGGACGACTCATATCGGCCGTTCAATTATGTATAACGATTAGTTAATTAGCACGCCGGCAGCTGCTATTTAATTGATCGTTACGCCCGCGATCTGTAATTAAACCGAAGAAGGGGGCGGGAGGGGTGAAATTCGAAACCGTTCAGCAAGAAACGCGCGATCCGTCGCGACGGATGTATACTATTGGCGACGTCATTAACGAGCGCCGCTTCCAATTTGCAAAATTGACGGCACGGTGAATCTCACGCGGCAGGATCTATGATAACGACTCGCTGAACCCGATAATAGGAAGAACCGGATTCTTGATTTTTATGAAAATTCATCTGGTTCTTGTGTCGTTGACAATTGCAACGATATTTTAGCTTGATCAAGGGATTGGGAATTGATGATGCATTTAGCGTGTGATCTCTGGTTAACACGTTGAGGAAAAACTTCAGAGTATTATCGCTTATTCTTTTGTGGCAAAGATGAGGAACGATTACTTTCTTTTTTATCGCAATTATTACGCTAATATCTAGATAATTACGCTATTGAATATTTTCATTCGTCAGTTGCATGATAAATTATAATTGCTTTCAAGGAATTTCGAAGCTCCGGTTATCGGTGACGACCTTGGCAGTCAACGTGTTAACGGCGAATGTATATTTGGCGTGTTAAATTAATATTCATTTACTAAGCACGTGAATTTGATTGATATTAACTGATCGTGGGTAAGAATCTATGAAGTGGATTTGTAATCTGTCTTACAACGCGACGATCGTGTGAAAGGATAAGAATGTCCAACAGCTTTAAAATCTCCCGATTCCTGGCTGCAGCTAGGAGCGTTAAATCGTCCATTTCCACTGCAACCAGAGCCCACGTGACGCATTTCATTGCATTTACTGTATGCGATGTTCGATAAGCGAAAAAGGTGGTCGAATCCTCCTCATAGATATTTTACGAGCCAAGATTGATGGTTACTCGCGTTCCCAGCTAATGCTATCTTTTTCGATCTGAGCCAGCCAAAGGCGGCTGGTGCTCCCGATTCTCCGAAATGTCCGGAGGAAGATGGATATTCGTAATTTTCCTGGCTACAGAGCTATCGGCTTTTAGAAAAGGTATCTTCCTATTTTTCTCCGCTCGATTCTCCTTTTGTGCGCGCTGATAGAATATGATGATCGGTCGATCGAATTTATATATCTGTTTCTCCTGTATCGAATAACTGATTGCCTTTTCATGGCTACGATTCGGTTTCAACGGGGATTTCGCGAGCATCTATTTTTACCGAACGACTGAAATAATCATTCGAACTGATAAACTTTTCGCCAGGCACATCGAAACGATTTGTTGGTAAAAAACAGTTCATTTAACTGTAACGTACATATTAGAGAGACTGATAGAAGTCCTCAGCAGTTCGAGTGTTTTCTTTACAGACCATAAGACCGTGATCCCAACGATTGAGAGGAGTCAAGAAAATCCGGAACGTTAGGACCTCCAGGACACTGCGGAAACCCGAGACATCAAGAATCCAGGAACGTGGCAGTCCCAGAGCGATTCGGAAGTTTGAAATGCGGAATACGGACCGCAAGTTTTGGACTTCCAATCTGATACGCGAGACTTAGATGCTGAAGACGAGCCACCAACTTCGGGGACAATCTAAACGATCAAACTTCAAAGATTATTGAAGAGGTCGTAGACCACGGAAAATCCGCAAATATGGCATGGTCTATTTATAACACTTGAAACATAACAGTGAACCTATAAAACGCTTTAAAACTCTGAATCCTATGAAACTAATACCATCCCCAAACGAATACAATAAACAATTTAACTGCCACATAGAACAATATTCAAATCACTATAATAACAAAGAAACCCACGAAAGAAGGAGCAAATATCAGTTCAACCCCAAGAAGCACCGATTCCGCGAACAGAATCCAAAACCCGCGCAATTTGCAATAATTCGTGAAACCCCTGGAACATTCGAAGTATCGGGAATACGATAAAAATAAACAATTTAATTTCCACGTAAAACAATATTCAAATCACTGTAATAACAAAGAAAGAAGGAACAGACATCGGTTCAACTCCGAGAAGCACCGATTCCGCAAACAGAATTTTAAACCCGCAAAATTTGCAATAATTCATGATAGCCCTTATAAATGGAACCGCGAGGATTCCCGGGACATTCGAAGCATCGGGTGGACAGGTCGAAATGTATGGGCCCCGGGAGCGACTGAAAAGATTCGGAAATAGCGGAGGACGGAAGGAGTTAAGTGAACACGGAGGAGGTAGTAGTCGCATATTTCCCGAACACACGAACGGAACCGATGGTATTCCGCGGAGGAGTCTCGTTCCGTTGCGTACCGCTCGTTGCCCGTTGATAAATTAAGTGCCTCGGATGCGGACGATAAATTCGCTAAGGCCGACCAGCGGCCGATGATTTATATCGCAGACTACTCCAGGAAGCCCGTGATCTATGACCCCGCGAGGGTCAGCCGGAGGTAAGACAATGCACGCCGAGTTAGCCCCGCAGAGGTTCGAACACACGTGCGTTCGCTTGTACACTTAAATGCATCTCGCGAGAGGAGGATGAATGATGGCCGCCGCGAGGAAAGTCATACGCGACTAAACGCGACGCTGAGTATGAAAAATCGAGAGGCGTATACCGCGGGGAACCGCCGCGCCGGACATTTTTAAACGTGAACGAACCCCGGCTCGCGACATTTCTTTTTTCCCCCCTCGCTCGCCGACTCGAGCGGTCAACGAGGTAATTGTTTCTCGACGTTTTGATCGATTCGGCCCTCGACGAATGTTCGCGATCGGAGGACGGAGGGATTCGGTAATTGGACATTTGTAATTTTACAGTTTGAAGCGCGACTCGATGCAACACTGGGAACTGGTCAAATGATCGGATTCAAAATTCTACGGTTTGCTCATTGAATTTTCTTTCGATTCCTATATTTTCCGATTAAGTGATTTTTCTATATTCATTCTTCCTATTGTATTTGTTCTCAGTAAACGAAGTTTATCATCATATTTGTTTATCTCTGCTGTGTAGCCAGTTCTTTGACTAAGTATGGTTAGTGTAAACTGAAGTGGACGAGTTAGATGATTGTTGCTCTGGTTTGTGATGTATTGAAAAGAGTTTTGTATAATTTAGTAGGTTAGCTTTTATGTATTTCAAAATTCAATTTTGAATTTTGTATTGCAATTCTTCTGTTGTTAGCGAGTAGAGTTGGAGTATAATGGAAGATAATGAAATACAGGGGATGAGTATTGGTTGAGTGAGAATTTTACGGATTGGCTAAACTAGTGCTGCTTGAAATTAATTTGTAATTGTAAGCCGGCGATAAGATTCCCTATTATTACGGCGAGTACGTTGTACCGGATACAATACAGTCGGACAACAACTGGCCGGTCGAAATCACCGGCTCAGAACGAGCCGTTATGAATATGGCGTGACTGATAAGGCATGGGCGCGACCGCAGCTGATTTATCACGAGACCGGTGTTTGTGGATCGTGTGGCCATCACGTCCTTCGCTATTATCGCGAGGATTCTAGTCTACCTTGGGGGTGCTGCGCTATACGGAACTGTACTATTCATTTATTCGACACGTAACCTCTACACATTGCACTGGTAAGCCGCTGATAAGTAAAGTAAATAGCTCAGAAGCCGACTTTAAAATGTATCCCCGTCCTTGTTTCAATATTTAAACATTTTATCGCGCCCGGGCACGTTTACGATGACATGAATTCCTAAAACGTCGTATTCCGCGTGCCGGAAGATAGCAAAATTGAAACGTATGCTTGGAATACTTTGTAGACAATCCTTACCGTGAATTCTTATGCAAACAGCTCAGATAACAACGAATTCATTTAACTTATAATCTATTCCATCCAACAATTTCAATCCTTTCTCACTTGTATCCTACGAACAATTACCGAACACTCCGAAACATTAAAATCTCTAAAACTCACTTGAAAGAATAACGACAATGACGAATCCATCGAGCAACGTCACTTTCATCCACCTCCGATATCCACAAGATCAAACAATTAACCTCAAAGAAAACCTGAGACTCCCGAAAGCACTCGAAACGAATTGGTCCACAATTAAATGAAACAGAATTCCCATCGGCTCCGCTTCACCTACCGAAATCCCCGGTTAGAGGGCATTAGTTCCGGCGTCGCGTCGGCTCCTCGATAATCCCGCCGCAGTCTTCAATTTCTTTCGAATCAAGATTAAAACCGAATCCCTGGAAAATCATCCCCGAGCACTGCCGGTGCGCCGGCGTTGGAGGGGAGGGCGGAAGGGTGGGTCCAGAATCCACTCGACGGTGCAGAGGAATCTGGATCCGGCCGGGATCTAGCGACAAACTGTTGCCCGGCTCGAAATCATGTTTCGCGGCGGATGCCTTCTGCTGATCGGGTCTGAACGAAATCGTTTGTTCGATTATTCCAGCTGGATACGCGGCGGATACGTGTCCGGGTTACCTACGCGGCGCGGCGGGCAGGAGAAAAATCACGGGCCTGGAACGGTGAAACAGACGCGGAAACGTGGAACCGCGTCGGATCGTTCGATCGCCGGTGGATCCCGTCCGGTCGAACTGGCCCGGCATCCGACCGTTCCGTGTCCGAGCCACTGCGCGCGGACCAATTGAAAGAGAAATGGCCATAACAAGAAAAAGCGACAATGCAATCGCAATTAAGAGACTCGGCCTCTAGCTGGGACCGATCTTTCGGAAATAATAGCCCGCCCCGGGAATTAATATATCGCCGGGCGCATTGCGAAAGCGTCGCGAACGACTTAATCTTTATTTGTTGAGTGTACACGCGTTGATTGCGGTCCATTGTGTCGGAGCGTATCGATTCGCGGAAGCATCTGCTAACGATCTTCGTGCATTTCACGGAATGTTTTGTGAAATATATCAAGAAACATATTGCGAATATATTGCCACTGTTTGTTTCGACAGATTTTCTATCGCGATTTAATTTTTTTCGAGAATATAAGGGAATTTTTCCCGTTAAAGGCTGGTTGCTAGGCGGAACGCATGGGATGACCTAATAATTGGTGGTTCCAATTGGTTTCAACTAAATTGTTACGAGTAGAATTGATTGGTTCCGTTTGAACGTGCACGAGAATATCCAAACTAGATTGTTACGGTGCTCAGGGAAATAAATCGAAATGCTGGTCATATGAAACGGGATTTATAAAACAAAAATCGCACGTTCTCCGTTCCGTTTCGCGTATGAAAATAGAAATGTACCTCGGAGTCGCGTCCCGATCGATTCGGTCGGGATTAGTAAACTAGTTCTGATAATTACGGATGTTATCGCGGGTATGTGATCCGGCTCATCGGAGGAATTCGATTTGAAAACGTGCCCGACGACGCACGGGGATTCCTCCGTGGCAGACGTCTCTCTCACTGTTGAATTCCCTGATACGACAGGGAAGGAATTTAATTCGACGACAATAAAATCGCACGGCTCTCGGAATACTCTTATATCGATCCGGACAGATAGAAATACCAATTCTACAATAATAGATCGCTTTTCGATAAAAATTACTCCGCGCTAGGAGGGGCGCGCTACGTCGATTATTGTCGTGGCATTGGCATAATTTCTCATCTTCTTCCTCCGTTCCGTTCTCATCCTTATTTAAATCCATAAATCTCCATTCTTCCTCGGCGGAGACATTTATTCGGAACTCGCGCAAACGAAATGTTTATACAGTAACCCGAGAATAAGAACTCCACGCAGGAGGAAGATTCTCGAAAACATTTTAAACTGATGTAATATACGACGGAAAACTGTTTGCGGGTTCTTTGAAGTCTTTCGAGATAATACCCTCAAAGCAATCGAGATAACAATGTAATATCACGTCCCGAAGAGATTCTCGTCTATACAGAAACGCGTCCATGTATACCTGTTTCTATTAAAAACTTTCCTCCGTTCCTCGTTCTATTCCCCGTTTTTATCGGCAATTTAAAAAATCAACTCCCCGTTAAATATTTTCAAACAAACGCGCACCGTCGGCGCTCGTTCCAGAACGAGGAAACGGAAATGGTTTACGAGCCGGTTTAATAATAAAAAGTCCTCGGAAAAATGCAGATTGATAACCGTAAAAGATAATGTAGCGATTTTTTAGCGGCGCGTTAGAGACAGGATGGACGTAACGCGAGTCAATAAGCGGCCGATGGTGTGTTATTTGAGAATTCAGGAAATCGGGTTTACTATCCCTTATGATTCCCGAGCCACGGGACTCGAGCATTGTAAGTATACAAGTATTTTTTATTACTTCCGGCTGATTGATCGAAATCTAATTGCGGCAACCGTCCGCGGCATGAATTGAAACGGAACAGTTCCCATCCGCGAGCCGCGCGCCAGTTTAATATCGCGTTTAAGTGGAACGCCGGGGCTCGTCTTTAAAGCAAACTCGCAACCTTCGTCGAGGCTTACCTCGACGGAAAAGGAAATTGTCTGATCCTTCACGGTCGATTTCCACTTTCCTGCGGGTTTCCGCCAATGGGTCGCTCGGGGGGGCGCAGTACTTAAAAATCCTTCGCCCCTCGGCCGCGAACGGTGGAAACTAAATCTTCAACACCCACTTCCTGCTCGGAAATGTCTAAAGGGGTGAAACATTTACGCAGCTCCCAACTTCGACGAAAGTTTTAAAGACACTCCGTCTTCGGGGGAACGTTCGCCGGAATAACCCCATTCATTCCGAGCCTTTTTTCCCGCCCCTTTCACGGTATTTTCATCGCGTCAAAATGAAATCGAGCAATTCGACGGAGGTATTGAGAAGTCATTTCAATCACGGCGGTCAATAAATATCTGAGAGAATATTCTTGAATCGCTGGAGGAATTATTCGAAGGCAGTTTGAAAATGTTAACTTCGTCGAGACAAATACACGGAGATAATGGAGTTATACTTTTATTTCTATCTTCGTACGAAGATTTCTGCGTGGAGAATTTTTCTGCGTAGAGAGTTTTTCTGCCTGATTTGTTTGATAGGGACGGATGCCAGACGATGAAAGCGTGCAGCGAGCGAACGAAAAAATGTGCGACGATGACCGCGGAATGTCTCGTCGCAGAAAAATACGGGGAAACGCGTGTCGCAGATGCGGTGGAAGCGTTACGACTAACGAATGAGGAATTAAAACGAGCAACGCGAATTTCCCATTACCACGCCATTACTTTCGCGCGCGATCCCCGTTACGTATTCGTACAATTTACAACCTAACGAGAACGACACCGGGGCGATTGATTTATCGAAGAGGATATTAATATCGCTCGGGCCGAGAACCGGTTTCGCATGGGCGTTGTTTTGTTGGCTCTGACCGCACCCTAGAAATGTTAGGTTGCGGAGGAACAATGTTACGGGAACACCCTCTTTTCAATCACCCTTAACACACACGGAAAACATTAACCAATGCTCGCAGCCGGTACACCGGGTGTCAAGTTTCGTGGTACCAACGGCTTTCACGGTAATTAGTTCTGTTTTATACGTATTTCAGTTTTTATGCTCGAGATACATCTGGAATGTTTGGAAGCAAAGAGATGAATTTTTATTAATATTTATTTAATAAGCATCAGGTTTAAACGAATTAATTACATTGTTATTTCAATGAAAATTCAGGTGAACGAAACGAAATCCTTGAAATACTTGTATCGTTGAAATAAGCTTTTTCGTTTTTTATTGTACTCGTACTTCGCTCGGATATTTTTCATTCCGAGTCTGCAAAGTGTTTGGCCTTGTTAAAGAAAAATTCCGATCGTCTGAAATTTATACCAGAATTCATACGTATCGACCTCCGCGAACGTTGTCAGAAAAAAACCAGCCGACGCGCAAGATAAACGGCAGACACAGGGAGGAGAGTTCCTACTGACGTATCGGTTCACGCTCTCCCCGGACGATTTGAAAACTGTCTGAAATACTGAAATGCAAATGCGGTATTACGATACGCGGGGCCAGTTATATCGGTTTGGGAACGGAATTGATCCGCTCGGGAACGGATGCGCGAACCGCTCTCGCCGGGAAACTCATCAATTTCTATGAAGACGAAATTGAAAAGTTCCGAATTTTATGAATCTTCCCATCGGTCAATCGATATTCATGCAAATATTTCAATCTCGGCCGGGGAATAACTGCACACGACGCGTTAAGATGTAAAAGAGCAATTTTCGTAACAATCGCACGCGCGAACTCTTCCCACTTCACACGACACCCGACAATTTCGCCATTCTCTCGGACAATAATACACACC
Source organism: Nomia melanderi (assembly GCF_051020985.1). Lineage (NCBI taxonomy): Eukaryota > Metazoa > Arthropoda > Insecta > Hymenoptera > Halictidae > Nomia > Nomia melanderi. Next base: position 10,744,807 of record NC_135007.1, read on the forward strand.
TACTCCGTTGCCTCCGTTTCCACCTTAAAAATTCCCACCAATTTCGACTCACAAAACAAAAACAAATACACCCACTAGAACACACATTCAACTCGTTTATCAAACAACCAAAATACACCGTAATTTACCAAACTCATGAGTAACCCCAAGCAAACCAAAACAAACATCTCTAGACAAAGGAAACCTTCGAATATAGTTTACCAAAAAGTCTATCCCCATACAGTTCACGCAATTTCTCAATCGAAACAGAACAATTTTCCCATACAATCCAGTCGCAGTCACCAGGTGTCCCGGAACACGTTAATTTTTCGGTGACCGTATAAATCGCGATCGATCTAGGTAAATCCGGCAACGACAGCGCGCCGGCGGCGGGGTTCTGCTCCCAGCGCGGCGCATCCATCTCCATAAATACTGTCGAAGTACTCCCGAAGACACACCGGTGAATATACGCGGGAGAATACCACGGGACGATCCACGATGCGTCATTCTCCGTAATGGTTTAAAAGCTTTCGTTGGTGTGGGTCGGTTGACGGCGCGGGGGTGGCTTCCCGGCGGCCGGGGGCGGCGGAGGGAGGTGCCTTCGGTTCGAGGATAAGTGCCGTATTGGCATTTGACTGCCGGCTAGGGGCACGTCTGGGAAATGTACAGCACGGTTCCCGAGGAATGGGAAATGGGTTGGCCCGGGATGCTGATGGTATGAGATGCCTTCGAATGGATGGTTGTCTGAGCCCATCCACCCGGCGAACAGAGACCTTCGAGTGTCTCCATTGGAAAGGGCCTAGACGTTCGATTCAATCGAACCGAATTCCTTGCCGTTGAATTCCGGCCGAACTTTAGGGCTCCACCGCGTCTCCGTGACGGCTAAACGACAGGACCCGCCTTGGGAAAAGTCTCCCGGACGCTAAAAGCGGCCGCGTTTGCTGAAGAGATTGCTTGGTCTACCTTGGACCCTGCCCTCCGCCCCTCGCACCGCTTCTGACGAGCGTTCCGCTCGTCGTAGATTAATTGCAACCTGACTGATACTCTCCGGAAGTTGATTTTTGGGAGGAATGCGAGTTCGATTGGTCGGTTTGGGTATATTCCCTTTGCAGTTTTGATAGTGGTTCGGTGTGTAAGTCGATTAACGTCGACTCGAATTTTTATGTTTTGTAGAATTTTATTTTCGAGGTCTACAGTTGATTCTTGAGTTGTGTTTGAACTGAATTTATAACGGAAATTCCTTGGGCTACGGTGATGTTGCAATAATAATGAAGGTGATTTGGAGGATATATTTTTTGGGAGGTATGCTTTGTATTCGAAGAGGAATGTTCAGTGTTGTTTTTTGTTTTGCGGGGTTGACTAGTTTGGTTAATGAGTGGGTCATCTGTCGACACGATCGCGCGTGATCAATCAAAATTATAGGAAACAGCCTCGCTTTGCAAATTTTCCGTGCAATGTACCATACGTATGATACTTTGTTACCTAACGTACGATAAGATGGTATTTTTAAGTGAAGCTGATGAACGTTTCTTGATAACTAATTTAATTAAGAATTCTGCGAGGCTAAGGGAAGAAAAACATAGTTGAGATACTGGTGGTGCACGTTATCTCAACACTGGTAAGTTCGCATTACATGACTGTTCTAAAAGTTTTCAAGATGTACGCTTGCACGGCGGTATTAGGTTTAATTTAGTTAGCAGTTTAATTTAGCTGCTTTAGTGATCATCTGTAAGAGGCTTCCGCCTTGAGTACATGAATGTATGAATTATTCAATTAGAAATGCGAATCAATCGAATCTACAGGTATTCAAATACACCAGTCTCCTTTTATAAATAATCATTATCAAACTGTAGCCTGAACCAATCATTTCGCTATTATAAGAACAGAAAAAATTAATTTCTCTCAGTCACCGGTTGGTCGATGAGCATAACTCCCGCCAGAATGGACGATGTTGTGATAGTTAAATTGATTATCTCCCGTCGCGCTCTTCGTTTTCGGGTAACGGTGACGTTAATGAAGTTAAAACGTATCCGGTGATCGATGGATCCGATCATTAGCGGTTCGATTCGGCGGCACGTCCGCTGGCCAAATTAAAGAATAACGATGACAGTAGTCACCGCGGTCAGCTGATCATTCTTCAAACACGAACAGCCCGAAATGATGCATTAGAGCTCCGGCCGTCTCCCCTTTCCTTTTTCCGCTCTGCGGCTCCGCATTCCAACTGCTCGTTAGTTCCGGCTAATTTGAATCAGCCGACGGCTTGTTCGTCGCTCCATAGTCTCCTTACAGGCACAATTATTATTCCACTCGCAGGCAACGTCGCTTCTTCGTCAACGCTTCGAATTATACATCGAATTTTACATAATGCCATACACACCGCGCACCGAGAAGAATTAATCACAGTTTATTCACGATTCCCTTTTATTCCGAATTAACTTCGATCCTTTCACGTTCAAATATATTATTCAATTAAATATGAAGCGGCGGAAATATATCGCTGGCCCGCATGAATCAATTTCACTTAGGTGCCGTATTCCAACATCAAACAAACTCCGCCGACTTCAAAGCGTCGGGATCGAGATGCACGAAGATTCCCGCGGCTATCAAAACAGTTCCCCGGATTCACTTCATCTCCCGTAAATGGCCTAATATTTTCGAGCGTCCCGCCTCGAAACGCGAACTCGCGAGCGAGGGTACACCGGGGGAAGCTCGTGCCGCGCGAACGGCTGCCGAAACTTTCCGCCGACTGCGATATTTGCCCGGAATCGTTCCGTCAAACTCGAAGTGTTTACAATCAATTCTTCGGAAGTTTCTCCTATTTCGAGCCAGGGGGAGAGGCGCGCGGCTCGAAGCCAGGCGAAAGTTTTATAGGCACGGCGCACGGCCGGATCTCGGCCGTCGCGCGATCACAATGGCGACTTAATGCAACCGTTCGAAAAGAGGATAACCGGGCGCGCGCCGGTTAAGGTTCCCGGCGTAATTTGTATCCCGCCGGCTCTCCCCGTGCTTTTATCTGATCGCCCCGGGAGCGATAGCGCGATAACAAGTGTGTATACCGACGTTAATCTCGCGGCTGAATGGACGACGCGACCGAATACAGATGTTATCCGTATGTACGGAGCTTAGAGATTAGGGAATGATGACCGAGACTAATCAGCAACGGCTTGCGCCTGAACCGGCGACGGTAATCGAACCGTAAGCTTCGCTGTCAAATTCGGGATTGTTTTAACACGGAAGATTAACCGGTTGAATGTCGGACGATCGCACGGAGTACGGTGCAGGAAATGCGAAGAATGCGATGTGAAATTATTTAATCGAATTGCGCAGTTGTGGTTTGCATAATAGCATCTTTTAGAGCGCATTGCTTATAATGTAGGAAAGCTTTCGAATAATTATTGTTCTATTGAATGAACTATAATAATTTTATATTTCTGGATATACTAGATGGTGCAATGCCGTAGGCTTGGTAAATTTCTTTTTTAAATAATAAAGATACTAAACTAGATTAGTTTCTCTGTATCCCCTATTTACTTTATTCTCAATAGAGATGAATTATTACCAATAGATCAGTTACTTCATAGTTCTTACTTTACATTCTCTAAGTACTCACTAAAAGAATCTTTATTCGATAGGAAAAGTGTCGCATCAATGATAGAATAATAAGAAATCTTTCGTATGAAAGCAAAGGAAGCCAAATAAATAGCGTCGGAATACAAAAATAAACACGAATAATATAAAACCTCTTTCGAATCAGCGCGTGTCACATTTGGCAAACAATGCCACGACAAACAAAGAGTAAAATGGAGGCGATCCACGGCGCACAATGAAACACGAGCCTTCCGGTGGGCCGCGATTCGTCAATATCTCGTTACTTCTTGAAACCTCGGGGCAACTAATTGCCCCATTTTTCTTATCGTCGTTCCGGTCGTGGGATTCGGAGGAAGCAGGCGCGTCGGACAACAGCCATTTAGCAATTGGCTCGACGGGGCCACTCGATCGTTCCGCGGCTCGGCCCCGGCCCCGTTGTTTAAACATCTCATAGTCAGCCGTTTAAGGGATGCATTGTCTGAGCAACGGGAACGGGCCAGTTGGCACGGATCCAGCCGCGGAACTCGCGCGATCCCTCGAACCGGAAACGCTCCGCGAAGTCCCCGCCAGCGGATCCGAAAGATATTAAGCGGACGTCAGAAAACGGGAACCGTACACGCGGAGTTACGGGGATAAACGGGTCGCGCGCAAGAAAAAGGAACATTCCTTTGTTCCAATGAAACGAATTGAATTTCCGCTTTGTATACATTGATCGCATCTGGCGGACGACGAATTGATGAACGAGTTCTTCCATTTTCGTGGAAATTATGGGCGGATGAATTTTATACGCTACAGTGGTACCTTGATTTACGAATTGATGTTTGTTTTCGTTTGCTTGGAGTTACTCATGGGTTTGTTGGTAAATTACGGTGTATTTTGGTTGTTTGATAAATGAGTTGAATGTGTGTTCTAGTGGGTGTAAGTATTTCTTTGTACTACATTTTGACTCGTAGATACGTACTTAACCCTGATGGAACACGATGCGACTTTGAGTCACATTTGAACTTTTTACTTAAGCTTTCTGATTATTTCATATTGCATTTCCAAAAGTTTGTTCGGGCTTTTAAAATTTGACCTCTATAAACAAAAACAACATTTTAATCATACCTTTTATTCTCATAAGTGACTGATAGTCACATCGTGGTATGATTCGTTATAAAAACACGTGGTACGATTAGGGTTAATTTCGAGGAACGAATCGTGATGCTTAGATAATCCCGAATTATAGAATGGAATACTGGATTTCGAGATACGAACTTCGTAAGACGAGGTACCATCGTAGTAGCATTTTGGGGTCGAAATTTGATATAGTAATGAATGAAATTTAATAGGATTCCGATTTTCTTTGAGATACAGTAGAGTCTCTAGTAGATTAGATACATGTCCTATTTCAACGTTTACGAAGCGTAATATTAAAGTATCTTATACATATGCGAAGATTTGCAGTCTAACTATGAGATTCGGAATATAACTAGGTTTCATCGATAAAGAAGAGGATAAGGATCGAATGAACGTTCGAATGAATGAGAACGGGTGCAAAGTGATCGGAAAAGAGGGCCGGTACGACGAAGGTGAATTTTCGCCGAACTTTTGCCGAGTAAAGGGGGACGCGAACGAGAAGGGAGTGCCTTCGGCGGAAGTGGAATTCCCCGGGCCCGGAAACCCGGTATCAGCAATAGGAAATTACGAAAAAGTAACTCGCGAGAGGAATAGGGGCGTGGGGGTGGCCGTGGGGAGAGAAGAAAAACGAGGGGCCGCGTCACGAGGAACGACCGAGGAGAAATAAAGCGGACAAACATTAACGAAGATAGATGAAGAGGACGAAAAATAGAACGCGCGCACGGCCGGCCGCCGGGACAGAGCGGGAGAAAGCGAGCGGCCAGTTATAGGAAAAGGACGATGAAGGGGCGGATGAAGACAGAAGTAAAAAGAAAATGTGTGGTATAATAATGAGAAAGGAAGTCGAGGAGAGGCGGAACGGGACTGCAGAAACGTGGCGAGAGAAGCGTTAAAGATGTGGACAGAGTAGGATTTACCGAACTCGACTTCCGACCTTATCGATTCACGATTACTGTCTCTGTTCCCGTTGGTCGCTCGAATCCTCCGTTTCCTTTCAAAAGACCTAAATCGATCGAAAGTGATATTATCCACTTTATTATCTGTCGCTTCATTCTATTAACCTTGTTGTATTTCTACTACGAAAAACTCTGGAGCTACTCGACATCTTACACAGACGAGGTAGAATACTTAACACTGGAACTACCAAACATTTAAACTGACCTTTCTATATTTCTTTATAAAACTTCCGTGTATTTGTTAAGATTTCAATTGGCTTATATTTCGGTATAAGTATTACTGAAACATTAACGATTTCTCAGAGGAGCATCAGTACTTTTGCAATAATTGTAACAGGAGAACACAGGAATGGGTCATTTTGACCCATCAGGTAGTTCTAGTGTTAATACTTAGGTTGCATAAAGAGTTTCAGTTACAAACGAACCGAAGCATTTCTGATCGGGAAGCAGAAGTATAATTCAAGTTTCAAAGGGATTATCATCGAGACAATATAAATCAGCCGAAAGCATCGCTTAGATATCAATTTCCAGGACGTCGAGCCAGTCATCCATCATCCCAAAGGGAATAATACTTCCATTATTATCCCACGCGTGTAAACTCCGCGAAACGCTGAAAGCGGAGAGCTCGGAGCCCCGAGAGCAAAGGCGCACGACCCGATCAGCCCGGCCAGCCGTCGGGAACAACAAGAAAATCGAACAACGAGAGAAAGAAGAAAAGAATCTTTGTACGGGACACGGCGCAGTTTCATTTCGTTCGCAATGCTACTCGCTTATCGTGTGTTTATCTTACGGGGCATTGTTATTTCGCCTCTGCCCGAGCCACGGAAGAAAGGAACGAGGATAATTGAACCGTATCCTATCGCGGATTCCCGTTATTCCTTCGCCGGTACGGACTTTCCTGTAAGATCTCACCGGGGAGCATTGCGCCGGGGCCCAGGCCGAGCCGATTCAACCCTCTCGCAGCCGCAAAATCACGCCGCTCCCCTTCCCCCCTCCGTTTCATTTCGCGTGCCGACTCGGCGGGCATTGTTCGGCCGCGGCCGGCGAATCGAAAGATGCGTTTTCGTATAAGCCTTAACACTGTGAGGAATTACGGCTGCCCGCGTATTATCCTCCGACGAATAGCCGGCCGGCGTAGCGGTTGGAACCGCTTATAGCGCGATCCTCGGCGATTTCCTTGAATTTCTGGATCGTTCCGGGGAGGATCAAGCTTCGGATCCTACTCGAGATTATTCTGTAAGAAGGAAACTTGAATAACAGATCCGATCTCTTTCAATCGTGCCGTTAATCTATAGACGGGAACGTTGCGTCGATGTTCGAAACGTTACTTTTGCGATGTAATTTATGCGAATGGTTTCTACAGAAGTGATAAAATGTTTCTTGTACGTAACAAATGCTTCCTACAGATATTCCTTTACTAGATCCCGGAGAATTGAAGGGAGTAAGGTACGGTTAATGAATCGATATTCGATATTGCAAGAGAAAAATATAGTTTCAAGTAGCCAACTGATCTGTATCAGAGGGACGTAATAAAGTTGATTAGGTAGAAGATCTAGTAACAAATCCAATCGGGCAGGATATTATTTCCTCGTGCCGGCCGGTACATCACTCTTAAACGTTTATTAAAGAATATAAGGAAGAGCGGAGAGTTTCGAACGGAGACTGCGCCAGTACATCCGGCGGCAGTTCGTTCCATCCTTTTGATATTTACCCCGGCCAGCCTGACATAAATATCAGTCTTGGTGACCGGTGGCCGAGATGTACGATATTGCCCGGTAGGACGAGCGAACCCGGTGCGTGACCTGGCTCCGGAATCGTCCTAAATGGCGTCACTTCCAATCGCGGGTGTCATCCGCTATCTATCTTCGTATCGAGCCTGCCGCGTGATGCCGGGATCACGCGCGGCATTATGCAGGCTTTATGCATCGCTGAAACATCCGAAGAGCCTGGCTTATTAATTATTAATACCGCGGGTCACGCACCTCCTATCGGAATATAATCAGGGAAGACAGTTTCGGTGGCAACAGAAATCCAGCCGGCCGATTTGGAGCTTTACGATCGGCCGCGGCGGAAATAGAACCGTCCGTGAAACAAAAGATACCCGAACAGCACGATTCTACACTTTGCACAACGTGTTTTTAATAATTTCAATGTTAACCCTTAGCAGGTTGTTTTGTAATCTAACAGCAACTGCAACTAATTTTTATAATATTCCTAGCGAAAATGAGAAATGCTGTAACATTCCTTCGATCTTTTATTTTCCGTCTTAGTAGGAAATTTGGATGTGCGGAAAATCGAATAATTTTAGGGTGGTTTCTTTGAGATTCATTGAAATATTTAATATTATAACTGGTGCAATATTGGAGCCTACAGAGTTCAAAGTTCATTATTTTCATTGTTTCAATTCGTAAATCAGCAGGAGTAAAAATCGAAGCATTTAGAACAAATTTCTAAGAAGATTCATGTTATCAATCTTTTACATGTTCGTTATTATCATTATTTATGACAGTGATAATCCTTTATTTTACATAAAGAAAATGAAATTAATCCTAGGTATTGTTATTTAAAGTTATAAGTTAAGAGATTATATTTAGGAACTCATTGGCTCGTTTTAATTTTACTTTTTCAATGTTCTGTTTAAAAGATTGATTGGATTGAATAAAGCACCATAATTGAGAAGATCCTTTGAAGCGTTAATTGAGAAACATGTTTCTACCTGTTCAACAGGAACGAAGAACGACGACAGAAGAACTGAGGTGTAAAACAGCCGAACAGAGCGTAATAAGGCAAATCCGCCGTTTATCTCGAAGGCAGAACCGGATGCTTGATTAATGTAAGGATTAATTCGCGCTGCTTAATCCGTCGGTTGTGTCGCTGATTAATAACAGTGTTCCTCGGGTCGGACCCGCCTCGAGAGATGCATCGCGAGAGACAAAAGAGGGGAAGAATCGCGTCAACGATTACGCGGTAATGAATTAATAGCTCTTGAACCCTGCGGATTATTCTGCACCCGGGGTTGATTAAACGAACAATGTTCCGCCCAGCGATATGAACACGTTCCCGCCGCAGGTTTCAATTAATATCTCCCTTGTAAATTAATCGGACGCGGTCGTAAACTGACCAACGGAGCGCCGGTATTTTCGTTAGGAAATAATCGTCGAAACTATGCGCAGCAACATCTGAATTTCGTTCGCGGCGCGCGACCGTTTAATTAATCGCTCACCGTCTACGCGTATATCTACAGGGTGTTACAACACGGCGCACGATTTTGCACTCACTTATAGACAACCGAGAAAAGAAAGTTTAGAACGAGAGTCGCAGGAATGTAGATATCAGTAAAACACGTTCGATAACAGCTTGTTTTCACGGCGAAATCCGGGTCACCTGAGGTTTCGCAAATGGGAGCAGACATTATTTTTACTTTATTATACTGGACTTATTCGGTTTACGGTAAATATGTGAGATATTTAGCTTTTCGTCGTATTTGAGTTTAAGATAATGCAAACGCTACTTGACACCGAAGAAATTAGTGATTCGGGTAATATGGTAGTGAAAATATCATGTGACATATGTTTAGTATTCGTCTCGCCGTCCTGTGGAATATGGTGACAGAAAGATGTGTTCCTATTTGTAAAACCCGAGGTGCCCTCGATTTCGCTGTGAAAATAAAATTCTTGCAACATCTTGTTTACCGATGTCTATTGTACACTCCATACCCTGCAGCTCTTGTTCTAAATATTCTTTCCTTAGGTGGCTGCGGATGGGTGAAAGATCGTGCGCCGCGTTAGAGGCAACTTCGCGTGTAGAGCGGCGAAGTAGCCCGTTGAAAAGCAGGCGGTAAATACCCCGACGGCCGGGGTTTCATATTTAACCCATTAGTACGGTAAACGCGTGCCGCGCGTCGTGTCCGCGTTTTCGGCCGGAATTGAGCGCGGATTTCAGCCGATCGCGCGTAATCACGAAAATTCAATGTTTAGGCGGGACAAACATTTCGCGAACGACCTTTCGGAAAAATAATTATGAGCGATGGAGTTTTTAATGGGACGCTTTGTCCCCCGGGTGGAACGCATAATCGCAATTTCACGTGAAAACGAAACACGAAATTTGAAATTCTACAGAGGATATTTTCCTTTAAATTATTCCCCTTTCAGCGCTTTTACGATTGCAATTAAGACTCCAATTACAAAGTATTCGATGTTCCATGGAATTTCAATGGGGAATATTTTCTCGAGAAAATGAATTCTTGCCGAATGATTTAGCGTTTCATTGATTCACAGCCTCCTTTCGAACGATCTTCGAAGTTGCGCAAACGTTTTCCTTTCCTGTTAATGGTAATCGAATAATCATTTCGAGTTTATGATCTCAAACCGCGGAAACGTCGCGAGACTAACAGACCGGCAATTTCTTTAGGACTTATCGCATTAAGAGCGAGCGTCAAAGGATAAAATCACAGTGGTCCCGGCAGCACAGATCTCCCACTGAATAGCTAACGAGATTTTTCTATTAGCCGCGGCAATGCTTAATTAACGAGCTTTCTACCTTCCGTTAAACACTCGACGACGATACGGAACCCACTCCGAAGTAACGGCAGAACGATACGCGACTGCTTTAATCGTTGATTAATGCACCGGTTTCGCATCCGAGGCATAAATACACAGTTTAATCTCTAAACCGCAACACACGACGGCGTATTTTAATTAAGAAGCTTCTATCTTCGTGCGCCGTGCACGTCAGCGCATGGAAAATGCTGTTTTTCCCCGCAGCGTGTACGCGAAAATTTTGAAATAATGTAGAAGTAAAGTTCATCCGATGAAAACGTTTCCGCGCGGAATGCAAAAAATGCGTGTATACCTTGTATTCCGCAGCAATAAAAGGAAGCACTCGGAATTAATTTGCATTAATCGCGTGAAAATTCCTGTATACGGATGATATCCATGCAAATTCGCCGTTTTCAACCTTTAACCGGCGAGCGTGTTTATATTTTTTAAAAACACCGAGATCCGTCGCTTGCGCGTCAATCCTTTATACCGTGAAAATAATTTTAGACGGCATTTCCGCGCGGCGAAACACGGTTTGATGGAATGACTGCTTGATTAAGCGTCGCTGGTTAGAGTCCTGCGGCGCGAAGCGGCGACATCATCACGATTATCAAAGTGTTGCACGCGTTGCCGGCTTTCTAAAGAATCATTCAGCTAAGCGGACGCCGGATCCGCGTCGCTGCCGATCGGGCCGCCATTTTCGGTGCGCGGATCAATGCGTTGTCGCGTTCCTAATTAGCGGATACGCTCCGCGACAATTTTCATTAACCCCTCGCCCTGTCATTGATTTCTCAACTGAGCTTGATAAAACACTTTTATCGTCAATGATCTCGCAGATAGAGAAATTAATTTTATAACTTACTTTGTGTCCAAGTTTACTACAAATGCTACAGATCGATAATAGACGAGTAATATTTCATTTATGTTGAAAATACATAAATGCCATTTAGATTTGCCGCATTAAATTTAAAATTTTCATTCCGAGCCTGACACGTTATTATAAGGCAAGCTATCCGCGCGATGGAAACCGTAACGTGACGCTGAACGGGATTCAATTATCGGCTCGGGCAAAAAGAGACAATCGTTTAATTAATTGAGACATCGGGATTGATCCCATTTAATCGGCCAGATGACCGGGAAGCCGGCAACCTGATCTATGCGGATTTTACGCGGGACAAAAAAGGGTCCGACCTCTTTTTATACGAGCCTCTGGAATAAAAATGCAATTCAATCGTGATGTATAGGATTTCTGTGCGATTTTTCTAGAAATGATAGAACGACGAACTCGTATGTCGAAGAAGAATAGAAAACAGATTTGAATAATTCATATGATTTTTTAACATTATTTTTATACAAACAATGGGACAAGTTGCTTTCAAAGAGTATAACATGAAAAAGACAATGTTTGGTTAATGAATATGAGTAACTTTGAGTAACTTTCCGTTACAATTTCTTGTTTGCTTAACACGTCAAAGGAATCATACTCTTCGAATCGGCGGACTGTCGAGCGACGAGCATTTTAATACAAATGGAGCAGAAGTATAATTATTCAAGAATTGTTGCAATCGTAAAGGCGACGGGACTCGGGTAATGAAACTGGGGCGAGAAACAGACGTACGAGAAACGCGGAGCAATAAAACTGCAGGATAAAAAGCGCAGCGGCGTGAGGCAAAAGGAAGAGAAGGAAGCAGAAAGAAGGGCAATTAACGGCGAACTGAATGGGTGAAACAAAACGTGGACTTAGAGAGTGGAAGAGAGAGAGAGAGAGAGAGAGAGAGAGAGAGAGAGAGAGAGAGAGAGAGAGAAAGAGAGTAACAGCATCACTGGCGGGCGAGAAGAACAAAACTGTAAGCCAGTCGGTGAAACAAGTAGAACAAGTCAACGAAGATAGACCAAAAGTTAAAGTTAGTAAAATGAAATTCATAGATCAGCAGAAAATGGTTTAACGCATTCCATGGTGATCGTAAACTATACTTTTTACACTAGGATTAATATTCTCGGCGTTTATTAACACTAAAACTACCAGACGAGTCAACACGGCCCATTCCTGATTTCTTCATTTTGCAATTATTAAAAAGATAACAGATGTTTCTCTGAGAAATTGTTAAAGAAATTGATTTAGCAATACGCAAACTAAATTATATATCTATTAAAGTCTCGATAGGTGCGCTCTTGAAGTTTCTACAAAGGAATTTCAAAGAGAATATAACTGCTCGGTGGTTTTAGTGTTAATCTGCCACTGTCTTAGAGTATAAACAAAACTTTCATTCGAATATGAACATAAACTTCGAGAATGTCATTTGTATTCTAGGAAATTATAGGTTTATTATAAATCTATCATTTACCTTGAACTCTTAATTGCCAACATTCTCTAACGAATAGATTCTTCTGTGAATATTAAGAACAGAATAATCACTGTCTCAACCAACAACATTTATCCTCCGCGTTATAAGCTTTTAAAAATATTCTCCACCATTCTATCTACACTCCTACGAACAACGGCCAACGCATTAACACGTTCTTCAAATTTATGTTTCATTCCGGTGCGATTCTACGGGAAAAACGCGAACGCAGACATTACATAACCGTAACGCAAGGGTTAAATGTACCAGCGGCGAATGTGTTAATTCTCGGCGATAAAGATAAGCTGAAATACTGAAAACGGCGCGCAGAGAAAGAGAGGTGCAGCGAACGTCGAGCGACGGCGGCGAAGGGAAACTTCATGAAACGCGCGCGAAAGGAGTGGAAAAGGGGAGGGAAAAAATAAAAATCGTCGAACAGGAATTTCAACGACAGGGGACTCGTCGCGGCTGCTACGAATGAGATAAAGTTTCACGATTCCTCCTCTCCTCGCGGCTCAGCGCGACCGTGAATATAAACAGGTTTCCCTGAACGAATTTTCCCGTTGGTCCACGGCACCCATAGAAAATCTACAACAATTCAGACGCGCCTCTATCTAGCCCGGTGAAATGAACAGCGAGCGCGCAGGTAGACGGTGAAAATCGAGGGAAAGGAGAAGAAACCCTGGATAGGCGGGAAAGGAGGAAACGTATCGGAGCGGCGGCATGGTCGTTCGGCTCCAATTCCGTGTGCAAACGCTTTCGGGAGTGACGCGCTCGCGAATAACTCTATACAGAAATAATGCGCGTCGGCGAATACACGTTTACGTCTCGATTATAGAAACTGTTCGAGCAGAACTCCCGCGAGGCTGAGAGGAACGATCGACCCCCCTTGTCGCAGGATTTTCTCCGACAGTGTATTCGATTTATTTTACTATTAATAATAACAAATAAATTTTCCGTTTATCATAAATATTTCTACATTGAATTTAATATGAAAATAAAGCATTGACAGTAGTTAGATTGCTGTTAGGTTCAGCTAAGAAACTTCATCACAAAATTTATTGATCATGGAATGACAAGGAGTCAACCCGTTTGAGAGATGACTCTCAATCATTAGATTTGATATAGCAGAATTATTGATACAGCAAATTTTGATATAATTTTGATAGGAAAAATAGCTTTTCTTAATTTATGTATTAATTAGTTTCAAAGGAAGTCGTTCGTATTCTATTGACGAACGTTGAATGTTTCTAGAGAACTTTCGACTGTAAACGGTTAAAATTGAATGAAATAACGCAACATAAATTGAATGCAAATAGAAAGACGCAGGTTTTAAACGAGGATGAATAGTGTTTGAATGAAGCTGTGAAAGTGGATTCGTCGAGTGATTCCATTAAACGCAAATCGTTTTCATTCGCTTGGCTCCGTGACGAGTTCACCGAACACGAGCGGAAAATATCTCAGCGCCGGTGGCAAGGCTCGCGCATTCATTCCCGCGATATGATTCTACAACATCAAAATTCCTTCCGCGTAATAATCTCGTTCCGAGACTAATCTTGGCCAAGTTCCGCGCAACTTCTAAGTTGCCCCGAAGATAAGGCTAAACTTTGCGTATTATTTATTCCAGCCGTGGGAGCTGGCTGCGTACCGCGGGCATCACGCGCGAAACACTTTGTTACCCGGCTACGCTTCACCGGTTTACGCGAGGGAACCGCCGCAGAGGGAAGTCGTTCACGGAACTTTTCGACTTTTCAAACGGTCCGCGAAACAAGAGATTAATTGCAAAAGGAAACTCTAGTCTAGTAATGCTGACAAGAAGCTGGTAAGCACCGGCGAACAACAATTGCTCTCTGCTTTTTGAACTTCGCGACAATGAAAGTAACGCGTTTTGCTGAAATGTTTCGCAAAAAGTTAATTAAACGTAGAAAATAGAATGCTTCAAGTACTAAATACTTCAAAGCATTAACTAGATTCTTCTCTCGATATCATGTAACAGTATTGTGTTCGTTCACAATCAACGAGCAGGAATTGAATCGCACAAAGTAATACTTTCGAAACTGAACCCTTCAGATCGCATTAACTCCCTTCGTCTGATCATCAGCCCGTATCCACTAAAAATAAATACCTATCAATTGAATCATAATGTAACTAACTATAAACTCACGCCACTACCTTCGCTCGCAACGATCAACAAACAAGAGCACAGAGAGCCTCGCGAGGCAGTTCGTCGAATTCGTCTCGCGATATAAAATCAATCTTCGATCCAGATTGAACCAGTTTATTGTATTTGCGTGTCTTTCCCAATCAATTACAAATGTTCCGGTCGTTAGACGCGTCGATCCTCCGTGCAATGATTTCGCACGGTTGATCACGAATGTCTAGGGAGACGAGAAAATGGCGCGACTAATCGCGTACGGATTCGATTTGGAAGCGACTCGGTGCCTCGGGAACAGAAGTAAACAGGGTCGGCGAAGGGGGCGGCGGCGCCGGGAGGGGGGGCTTCATCGTTCGCGGATAAGTTTTGCACGCGGAACGGCCAACTAACTGCGTTAACGATCTGCCGGCGCAATTACCCGTAATTGAAGGGAATTCATTTAACCGCAACCATTACGGAACTCGTAAAGCAAGGCGATAAACGGCCAGATAGATAAATATTGAGTGACAGGAAGGGCTTCGATACGGGGCTTTCGAAAGTCCGTGCCAACGTTGCCCGCTCGGCCGAACGAACGGGCGATTATCAGCCGCGGCGCCGGAAATCCTACGAATTAGGTAACATTCCCGTGTTAAACGTGAATTTACGATTCCCGTAATAAAAGAGAACCCTCGTTTCCAGCCAAATTCCTTTTTTCCCGTCGACCGGGACCCGATGCGCACGACCGATGTAATTCAACAATCGCCCGGCATTTTACGAGCCCGCTTCCCTCGCCGCGCCCAATCAAGCCGTGTTTATTAATTCATTACGCGGTTTCACTGCGAATTAACCTTGACGCGGCCGAACGCCGGAGGAACGGTACGAAATCGATACCCGATTCAATGTTTGAACGAAGAACCGGAACAGTGAACCGGGCCGAAACCGCGACTGTTTAAGTTGCTCGGGGATTCCCCTTGTTAACACGGCGTCGGCCCGATTCGGTGTGTCCTTTGCGGGTTTAATGAACGCGATGGTATTGTAGGATCCTGGATGTTAGTATATTTAGAAGATAATAATTCCACTTGAACTGCTGTTGACAAATACATAGATTCGTTTGGACATAATGACACTCTTAATATTGCAATTATAACTCTGGTCTCCTGTTTAACAAATAGGAGAAATTCCTTCATGAATTGTTTCATGATTACAGGCTACGAAGTATGTGATAGAAATCACCGTCAACTTCCCAATGCTGTATAGAAAATATATGACCGTATAACGCGTATAAATGTCAATGGCAATACTCGTAAATTCAGTGACGTAAAAAGACGTCATCGGTAGTAAACGCGTTAACCTGTAAGCGATATCGGCCGTTGAACGTCCTTACAGTAGTACGGTGGAAATGGGTAACTCGTGCGGAGGAATTTTCATAATTTCTCGCGCCGCGGGTAGCCGAATAAAATAAATTGTACAAATTTTATTGGACGCAACGCGGGAATTCCGCGCGGAGCGCAGTTACCGTCGATCGATTTACGGAAGGATTGTCAACCTTACCGACGAGAGGGAGCAGTAAAGACTGTCAGAAACCCGTGAAACGTTCGGCACGCCGAGATATCCTGCAGGAAATCGACCGCGAAACGATGGCGAGAACGGAAGGCGGACGGGGGCAGGGGCAGGGGACGAGGCGTTTTTACGAGTACTATAAATCGGATCGCGATACAAGGTATACAGATATGTAGGTAAATTCGATTTATGGCCGGCAATAAATAATACCGCGGAGACACGTTTCAATTACTCCAAACGATCCGTGTCCCGGGAGGATATCCGAGTACTTCGACGCCCATCACGAGCCTGGCAATAGCGATTCGCTCCCGTTCACAATAGTTTTAATCGTAATCGTCACTGTGAGTCGTATACAAGCCGATTATTTGGTCCAGTCTACCGACTGACAATCCACCCTACCTTATCGTATCCGACAGTTGATAGTTCTCAAAAATATTGGACATATGTGACACCTTAACTCAAAGGTTTTTTGCTAGAAATATTCAACCCAGTTTGGTAAAACAGAGACGATGTTTATTGCAACAAATGTAATTAAATTAATCGATAAATTAAGACAAAACTATTTTACTTCAATATTTCACATAGTGCATTATACGATGTTCGATATTAAACGTCAAACTTGATCATTTTACGGCCAAACCGACTGAGAGTCGGCTCCCGAGTGCAAAGGGTTAATATTGTAGCGGAGTCCTTAATATTTTATAGTAAATTCTTGCACAATGATTGTTTTAAATCTAACACGACACATATTTGTTAAGCCGCAAATCCGGAAAATAAAGGTGTAGGTAATTGATGTGTTCAGTTGTGAGTTGTTTCATTTTAAACAGTGTTCATGGGAGCATGGTATTAATTGATCTTTTGTGTTTAATAGCTTGCGCAGGTTGAGATTTTAGAATTGTTACGGGTAACGTAAATCTTCATGCTGAAGCGGGCTTTTGAACGTTTGAAAAATTACGCCCATTCTTTTAGTTTCCCATTGACAAGACGGTTATAGTATTATTAACCGATAAATCAGCGAAAAGTAATTATACGTACGTGAAACCAGGTGCAATATAGCGGACGAATGTTGAAGCTTAACGAAAAGAAAACGAAGCGAGCCACTATTCAAGCGCTAATGCCGCGTTGCGTACCATAAATCACTGCGATCAAACCGGTCCGCGGCACTGACAAATTTCATTTTACTACCGGATACCCGTGTTCCATAATTTAGAACGTTACTTGTGAACCATTTTGTACCATTTGTCTGTCAGATTTGTCAATGACGGTTTATTGGCCGCGCGGACACGTACGGAAATCAATCGGTAATCTCGTCGATCCATCGCGAACAAGAAACTTTTTTCCTCGCCTTGTTCGATTTATCGCGAACGGCTACCATTGGCGAACTTGTTTATTAATGAACGGATGGATCGAACGGACTACTACCGGCCAGTCAAAAGTCTCGTTCAATCGCTTGGAATTCCGTTCCACTATCACTCTCTAAAACAAACGGATACAAATCGTCTGATTTTTAATATTCTCTCTTCCCGGTTTCCCGTATTAATGTCTTCCTCTTTTAAATCTCTTCCGATCTCGTCGCATATATCCTCATCGGACGTTAATTAATTCCAATTCCGTGGCCGCTAATGGAATCCAAAAACAAAACTCGATAACATTGCCTTTCGTATTTACCTCGACAATAAATAAACTCGTACATTAAATCCTCGTTTGGAAAAAAAGCCCCGGGCAGCTTCATTTTAATCCGGATTATTATTATACGAACGAAAAACGGTAAATCAGTGGTTACCTTCTATACACAGAAATCATTGCTCTCATTACTTCATACGTAACTTAAAAAAGAGCTTAAACGAATTCTTTTGGCATACAATTAGTGCCGAGCGCGAATATAAATTACACATTTCCTAATACGCTCGCCTCAAATGCAGTGTAACGTCGAAATTAATAAATCCCCGACCACGTACATAGTATTAACCCCAGAGTTTTAATAACCGCGAGCTAAAAACTGTTCCCGAAACCGCGGCCGACGTCGAATAATCCGGAAAATATGATTCGGCCGGCCAATTACATCGCATTACCGGGCTGGCCGGGTATCCGCGCGACCCGTTATCATCGGCGTAGCCGGCCGGATTTGCATTCTTCGCCGGCCGCGCAAGTTTTAATGATACGAAAACAGTAGGGCGGCAGCTCGGCCGCGTTTATCCGTAATCAGCGGAGCTTTCTAAACCCCGCGGCTGGATTAATTCATAATGTTGCGTCAACAACGGGACACGGGGTTAAATTTGACGCGCAATGAATTCCCGGTTAGTCGCCGATAATCCATTCGAGCGGAGATTATCGACGATTTAGCTATTCAACGCGCCCGCCGCGCGCCGCGGCGGAGGATAATAAGTTCGCCGCGCGAACACGCCCCCGTCACGGTCTCGCGCGTACCGCGCTACCCGTGATACGCTCGAACCGGCCACCGTACGACGAAACGTCCCTTCTTCTTATTTCGCCGTGCAGCACTGGCAAGCCACAAAAATTGCAATTTCATAGTCGAGGAGTTTCGCATTTTATGGACCGAAAGCGCTGACTTCGAATGAAGGATAAGGAATTTTTGCTGGGACCTCGTTTCTCTTTTATTATCTTATCAAGCTTTTAATTGTAGAGCACTGCTGAAGATTTCCGTGGCACAGAACAACGTAGGATTTTTGTTCGTTATTGGGGAGAACTTTAAATTCGTAGTTATTGTAACAGAATGATAACAGAAACTGTGCTAGGATGCTAGAATGTCAGCATTCTAGGTGTAGTGAATAGCTCACGATGTTTATCGAGGTGTTTAGTTTATTTGGAGTAAAGAATGTTCAAGTGTTCGCAACAGAACGTTTTTTCATAACTCAGTTTACGTCGAATAGTGAATTATTTCCGTTGCAAGTGTAAATAGGGCCCCAAAATGCAACGCAGAAATTGCAAGCTACCGAAATTGCAGAAGTTCATAATAGCCCTCGTTCTTGCACCTATTTACGTCACGTTGCTTTCCAAAGTGCACAGGAACTCGGGGCGTATATGCTCGAAGCGAATCGACGAGACCATATTTCCAGAATAGTAGTGTCGAATGGAGATTGGACGCGATAAAATGGCACTGTGAGTGCGTGCAATCTATGGTAACCTCTAGAAGGACGTTCAATTCGAGAGTCGTGAAGACCGACGAATGAGACGAAATTTATACAGCGTTCTGTGGAAACCGTGCGACAGTTTCAAAGCTGTGGCCACTCATTAAACAAATTCGCCCCTTAAAAAATTGATAGAAACGTAAAACAGTCTTTACGTTACCATTCAAAGCAATAAACTGCTTATTCAGCTTCAGTTCCCGCGAATTAGTTCATAAAATACAGCACGTACGTAAAAATTCATTCTAAGAGGCCACTAAAAAGATCTACAGACAGTTTCGGTTAAACGAAAAGACGCCGCTGCATACAGAACTTGCCGCTATAACGAAGAAAACGAAACCCGTAACACATATTCGCTCGCGAAACTGCGCCACGCTGGAGGGCGTCGGGAACTCTATAGCAGCCCGCATTAAATAAACAACTTACAGTCACCGTGCATTCGCGGCAGCCTTTGTAGCGTCGTTCAAGGTGTTACACGGGCGAAATTCTTAATTTTCGCGGGCCTCACCTTACGAGCAGTTCCACCTCGACTGCGTTTACCAAATCAACATTTTCTCCGTCTTCATTCTCGCCATACCGTTTACAACAAGACAGTACTTGCGTTAATCGATCGCGCCTGCTTGAAAACTTCGAACTGACGTATGAACGTCCTGCACATAATCGATACCCAATACCTAACGTAAACACATTCTTCCAGTGAATATAATATTCATTTACCTACTAACAAATTCATTCCTTCTCCTAACAAACTGACAACAATAATTCCATATCGAAGACAGATGCAAAACACCTGAAAATTCATTTTCCCCGCAATAACAGAGCATTCCCCGCGAAGATAGCTACAAAGGAACTCCGCTCATCATTTCCTCTGAGATAACGCGTTCCATCAAATGTACCCACAAATCGATTGTTTACGTCGCGCGAACACGAAAGAGATCGATAGCCGCACACCTCCGAACTTTCTAATTCGCGTTGAGGTTACGGCCGATTCCCCCGCGAGGGTGCCGGAAGCCGGCCGTTTCAGTAATAGTCCGGGCAACCGGCTAATTAATTAGCATGACGCCGCGTTATAACGACGCGACACCAGGGCACGGAGTCACGCTACGCGGATTCTCGTGTCGCTCGTCACGAGCCGTCACCCCGTCACGGAACTCCATTCGTTAAGGGAACCGCCGGGCCGGTCACGTTCCACATCGAACCGGGCGCATCGATCATGACAACGTGAAAATAGTGGCCTGTCATGAGACAGCCCGCGTCATTATCGGCGGCGACCCCGTTGACCCCGCGACTGTCAACGGCGCGGTTCGTACCTTAACGCCGGAGAGAAAAAAAAAGAAAGATTTCCCGCGACCCGCCGCCCCGGCTTCGATTCTTCGCACGCGCGCGCGCCGCCGCCGCCGCCGCCGTCGCGATTGATTTATCACGCCACTGTCGAGTCGCGACGCGGCGGAGGCCTGTTCTTCTTTTGTTTACGCTCGCCACCGGTGATCGATGGTGTAATTCGCCAGCGAATAATGCTCGGTGACTCTCGTTACGGTCGAGAATTCAATTCCCCTCGGTCTAAAGGCAACGTTTATCGACGGGGATAGGATTGTTTCGTTAACTCGATGATTTTCGGATGGAGGGTCGAAAATGGGTCGCTCGGAATGTTGAGATCTTTGAGAGATTGTGGAAATTTAGGTTGATTGGAAGAATGTAGGTGAATGAAGTTTGATTTCCGATTGATAAGCTGGTTGTTTAGAGTCTATTTCTTGTTTTGTAGCTTTGTGCGGGAAGACTTGCTCGATTTAATTCTGAAGGTGCTGAATTTTTAAACATTGAATCGCATCCCACTGGTGCGAGGCATCGTCCAATCCTCGTTGTTTCAGTTTGAATGTAAAGGGTTGAGGTGCTATAAGAATGACATCAGCTGTAAGTCAAAATTCTTTTACGAGTGACTGCACACTGTCCCACCTGATCTAAACGTTTTCCATCCAATTAACGAAACTCGGATGATATTTATTCATCTGGAAAGCAACGATGACGAAAGCATTGCGAATCAAGTTCAGTTTCATTAAAGCGAAAGGCAGGGTTGCGATAAGCTGATCAAGACTTAAAAGGAACGAGGATCGGAGATAGAGTTCCACTAATAAATGAAATGATCTTTGATAAGAAGCGATAAGAGCGTGAAAAGAGAGGGGAAAAAAGGGGAATTAATCGGAGCGCGTGTACGTGAGCCAGCTATCACGGTATTAATATTCATAAAGATTTGCCGCTTCGGGCAAGTTGCCGTTTCATTTACTGCATCGCGGAACAGTTCAACGGCGCGAATGCGATTAAACGAGGAGGTTCGCTCCGCTCGCGTTTTCTTATCGCTGTAATGCGTCTGGCGTTAGCTCCGGTCACTGTGACCGGCCGTGGACTAACTTTATTGGCATCCGTACTTCCCATATCAATGAAACTTCCTTGACAGTCGCAACCGAGGGATAAACTAAAGGGTGCTAACTAGCGTCGGGATCGAGTCCCTTGCGAACTCATAAGTATCGATCAACTGGTGCAAATAATTTTTCATCAATATTCACTGAACCAAGTACCTAACTCATTTTACATAACTTTTGATTTTGTATATACTTGGGAAATATGCGAGTATACAAAGCAGAAGGTTAATCGTGCATTGAGAGAATTTTTATTTAATTTTCCAAGCGATAAATCCTTCAATCGATTAAATACTGTTTTCTCTTTTAGTTCAAATATTCTGCACTAGTTTTAAACGCGAAAATCTACTTAAATGTTCAATCTATTTGTAGCTATTATAAACAAGGTGTAATCCTTTGCACCTCGAATTTCTTTTACATGTTTTCGTTAACTCTGTGTTATTACGATATTTTATTTGAAATGCATTTTAAACAATAGTTAGCTTGTTGACAACAGCGCGATCGATTCTTTTTACTAATAATATTGGAAATGACATAATATAACCTATTTTAAAAATATCTTGACAAAGGAGCATACCTGCGAATAAAACTGATATCGAGTCCCGCTAGACATAGGTGCGCAAAGGGTTAAGCTTAATAAACACGGGAGTTACTTATTAAAAATTGATTTCGAAATGTATCGCGTTGAGTTTTCAATTCACACTGGTGGTGCATTTCGAAAATACAAAGCTAACTGTATCATTACACAGTTACGTAATTCGAACAAACAACTTTCCGATAATGAGCGCGATGCGCTTGATCCCATCGCTACTATCGCGATCCCCCGCTACCCAACAAATCGCGCGCAGAATTTTCGAGGCAGGTCGCGTATAAAGTACAGGCTTTACTTACGCAGTTCCTCCTCGCAACCCCTCAGGCGGGTTACAGTTGCTAAGTCGTGTCGTAAACATTAATTTCCGCGGGCAGAATAACGGGGTTCATTATGGTATCGCGTATCAAATTTTCCGCAGGCGGTTAGCGCGGAAATTACGCTGAATCTCGTTACATCGGGGGATGAAAATTGGCGAACTTTCGGCGGTTGTTAACGACCGCTGAATAGAACATTGCTACTGGAAGGAAGTAATATACATATGCACGGCCATAAATTAGTTATCATTAATAATTCAGGAACGCAGCTCGCTACCAACAGACACGAAATTATTCGTTTCTTTATCGGAATTTTCAATCTCCATGCAACACTAATATTCACCATTCCGAACACTCCTCCAGACAACACAGTACAAGCTTATCGAATCTAACAACAATCTCCAACAATAAACATCGCGTTCAATTTCACTATTAAAATGAATTTTTCAACCGAGCCGTAGGAGCCACATGAAAAACAAGTACCGGGCACTTTAAACCGCTATATCCCTTAGACGCGAAGCAAGCCGATAAACAAATTTTTAAGGCCGCCTACCTTGCGTGTTTCAAGACTCGAGTCCTCCTTTTTACCGTCCCGCACGCACATCCCCGTTTTAGTGGCCACGAACGTTTACTACGGCCTGTTTACAAATTATAATCAATATTTGCCGCGAGTAGTTGATCATCGTTCCCGTGGCCGGTCGTAAAAGGGAGCGATAAACGTCAATTCGAAATCGGTTAGGAACTAATTCAGCCGTTTCGTCGTGTCCGCCGCGCGGGGAAACGCCGCGGCGGCCATTACCGGCGCGCCGGGGCCCGTTGTTGTTACGATCCGCTCATCGAACGTCCTTAAATCTCGCGGCAAGGATCGTATCCCATTAACGAGTCAGCGTTACTACCGGCAGTGCTTAAATTAAAAGCTCAAAGGTGCAGCGCTCGCGCGCGCTGGCCGCGTGTCCGACGGGCAATCATAATAAACATGTCCGCCACCGGAGAGACAATAATAAATACTGCACCGGCGCGAGTGCAAACGACGCAACGCCCTAAATCACTGGAACGGTGCATCATGCGCCAGGCCTGTCCCCGCTCGTTCCCCGCAGCGCCGTTCGCCACCTTCCGCGAGACTTCCGCGAGGGTAAACGCAATTTCTCCGGCAAATGGAGTACCTCGACGGGCCGTCGCTCGCGAAATTCGGCTCCTTTCGCAGCGCCGACCCCCGGAAACGTCTATTTCTCTCTTTCCCTCGCCGCCCCCGGTCCTTCGACTCTGATTTATTTCGACGAAAACTTGCTGTTTCCACGGCCTTGCGTTTGGTATATGATTTACGGAGTGCTTGAATCTACTAAACGTGATAAAAATTGTGTTTGGAATTGCGTTCCGGGGGATTTTTGTGTCGGCAGTTAGTCTTGGGTTTAAGAACTAGACGACGTCGTTATTACTGGTCTATATAAGAAAATTCTTTATGAAGAGAACGAGTTTCTATTCACTTTTTATATATCATTCATCTATGATTCAACCATTTCCCAATTATTTCATTCTTCGACGAATTCCGAGCACGTTTAATATTCAACACTTCACAAATACTCGCTCCGTTGGAAGCTAGAAAATCTTTGGAAGGAGCAATAGTGGAGAAGTCGCTAGGATTCCGTTGAAACGTCGCGGACACAGGCCGAACGACTTCAAAGACACGAGTAACGCGACAGAAGGGTGGATTCGTAGGGGAAGAAAGGATCTAATTATTCGGCGCACGTCGCACGGTTTTCGACAATGCCGCGATTTCGGTCTTTGAAATTCCGCCGAGCGATCGTTGGAGATCGTGAACGAGATACTGGGACACTCCGCGGCTTGGGGCATGACCGTGTGCCACCTCGGCCGGACTACGATAAGGAAAATTAGGGGAATGGGGGGCTGAGTTCGCGGCTGCGGCGGCGGCGGCGGCGGTGGCAAAGTTGCTCTGCCTTTTGCATAATTCGCCCTTCGAGAAACAGCGTAGCTAATGAACTGTTAAACGAGCTCGCGATTTCAGGCTCACCGGCAGAAGCGGAAATTAATGCCGCGGGTGGGAAGGGTTGCGTTCACCGCGGCGCACAAGAGCCTCAAAGTACTGCCGCGCAGGAGCCTCACTTAACAACTGGTCTGATTAGATAGATAGATTGACCCACTAACGATTTGTAGGCTAAACACAGCGGTCTGCTTCTTGATTATTGGGAAAGCATTGGAAACCGATAATAGGATTCAAAGGGTTTGCCATTTGACCGGACTGTTCCTCGGAAATGATGAGCAATGGTAACGAGGAGTTTATCAATGCCTGAATAATCCTTTTAACTTGATAGACAATTTTGTTCTGTTTATACGTAAGTGTCGACATAGAAAAGCGACGTTATGTGTAGATTCAATTAGGAACGAGGTAATTTCATTGGTGAAACTATAAATTTGCCACAAGTATATTCACTTTTTGATAATGAAATAGGAAATGTTTGTAATGTTACTTTTCATTATATGCGTAATAGAAATGTTGAAGGTCAATGATGTAATTTTTAATAAATTTCACAATTGAATTTGAAGTGATTTTAGTATATTCGTTCGTTTACCAATTATAAACGTAACAGAAGCAATTATCTATTTCTCAAAGTTATGCTGAATCTATGAAATGACTATACGAAGAACTGACGAGAGCCACGATTGAAAGGAGCATTTTAATTTTCCGCGATTCGCATCCGATCCGTATATACGTACATTCTAAATGGCGTTCGAAGTGCGGGAACGGTTTCCTCTCAGCGGCGAAGGGATCGGTCCCGCGAGAAATCGGGAAAGTCTCAGGACGCGCGAAATTGGAGGATATTGATTTCCCCGGAGGTACCGGGCCGCGTATCTGAAAAAAGGTGGACAAAGAGAGGGGCCGAGGCGACAGGAATATTTCATGATATCGTTGAACTTCCTCCCCCGGATGAATATTAAAAAAGTGCGCAACTTACGAGCCAGAAAGGATTTCGCCGGGCATTAAATGCATTTAAACCCGCCCTGATAGAGTCACTGTCCTCTTTTCACGCTAATTTCGAACTTTTTAATGAGTTTAATATATTCGGCCGGGGTGAAGCGAAGGGAATTACACAATCCCATCTTTTTACGAAAGATAACCCGCGGTCAGTTTGACGTGACCTCCATTCCGTTTCCAAGGCTTACCTCGTTGGTATTTGCTGAACCGCAAATAATATATTGATTTCGCATTTTTACAATAAATTCATCACGTAAATGTTATACGATGGCTACATACAAAGATCAAGAATTGAAAAGTGAAGTGGGAAGGATGAGATGAACCTTTGAAGTTGTTACTGACGGTTATAGACACACTTTAATCCTCCAACTGCAGGCAACGTCGATTGTAAATATTTTGTACAATATTCTCGCTTAACTGAGTTTGAACCTCTCTTTCTATTTTATCAGGATATTGTTAGTTATCATCTGTCCCGTTTGTTAGTTAGAGTTCATCTAATTCTTCATCTGCATAACAATTAAAGTTAGTTCACGGTTTCGTAGCGAAAAATTTAAATCTCGCCCGCGGTTAGAGGGTTGAGACTATTAAATTCCGCGAGTTTCAAATTAAACTGATCTTTCCGTCTCTTTTTCCGTTGGTCTGGTACACAACTTTCAATTTCCCTTTTCTTGTGTGCGTTCCCAAGCCATCGCTAACCGAACATTCTTGTGGAAGACGTTCTTGTCGAAGGCTCTGCAATGTTTTACTTTAATTTCGAAACGTCTACAACAGATATGGCGGAATAAATTCATCCGCGCGGTAGACTCGAGTCGCAGACGTTCTCCTGTCGATAGCCGTTCAGTTTTTGCCGGATCCCCTTTCACGAGACGCCATCGCGCCGCTTCAGCGAACTTTTCCTAGATTGTAGATACCAGTTTCATCCATTTTAATGAGGCAGACGACAGGGGATTGTAATGAATATAAATCGGCGTCTAATACGCTCGCAACAATGCACACGTGAACTGATTCTGTTTAGGAAACGTTTCGCCGTTCCGGGTACGTTGTCCTTGGTATTCCTGGAAACGATTTCAAATGCCGAATAAATTGAATAAATTGTCGCGTTGTCGTTCTTCAAGTTTAAACACCCATTCGTCGGTGTCGCGCGTCGATCGCTAACTCGAGAGCATTTAGTACAAACATCAAGGAATTGTCGATCAAATAGTACTTTCGTTTCATTTAATATGTTAACCGATAAATTGATTACACATAGATGAACAAACAAATTCGTTCAACCACTATTCGAATAATTTATTACGACTAACCTTTACATTCTACAATTCCCTTGAAATTACTGTAATCCACGAGCTCACGAAACTCCACAGCCCACATCTATCAAGAAAAACCTACGGTACTTCCACGAGACATCCATCTCACTTACGCAACACCCAGTCGCACAGCTCCATCATTCAATTCCGCAATACCATTCCTCCGTTACAAATTTTATCGTACTCCCACTGGACGTCGAAACCGGTCAGGTCCCGTTAAGTTTTAATTAGCAGCTCCGGTTAACAGGTTAATTAACGAGCGAGACGGTGCCAGCGCGAAGAGACGTTCTGGAGGACGAGCAGGAATAACGGAGAGGTTTCTTGCGATACCAGTGATCCGAGTGGAAAGTACGCTTCCTGTAAAAAGTAAGGGGCCATCGACGAGATGACGTCGATAGGTCGATGGCGGGACGCGGATGGATTCTCGCTGCGCCAGAAGAAAAAGGAAAGGGCGCACCACCGCCGGATGATCCTTGAAGAGAGACCAGCTCGTAATCCGGCGAAACCTCGAGGATAATCCGGTATATGCTGCGCGGAGGACTGATCGAACCCTTTTATCCGTTTCAGGACCGCGCGCCGCCATTTACGTGTCTGCTCGTTTCACCCTTATCTGCCCGTCGCTCCGTCCTCCTGACCTCTCGCGCTAAAACGTCGATCCACCGTCGTGTTATCGGCCGCCCGACCCCCGCGCCCGCGAACGTTAGGGGTTAAGGAGGAACCAGGTTTATCGGCTGCGACAAGACTCGCGGAAATCCACGATATGTCTGCATCGAAATCGATTATCCTGCGACGGGAACGATCTTCCACTTCCGTCGTGATGCCGGCTCACCTTTCCAGGTCCGCGGGGGTTAATCAAATTTTATGGGCATGTCGGCTCGGCTCTCGTCTCTGCTCCACCGGAGTTGATTTTAGTTGTAGCTGCTGCGGAGGAATTGACGTGGATTTATTGGGGATCACGCGTGGCTCGACATTGGTAAAATTCATGGTGATGAGTGAGATGGAAGCTGGTTTATGAGGGATGATTTTGGATACTTGGAATTATTCTTCGGTGTCGGTTGTTTGGATTGTTCTGAGTGAATATTGGATGAGATTTGACAGAATTAGTTGAATATTTTATCGAGGCGACGAGTATTCTCCTTGGTAGTTGGTTATTCTGCTCGAATTTATCTTTGTTTAGCGGGGTAGTATTAGAGATCATTTGGAGTTAGTTTGCGTATTAGTATTGTATTTCAGGATTGGGTGAACGTAGAGATTTCGTCAATCACATTGTGATCTCGCAGAAAAAGATTGCAAGCGTCGCTTATTAGTGCGCCATAAAGTAAAACGTTTAATTAGGGGGACAAAAAGGAGATGTAATTTCAGAAATCTAATAAAATCTAATTTCTACGTTCGCGACGGCAATCGGGGATCTCCGTGGAACGGACGGAAAAAAAGCGGAAGACAGCGAGCGGTGTAAAACAAGAGAATCCCGTCGAAAAGCACAATTACGATATTTTCGTAATTAGTTCGGTCGGACAGGCTCGTTAGTGTCGGCCACATGCGAGCGAGCAATTTCGACGGTGTAATATCCGAGGTAGTTACGCTCCGGTGGGGTCAGGCGGTCGTGAATTAACGGCGGACAAGAATAATAACAGTTCAAGATCGAAGATCGCCGCTAATTGCAAAGAAAACGCTGCTCGGCGAAAGTTTACGTTTCATCTGTCCGCGGCGGGCACTCCGCTCGAGAATCGTCCCGTGAACGGGAACAGCGGTCCCTGGTTTCCGCAGTGATCCAGGAGTGAGGGTTTAAGTAAGCCCGGTAATTAGGGAAAACGATTTTCCCTCGTGCCGAAGCATGGACAACACGCAGGAACGGGGAACAGTTGAATATACGATCCGTTTGAATAAGAAACGGCGACCGTAAATAAAAGAGCACGTTAATTCCGGTCCGCACAAGAAAACGCAATAATTATGGTAATAATTCTTTCCTAGAAGACTGTACATTCCAGACACTTAATTTCTCAGCCGTTTTTACACGCATTCAAACCTTTTTCTCGATATTCCCCAAGAATTCTATTAGCAAATAATAACACGCCAACAAAACACGCATATCAAACAGTTCATTACCTGATCTAACTTAACGACTAACTCAAGATCCATCCAAAGAAACGAGACGCGTAGACGCTAATATCAATTTCAGAGCGTAAACAGATTTTAATCCGACGTGCGTCGTGCTCCGGTGTCCCGGCGGATTACCTTATTAATTTTTTGCTTAGAATTACACAGTTGCGCGAAACGAAGGGACGAGCTGCGAGTAAATCTCGGACGTTCCGCGTGGCGTAAACGAATTACACGTATTACGCCGGAGTAACAACAACAACAAGGGGTCGCGGCAAGAAAAAGGGCCGCGCGACGCGCGGGGGAAACGTTACGGCGATGAAGAGACGTAAAGGAGATGCACGCGCGTCGCAACAAGACCCGGTGAAATAAAGTGGAAGAATTTAATTACGGAGAGCCCAAGATTACGGATGCTGAGGCTTCCTCCGGCCAGGAGAAGAGGGATCGCCGCTAAAAACCGAAATGAAATTTCAAGACGGCCGGGGGACGTCGTCGTCCTCTCTTTGCTCGCATTTATCTCCGAGAAAAGCGGTCGAGGGTGGGCTGGGGCGGCTGGGGAAGGCATCGCGGGGACTCGGGAAGACAAAACGACGAGACCACGGGGCTTTGAACGGATCCCGATGCAAGGTTGAGATTTCCCGGAGACTGAACGGCTCCGGGACACGACCACCTGCGACAAATTATAGCCGAACGAACGGCGGCGCTCCTATTGACGGCCATATTGCGTCGCGAGGATTGTCGCCCGCGAAAATCTATCGGGATTATTCAAGCTGTCGAAGTTAACCCCGGGAAACGGGATATTTTGCGGCCGCGCAATAACCGGCTGGCATTTATTAAACGCTATCATCGCAGGACAGGGATGAACCGAGATTAATTGCACCCATCGGCGCCCTTCCTGGACGACAAACGCTAATTACTCGTGCAACGGGAAGAGGGTTTACTTTATATGGAATGGAAATGAAATGTTGGGAAGAACGGATTTTATTTTTGAACTGTAAGGTTCAATTAATAACGTGATTTCTCATTGAAAGGTCTTCCTTGCAGAAGTGCGAACGAATGTGGGTAATTTTGTAGGACGCTCCGAAGGGATAACGTGAAGCTATTGATGTAATTGATTGAAATCGTGGTGGAGACTAGTTTATACCGCTTTCAACGGAATGACTTTGATATGATTACTACGAATTTTATTATAGATAAAGGTGATGTTAATTAGGATCCAGTGAAATAATAACTAACTGGTTATAGTAAATTTAAAATACAAGAGCCTTTTTGATTGAAATGCTAAGAATAAACTACAAACATCTGCCATTCAATTATCGTTGCAGTATTAAATGAAATTGGTCTGCTCAGGCATAACGCGATCGTCGTCCGATCATCGAATTCGAAACGAATAATTAACATTCCTCCCACGGAAGACAAGTCAATCCCCAATGCGGCTCGAGAGCGTTAATCCCTTTTTAAAGACTTCTTCCAATCCTCCAGCCGATCCCCGTCCATTCATTCAATCGTTCACGATCGCGCTCAAGATCCTCGCGAAGTTCAGAGACGAATTCTCGGACTGCTGAATCACGCGATCCCGGTAGGCGCTAATGAACGACACGCTCCGGCTGTCGGTGACGTGAAATCTCCGGAGAGCGGACCACCCCGGTCCCCAAGGGACTCTACGACAGGAGAGAGAGGACATTCCTCACCGATCCCTGAACTGTCCCGAAAACATTTACGCTCGGCTCCGGCTGCTCCTTTTTCACCGTCGATCCGCAGTCGTCGTCTTAAGCCCCGAAAAGAGGCTTACGCTGATTGACGGGGAAGTTACCAGAACTGCCGGATTGACGGTTTACACGACCGTTCCCGCGCATTAGGCCCGCTCGAGTTTTTTCGTTTACGCGGGGCCCCGTGGGCCTGCTTTACGACACCTCGTTGCGACGTTCCCGCGCGTAAAGCCCCCTGCACGCTTTGACACGCGTTGCGACACATCCGTCGAGCCTCTTGACGCATGTTGCAACGCTAAGGATCGGGTAAAAGAGAAGTGAACTTTTACTTGTACCTCGAAAACAAAGTGAGATACGAGTTTGTACGAGCACTTTGCAGTTTCGTCCGTCCTCTATAAACACGCTAAATTTCGATAAGCTTCGTTGATGTAATCAGGAACAGCATCGTTTAGAGTGGTGTTCGATGTGGATACGTCAACGAGGTATCGCACGTTGGAGTTTGAGATTATTCGTTTATTTTATAGTGGTAAATGCATAGTTGTATTAAAGAGATGTTAGAATGTACGACTATAGTACAGTGAAAGTAACTGACGTCATAGGACTGAGAAGAACCGACTAAACTAAAGCTGATACAAGTTTCACGGAGCCTAGGAGTAGATGCATCGCAAGATGCTTGAACGTGTGTAGCGGGCTTAAGGCATGCCCTAGCCGAGATTTAGAAAGCGATCTCTCAACCCTGATCAGTCCAACGCCAGGCTTGACGTGAAGATTCGAGAGCCGTAAATCCGATCGAACCGCGATTCGGGAAGATGACCGACGGAATTAGAGATTTCTCCCGACGCGCGCCGGATCCGACCGCGGCTGGAAGAATTATGGCGGCGGAGGTTTCTTGGGCGTGATTGAAACTGGTCCTTCGGATCAGCGTTACACGCGATGGGTGTAATCGGGAAAAATCAGGGAACTTGACAACTGTGTTCGGGAGATTAATTCGGGAGATGTGGATCTGCGGACTGGATCTTTTAACACGAGGCACGGAGTTTGGTGGAGAAAGTTTGATAAGATTTTTAGCTCCCTCGGAGCGTGACAGAACTACTGGTAAGATAATTTTGTTCAACTTCGACCCCTTGGAAAACGGTTTTCTAAGTTTACGTTCACCGTCCTTTGAACGAAATAATTGTTAACTGCCAAGTATTTTCGCTGATAATACGAATGTTTGAGAGTTTCTGGTGAACGCTGTAATTAAATGTAGAGGAAAAGATGGAATCTTTCGCAGCCAGAACGGATCGTTCTTAAATTCAAGGTTTAATGTGAGAGTCCCAGAACGCCGGCCGTTGCATAAACATGAGTAGGCGAATAACACCGGAAAGTAAGAGGGAATTCGCAGATGTAAAAGCGCGTCCCGGCATCAATTAAACCCTGTTGCGCTCAAGAACCGTGTCAACGAGTCGTCAACGATGCAACTCGTGTATCTCGTATCTAACTAAATTTCATCCGGTTCTCCGCGTACAATGACGTCGAAAAAAAGCAGGTGAACCTATCCGAAACGAGCCCGGTGAACTTTCAACTTTGTCGCGGGGGTGGCGCGGTGCTTCAACCCTTTCGTTACGAACTTCTCCGCTTGTCGTGGACGTTTTTTATACTCCGCTCACGGTGCAACGGGTGCAGGGAGAAGATAAACAAACAAATTTGCATTTAGAGCGTCTCGGATGTGTGAAGATGCTCTCTCATCCTCGACAAATGGGGTTGAAACGAAAGCCTCGCGAGGAAGTTCGGATCCTCTCCAGCGTAAACGCTTGTTATCTCTGATCTCGTATCGCCAAAGAAGACGAGACTCTCGCGACACGAGCCACGAACGGGTGAAAGTTATCGAAGTACACGACGATGCGCTCGTACTTTACAAGGCAACTATAACCGGGCCCCGGTTATAACCGCGGCTAATCTGTTGTCGAATGAAGGACGTTAATTAAGACGCTCTCGACGAGAAATGAAACCTTGGTCTCGTTGTGACTCTAGGGTCGACGAGGGTCGAGGAAGCCCTTGTGCCGAGCAATATTCTCTTGTTCCAGAGCGTGGCTCTAGATTGATGGAATTAAGTCTGCGGCCGTATTCTATGCATATGCACTCGAAACGCAATTCTACTAAAATATGAAGGAAACTCGAGGAATATTTCATCCAAAGACAATATAATTCAAAATATTCTTTCACTTCGATGCTTCAAAATTTGATACAGCTGAAATATTGATGTTTTATTCATACGTGCCATTGAAACGAATTTTCATTTCAGTTATTCATTCACAAGAATATCCATCATAATTAAAACTCTCATCTGTTCGAGATATATTTAACCCTTTGCACTCGAGAATATTTTTCTCAACAGATATTTAATATTTTCCGATAAAATATCAATGATACTTTTTACGACTGACATAAAGAAATACCTTGTATAAATTAAGTGACAGAACTATTTTATTTCGATGTTCCATGTGTTGATATACTATATAACATTTAATATTGAATTTTAAATTTTACCATTTTGGGTCGAATCCAGTGGCGACTGAAACGCGCCACTCGAGTGCAAAGGGTTAAAAATGATATCGTTAATCGTAGTATTCTCTACTACCGGATCTTATCGGTAATTGAATAAATGTACCGAAACATTCAGTGCTTCCCGCGACCTGTTTCATTGCCAGTGGAATCCACTTGCGTTAATACTGACGGAACAAGTTTGTCGAAGTTGCCGGATAATATTTTTACAGTTAAATCCTCGCTGTTAACAGCAATTCCGATGTCCGATTCCCCCGGAGTGCTTACTAGATCTCGCTGCGGCGCGACCGACGGCGTAGAACCCGTGGTTTTACAAGGCAATTAATGGTAAAGTTAAATGCACGGATGGAGGCGGGCAGATCGAGGATTAAGTAGTTCCGCGGGATTATGGTAATGTCGTCGGTTCGCGATACGGCGCGAATGTTTTTGAATAAAGTTTATACTGCGCGAGACGTCGTAACGAGGAAAGTGTATTGTTTCTGTCTTTGCGCGGAACGCTCCGCGTGGAAGTGATGCTTCCCCGCCGGGGAATCGCGATCTCGTTATGCAACTGATAAGCAGTTGTTTGGACGAGTTGCAAGATAGCTGCCTCCGCGAGTGGGATGGAAAGGATCCCAGCCAGAATTAATATATTCGTGTTATGAAACTGGGGAATAATTTAAATACGGAATATCTCGTTATGCATTGGTGTCTTTAAATTAATTTTGATATTCGATGGCATATCAGAGGGAACAGGTTGTGTAATGTGCATTAACCCTTTATAAGCTCATGTAACTTTGAAGCCACGTATCAGTATACTGGCATCTTGTCGATGTATTTCATTCTGCGCTGAAAGCGGTGAATAAAGTTAAGTGATCGGTGAACTGAAACTTCTGTACGCTCAGACGTGAAAATTTAACGTCATTGTAACTTGAAAGTTACAAAATATATTCATTTGATGAAATTATTGAAATTATTTAAACTATTGAATACATTGTTAATTCGCATTCATATGTGGATATTTATTAATTTTCTACTGCATAGGTTTTGTTATGATCATGAACAAAAATTCGGGCCATAGAGGGTAAAGTTTGAAGTTAATAAGGTTAATATTAGTGAGGAATAACGGTATATAAACAGTTCAAAAATGATATTCGATTATGGTGGAAATGGATGGGTAAATGTTTTATTTGATTTTGCATGTTGAATTTATTATTGACAGAATTGTATAGGGTGTATGATACTGTATAGGTATTACTTAATGTGTTCTCTTTTATAGAAGAGGGAAAATTTATGCGTAAAATGATAGTTCGATCCTGTGAATTACCGAGAGGGAGAAGGGTACAGTATAACAGCATCGGTGGTTCAGTGGTAGAATGCTCGCCTGCCACGCGGGCGGCCCGGGTTCGATTCCCGGCCGATGCAAGTTCTTTTTTTTTCATTTTTTGAAAAATTAACATTCACGTACCTAACCTATTTTAACAAATTGTTAAATCACGGCAAATTATTATTTATAATTAGCTCAAGGAAAATATTGTTACACACGTACTTTCTATCATTATTCTATCTTTCCATTTTTACTGGAAATTTGGAAATATTGAAAAACATTTACATTTTACATACGTCGATTACATAAGATTCCTTTTAAACTAAAATTGATTCTGTACTTGCTTTCGCATAAGCACTTTCCACGAATTCTTAAAAAAAAGCAGAAGTATAAACTAGGGCAACCCTTGGTCAAATGAAAGGAAAATTGAAGAACGAGAGATAAGAATTACGAAGTTACAAATAATTGCTAAGGTAGCCACATCTAGCGAAAATGTGGACAACCAGTTAACTTCATGCACGCTCCCGCGATAACACTTAGAATCGAGCAGGAAGAAAGCACGACGGTTAGCGACAGTATAATCTAAGTGCAGTTAAAATCAACCAACCCCTAAATTCTGATAAACCCAAGAAGAACAGAACCAAACCGAAATGAAACTACAATTACATATTTTTCGATAGTTAAACAAATTCATCGTCATCGTTACACGCGACCCCGCCGAGAAAGTCCGGAACTTCGGGTACCATTAAACTAAACACGTTTACCCGGGCCACCCAAAATACGTTGCGGCCTCCGCCGCGAGCGTTCCGCCAAACAAACGCAACGGGAAATGCAATTCTATGAATGACACCCTCCGCGGGCGTAGCATTTCTACAGGGCGGTGATTAGCATAAGTTGTGCTTTACTTTGCGCTTGTGTGTGTATGCGCGCGGGTGCCTGGAGAAGGAAAGGGGACGATTGCATTGTTGGCCGAGCATAAGGCGGCGTTTTAGCGTGACATAATTTGTCACGCCGTAATCGACCATGAAACCGGACCCAGCCTGTATGCACGCGAAACGCAAACTGCGCCAGCGAACGCGACGACTTTCCGCTTGATTACTTTCCCCTGTTTCTAGTCCCTTGCTCGCCCTTTCACACTTCCTTTTTCTTCATTCTTTGATGCCAAGACCTTTGCGTGTTACGTCGTGACCCTGTTTCATAAAATTCACCCTTTGATGACGAATACCGTCATTTTTAGACGTCAGACCTTCATGTTCGGAATAGAACGTAGCACAGAGATGATTCAATCATTCGAGTAACGAGAGATTAGGATGTAAATGCCTTTTTCTTTAGTATTTGAGGGTTCGGTACGTAATTCAGCTTCTGCTACTGGAAGTTTCGAAGACTGAAAAATCCTCGTATGGAAAGGGTTGATACTCCGATGCAGTTATGTATGATTGATACAGTTCTCTGACTAGGCTTCAAAAGTGATTTCTACGGTAAACTTGGCGATTACTTACGACAAACCTGTTGCGACGAGTAACCGTGGATTGGACGTTTCTTTCTTACCTGCAACAGATTATAGTTTGTAACTGTTAATACATCTTAATTTCATATTAACACGTTTAATTTTAGGCATTCTATACAATATTCCTTATTCTTTTATAACAATGACAAAGCTTATAGTAATCCATACACTGCTAGCATAAAATGTGTGATTTCATTTGTACTATCAATTTATTTTGCTTTATATTACGATACATTTCAAATACATCCAAGATTGTACCAAACTGGCAATCTCTTGCTACGAGTATATTCGTGACTGGCAGCGGATGGGTTAAGTAAGTTTATATATAATGCAAAGTGAATGTAATGAAAACTTGTTTACACTCATCTCTATAAACAAGTTCTATGCTGCATAATATCCGTCCAAAGATGCCCAAAGGAATACCTTGGTTACGCGTAAATGTTCGTGCAACAGAGGGTCGAACGAAATTTTCATGCAGTTTTATAATCCATCGCGAAATTCTCATTCCACGGGCGAAACGCTGAACAAACTTACAGAAACTCGACGTTCGACGTCGACGGACACCGAGATAAATCACGGCAGCGTAAATTCGTCGAGCCGAGTGGTGGCTTTGGCCGTTCGATTAATTGACGGAAAGGGAACGAAGCCGGGCGTGGAAGAGCATTGCGTAAGTTTCAAGCGTTTAACAAGATTCTGCGGTGAATGGTGGCCGAGCGCTCGGATTTGCGAGCCGTGCACCGTCAAACGTTAATGCGGTTTGCAATAAATCGTGAGCCGCGGCGGCTCGTCAAAAAAATTCGACGGAAAAATCGGGCATCGCGATCCGAGCTCCTTTCTGTCGGGAATATTCGAGCCGGCCACGCCAACCGGGACGTATTAATTCGATGATTGCGCGATAATTGGAGCACGGCCACCTGATAAGATTAATTTGGCCGGCGCGGTGCTAGAATGGCCTTCAAAGATTACATCGATCTTATTACTGGCCTGCCTAACCGATCTCCTGCATTTCGCAATTCCCTGAAAACGGATACTTGACTGTTCGAAGCCACTTATCGGAGTATAGTAAATACTTAAGTTTCCCTGAGTAGAGCTTGGTCGGGAACAATTTCGGACTGAAGTAGTTTGTCATCTTATAATTAATACCCGAGTCTCCGAGGAACGGGAATTCTATGTAGCTCGGTGTATTATTATTTAGGGAACTAAGACGTTGAGCAAATTCTATTGACTGAAGCGAGCTATACTATCCTTCATTAGCCTCGGAAGGACGCAAAGGGTTACACCTAATTTGAAAACGGTTAAAAATGTTCATACGGAGTATCTTTCATCGTCTAATTTTCTTCATTATATCATAAAAGTGGCACAATTAATAATATCACTGAAAATGCTACTTCAACTGGCGGAAGCCATTCTAACACACTGCAATTTACAGTGTATAAATGAGGCCAGTAGCAAAGAAAATAGCTACCAAATATAATCCAGTTAGTCACGACGATAATTTCAAGTTTCAGGAAATCAAGGAAATCCATCTTGTTCAAATGTCTTCGCCCAAAGAAATTTAGAAACATTAATCTCATCAAAGCTTGATAAACTTTTCTCTAACAGAGGGAAACAGACTTCTTATTATCACAAGGCAGAAGAAAAACGTCGTAAAGCGATTCGTAGAATTCGAGGGGAAAAGTTTTTGTAGGATCTCAGGGAACGTTAGGCGCAGTGTCCCGTCTAACTCCGGGACGATAACAATGCAACCTGCGCCGGATGTGCGGGAATCGTAACATCCTCGGTGCAGCCACTCACGGTGCCCGTAACTCTGTAATCCACTTCGCAAGCAACTCTTCAGCCGGCATGTTTCAAGCTGGATATCATCGGCCTACTTTCATACCGGAGCTGCAGAACCACATAAACCATAGTCATATTTCGGACGATGATACGGGGTGCTCCTTCAAGCCTGTGCTCGAGACTTTCCATCCACTGCGTCTGAATGAGTCACTCTGGATTTTGCATTTTGTTTTTTTCCTTTAAATCGCTGCGGTTCGCGTCTGGGCTGCATCTCTTATCCGTCTGCGATGCGTGCTTACGCGGAATACAATGATTTTACAGCTGGAAGGTTTGTGTGCCTTTTAACAAAGAATCTAGATAGAACTCTGTGCAACTGTACTAATAATATGATATATTTAAAAGGCTCACAAGCAGACACAAAGGAAAGATAGTATTTACTGATTAAGATTATCACGTGTTCCTTCTAATCTTTCAACTGCTGAACCGATTTTTCTTGTTTAACATCATTTAATACCTCGGGCACAAAGGAACTCTAGAATTCTTCACCTGCAATTGATTAGAATTCTTCCGGAGTTTCATTGTAATTGCATGTGATTACGCAACTTCAAAAGGTTCTACGTCAAGCAGACTTCTCCGGCAGCCCTTACGACGAAGACGCATTCCAGGTTGAGTGGATTTTCACGAGGGCCCCAAAACACTCGGAGGTGCGGCGGAGGAAGGGACGAGCCCTAAGCGAGTTTCCAGAGGACGAATCGCCTGTGGCCGTGGAACCGCTTCAGTTTCAGGTGGCGCTAATCGCGAGATTATGTTTTACGCCCGCGTCAGCCTGCACCGCGTGCACATTTGCATCTTATTGTCGCGATGCTCCGCTGACTCGCGCTGATGACGAAATTTCCGGGCGAACAATGCTGCCGAGAATATTTCTTTGTCCGTGCACGTGTCGAATTCAAGCGGATCGTCCGTGATTACGTGATCTCGTACGCGAGGCTGCTTCAACCTCCATCGAGCTAATCCGATGAAATCATTCATTACTAAACTCTGAATCGCATGTACGTCCGCGGTATGCACGGACGTGTCAAATGTAACGCGAATTTTAACGGAGATTCAATTATTTTATACATCGGAATGGATTTTCGATCGACACGAGCGACGTCCGCAAATAAAAGCCTCCCGAACGACACGATTCGATTCCGAGAAACTAGCGTTCCATACGTCTCGATGTAATTGCGACCGTTCGTCAGCTAATTAACTCGGACGATAATTAAATTTGCATGTAATTGGGAGATCCAATTACCCGCCAGATATTCTCCAGGCATCGACGTTTACAAAAGCCGTGGAACAACGAGTGACCTCCGAGCAGATCAAAGGAAACCGAAATGTGTTAGTTTATGAGCCGGTCACGGGACGCGGCCGCAAGAGATGCAGCACAGAGCGCGGCCCGTTTTGCATACAGGGTGTACCCCGGGCGCGCGCATTTGCATCTTTATCATCGTATCATTTGCAAACAGGCGGCCGGGTTTCGTTGATGCCGACGTTGCATGACTCGATGACAAAGAGGGACTTTATCGCGTCGCAAGCCGCTTCGATGAAAAACGAAGCGTCCCGTGACGCTCGCCGCGTTCTCCGCTCCGGTCTTCCAGTTTAATATAATAATTACGCTCCCGGTTTAGGCTTCGTTCGCGTCGCAGTCGCGATACTCGATAAGAGCGCCGATTACAGCGAAGTATATAAATACGTTCCACGTATGTTCTTGTTTTATCGTGCGAACGTTTACGTTCAAGCGACGATCAACGATCCAGGAGTCGATACGTGTTCCTTTTTCGCTCCCTTTTGCATCCGGTCGCATTGGTAATGACCGTAGAAAAATTCATCGCCGAAGTGTCTATTAGAAAATAGTTATCTTCAATAGCTTCTATCAACGCTACGATCGGTACTCTCTTCACCGGTGTCAAAGCTGCGATATAAACGCAACCGCGCATCTGAAGATTTTCATTTCCTTCCTGTCTTTCCGTCTATTAGTCAATTCCGGTTGGGAACAAGCAACGGTACACGCAGGCAGTATTTTCATCCACAAGGGACGCGCTTTATGTCGTACGAAGCACCTCTCGAGACACGCCAAGTGCCGCCACTTTGTGTTATACAGTCGCTTTTAAGGTTCCTGAAGACTTCCCTGCCGGCGGAAATGTTAGGAGAAAGACGTCGGTCGCTGGGGCATGGAGAAGAATTCGATGAGAATGAAAATCGATAGACTTGAAGGATGATTTTATGGAATTTCCTACGATTGGGAAACGTTTATTTCATTTCTCACTGCGATATCGCTAACAGTGACAATAACTGTTCAGAGAGGGGACTAAAATATAAATATTTTCCACGTCAGTTTCTTGAAAATGTTCACTTTTGACAACTGGAATTGCAACAAAAATATTAGTTATGCGAATGAATCAAAGATGAAACGGTAAAAACCATATGAAATTAAACAAGTACTACAAATCGTTTCGGGTATGTCCGAGTTAATATTTATTTAATATCGCAACGTATTATTTTAGTATATTTAATATTATAATTTGTAATTTATTATACACATGTAATAACTTATTCCTTAAAACAAAAGTAGTCCCCGCATGTCCCAAAAACCTAATTGTCTCTGGGACGTCCCAACATTTATTTCAAACCGGTATACATTATCGTCTACCCAGAACAATATCCCGCCCAGCCAGCTGCCGCGAGCGATTGTTCACGAACGCCCAGCACCGTTTTCAATTACCCCACTCGCAGGGACACCGAGCGGTCCCGGCCACCCATCGGCGTGGCTCGCGGATCACGCCAAATAAAGAGGATGGGATAAGGTACGGATGCGTGTCGAACGCTTTCCTGCGCGCGATCGCCGTTTTGCAATAACGAATTCCGCGTAACGACGCGTTGCTAATTGCGACGATCAGGCGGGAACAGTGAGATTCGAGGAAACGAAGGGCGCGCGAGGACTATAATTTTCCAGGGACGGGGAGCCCGGTGATGGCCGCAAAAACAGCGGGCCGAGAAAGGGAGACCTGATGGAAGAAGAGGATCGAAGGACAATGCTTCGGCGATCCGGCCGCGGAACAAACGAGAAGGTTAGGGCGAACGGAAGGGTGAAGGCAGAGGAAGAGAGAGAAGAAAAAAGGATGCGCCGGGTGAAGATACACGGCCGCCGCTCTTTTATCCCCGGTCGATTCGTTTTATCGGGCCTCGTTCCGAGACGAGTTGGATGATGAGTTTTCCCTTATTTGTTTTCATCCAATAAGCGAAAAACGCTGCCCTCTTTCTCTCCGCTTCCGTCGTTTACCGGAAGTGGCCCCCGGGGGGCCGACCCGCCGCGAGACCGAGGGGCTATCACGCTGAATTCGTGCCGACAATCACGCCCAGGCCATCGAGACGCTGCCGAGACTACCTGCGAAGACGCCGCTTCATGGAAAGAGCGTTTCCAACGACGCCGGAAGAAGCCATGGAACCGGCTCACGGGCCATCGTGTTTGGGAATAAATGAACGTGGCAGATTTTCGGGATTGCCCGCCACCCGGGCACTCGGAAAATTAGATTCCTCGGGAACGAGTGGGGGATCGGGATGGTACTTGTTGATTTTCTATCGGTTTGACGCGGGATCCGGTTCTCGTTTCGATTTTATGGTAAGCAGTTCGGTACCGGAGGTTCGTTATATGCTGTAATTAGCGAGATATCAGTGATTCCTGAATCGGTCTGCTCGGACGAGTCGGCGTCAAGGAACGTCCCCGACGAATCGGGCAGAGCGAGGCTTTCGGAATGAAGGTTTCCCCGTTAGCCGGGTACGAGTTAATTAATTTTTAAATCGAATACACGACTAAACAGAGAATTCAATTAGTTTTGAGATATTTCACGGGGAACCGGAAACTGTTCGGACCGATTAATTCCAGAATCTCGTTCACCTTGTTTACACGG
The DNA here is from genome assembly GCF_051020985.1 of Nomia melanderi. Classification (NCBI taxonomy): domain Eukaryota; kingdom Metazoa; phylum Arthropoda; class Insecta; order Hymenoptera; family Halictidae; genus Nomia; species Nomia melanderi. The sequence goes on from NC_135007.1 coordinate 10,786,674, forward strand.
GAACCAGTCGAATGGCATTCGACGAATAAGGCGATGACGAAAATGCAAAGGAACATGACTAAATATAAACCGCAAAGAGGAAAACCTTCGGGGATACGAATCGTGGAAGCCGTCAACTGCACGAACCAGACGCTTCCAAGCGTTTCTCGGAATTCACCTCGCCTCCACGAATCAACGCTGAACAGCCACGATATAATTTTCCTTTATGTAATCTTCTTTTTGCGCGGGAAGCCTCGGAATAGAGCGGATACTTGAATTCTTGAGCACAAGAAAAAAAGGAAATATTTCATTTATCTACGGTGTGGTGACGTTCGGTTTGAACATTATATTATACAACTATTCGATCCGGAATCGATGAATTTTGATTGAGAAAGAGGAATATAAAAAGCGGATTCCCGTCGATAAAGCGAAAGTTCAAATGTTTACGAAATAGGTCTGCGATTTGGTAAGATTAGAACGGATCGCATTAATAAATTCGTCGAGTTTATTGGAGTGACGTTAAAAACCAACAGACAAACGGACGGGACAATAGTTTGAACGTGATACGCGGCGCGCGACGAGATTTGTGCAACACCAGCGCAATGGACCGCCATTATCGAGGGACAATATCAAGTTTCTGCTTACATATGCATGCAAATTATGTAACGATATCACAGTCGCCGTTATTATTCCACGATGTATCTCGCTCGGGCGACTAACGAAGTTTGAAGTTCAAATCTGCCGGCGTGATTATGCGGCACAAAGTTGGATAACTTTTACAATATTCCTGCATTACTTGGATAAAGGACCGGCTTAACAAGAAGACACCGTGTTCTCTTTGATTACGGCGAATGACTTACGTTCATTAATATGAAACGAAACTGTTCCCAGTCTTTAAACAAATATTCCCAGTGAACCCGGTGGCCGAATAAAATATTCCAAACGCTACTTCGGAAAACAGAATTCCTTACAAAATTCAATTTCGCAAAATACAATTTCTCCCAGCATTCAATCTCGCAAAATATAATTCCTTCTACACTTCAACTTTCTAAAGAACAATGTCTTCCAAAACTTGATTCCCTAAGAAATGATTTCCGTCGAAGTAAAACTACGCGACAAAATAATCTGTTCCACAACTGAATTGTACAAAAAATATTTTATAATTTTCAAGACATCGTATAGGAAAAATTGTGTATCAATTCTCAGAAGAGAACATTCGAAGAGATATTTCTTCCTTAATCCGTCTACCAACGTAACGCGCGAGGTAAGCAGAAATTTTACGCGTAAACGCGGTCGCTTACTTTTCCATGCAAATAAGGGAGACCAGTGACGCGCGGGTGCAAAAAAGGAGAGGAAGGAGAAGGAGTCGGGTGGAAAAAAAAAACGAAATAAAAGAAACCGGGCTGGTCGTGACATTGCAACGGAACCGTCGAATACGGTAAGACCTACGCTCGTAATCCGTTTTGGTCGTTCCGCGGCAGCCGACCCGGTCACCGATGCGTAAAATTAGACTCCGCTCGCTGGGGACCCGACTGATACCGATCTTAAGATTTCCCACGTGACATTAACTCACTATACTGGCTGGGTAGCACGGTTAACCCGGTCGCGGAACTTCTTTATTCCGCGCACGGGCATCAAATCGCAACTTCTTCCCGGGCGCATGTACCAGACAACGCTCGGCGGAAACTTTTCGAAACAAACAGTCGTAACTTCCGGCACACGCGACGGAAACTTTGAATTAACCCCTTCGGATACAATTTCTCTAACCCTGGCTGGCTGCTGGATTCAATTACCGTTTTTCAAGCAGGTTAATACTCGTTGTTCGTTGTTTCCTTTTGTTTCTTACCGTACACATCCCCTTTCTTTATTTATACGTAAAACACTTATACGCGTTTCTTTTCAACCAGATTCAGTAGATAACAAGGCTTATATAATTAAAAAGGTACCGAGAAGAAAACGGAGACGAAAATAGTCAGATTAGAGATAATCGAATGTTCATAGTAACATGGGTTAGTAAATCTTATTGAGGTCGAAAAAAAGTTTTTATATTCTTCGTGCCACGGCTGAAGTCTTAATGAAAGAATCAGATTTCTAATGAGAGCTTATTTCTTTAATCAGTTCGTAAAAATGCAGATCTGCATAAATATCTGTAATCTGCTAGTGAGTTTAGTTTCCGTATTTAAAGTACCCGATCGACCTTCCGCTCGAATACTTTCCGGTAAGGGGCTACTAATTGATGGTAATAAAATAATTACAATTTTTAATAACTCTAATCGTTGCCACGAAACGAACGGCGCCGGGTATACGACAGAAGAGGTTCTAACGGTGCCCGAGATTCGATCATTAAAGTCTTCATTACTAATTGCGAGAGGCAACGCCACCGGCCGAGAAAGTTTCTTGGGGCTACCGAAATTCATCCGCTTATCTTATCTTAAAGAAAATTGCACGCAAATGTCCGGGCTGATACGGGAACCTTAATTAAAGCGGGGCCGACCGGGCTGGCCGCGTTCATTTCGCGAAATAGGAAACACTGTTCCGAAACGTAAATATTCGCTGGCCAAGGACATTCTTCAGACGATGGAAAAACGGAAATAGATATAAATTAAGGACGATGGCGAGGATAATTAGACGACGCGACGTTGGTCGCGCTGATCAATAATTCATCGTTGCTTCCTAAAGGAAATTAGATCGTCATCGTTCTGTACATGTTTCGAATCATACAACACGGAACGTCAGGAGATTTAATATAATTTACAAGCGATCGAAGGAGATTGAAAAACTGGGGAAAAATGCGAAAATATAAAACACAGGTAAACAACGTTAATCAGGATCCAAAAGAAAAATTCGAAATTGAATAGAAGGAAAAGGAAGTGGATTAAACGATGCTATTGGATATGATGTAGAATATCGGAGGAGATGAGAAGCGACTATGCGGCCGAGGCGTATCGTGAGATGTAAAGGAAGTCCGGACAAAAATTGCGGGCAATTAAGCTAACATTAAAAAGGGACTAGAGAAATGCGAAGCAGATCTAGGGGAAACGATGTCGGCATGAAGCTTCACGTATTACGGAGTGAAATATCGAAGTACCACCGACAGAAATAACCAGTGTGGTCGACGACGATAATTTGTGAGAATTATGTGGACGGTGTTCCCCACTCGGTCCTCCGGTAATAACTGGTTGTAAATGCTAAAGGAAACTGACGACTAGTCCCCCTTCAGCGTTGCGAACCTGTCACGAGGAAAAAGATTTCTGTCCAAGAGGACTCGTGTTTACCAATTCGACGCGGTTATGCCCTGTGCGTGAGGAAACCATTCGTTCATAGTAATCGGCTAGGCGTTTCGATCTTGAAACGATAACGCACTGTACAGAGCCGCAAAGGAAACAATGAAAATCATTCTCAATTGTAGATGAACTTGTGTAAGTAAATTCCTAACAACGCGACATAAGAAATCTCTTGTATTCCAGTATAAAAGAAACCCGCTAAGAACTCGAAGGGTTCTATACACCAATAAGTCTGTCCTGCAGACTTATTCTAGTTCTAACGAAAGCTAACAGAATGTTTGAAGGTATATGTTTATTTTGAAATGATCCTTAATACCACAGACAGAGTAATAACTCTCTAAATCCATCCGCCAACTAGCTGTTATATCACGTAATCATAACCACCACGCTTCCTCGAGAAACCCGACAAGGAACTTCCCTGGAACTCCTAATTTTCCAGAAAAACAGGTTTAAAAATCGCCAGGAAATTCCTCAATTTCACGGAGGTAAAAGGAAAACCGAGATTCCTGCGGTAAAAACCGCAGGGATCCGTCAGCTTGTGGGAATCGTCGCTCCCCTAGATCGCCGTAGAATCCGTGGCGTAGATCATCCCGGATAACTCGGCCGCAGCGCCACACATTTTAAAAGTTCGCGACATTCCCGAAACATTCCCGCGATGGGGGGAGCGAGGTTTCGGGGCCCCGGGGCTGCCGGTATCCGACAAATGTAACATCCCGCTAAAAACGTAGTTTAGGGTTTCTTACTCATCCCCGGCCGCCTCGCAGCGAGTGTGCCGGTACAGTTGTGACGGGATTCCATCGGAGCCACTTTCGCGGAGTCCGGACCATCTGCGAACCCCGTCGAAGAGTAAGTACGACGTGTTACATCGAACCGTACACGGGTAAAGTTTCGCGAAATACCGTGCCGAGGTACCGTCACCCGACGTTTCACGGAAATAACGCCGGCGATCTATTAACCGAGCCAATTTAGGTCAATCCTCACCTCGACCTACAACATTCGCCTGAACTCTGCAAACTGAAACGGTGAAAATTGTTTCATCCTTCGGCGACTTTTAACCAATTGCCTTACAACGTGGTATACCGATGGTGAAGACTTTCAACGTGATTTGATAGACAAATGTTGCTCAGTTCATTCGAATTCGAAGTGAATATTATTCTTCTGTAGACAACTATTATAATTGAAAGGGAACATCGGCATATTATGTGACTAGAACTTTTCTCTTTGTCCAGTAAATTGTTAACGACGAAGTAGTTGTATTAATCAGAGTTCAGAAAGAAACCATAGGCCAAGAGGTTAAAATAACGAGAACGTTACTCAATTTCAATAGTTATCGCAAAAAGTGTAGATCGAAGTGATTTCGGGAAAGACTTAAAATGAGAAGTATCACAATTTCTTTCGAAGTATGATTGGAATCCTATATATTAACCCCTATTTCCAACGTTACCTCTTCCAGCAATAAAAGCCAGTTACACCGTTTCTCGCGACTCAGGATCGCAGAAATAAACCAATGGGTAAATAACCACATAAACACGGTGCTCGCTACTGTATCAAAATAGCCGAGCCGGGCGGAGATTAAACGCCAAACCCCGCTCAATCCACCTGGCAATTAATCATTCGAATAATAAACCGCAACAGACCGGTCCATTTTTCAATGGAAAACTCACGGACCAACGCTCCGCACTCAATACCACCGAAACCGTGTAAAACCAGCTGGTACCAGTGTCCACATGCCGAGCTGTTCATTCAGAAGCGAGCGTAATCTCTCGCATATCCAGGATCTCGCCGCGCTATTAAGAGCCATTAAGACCGACTACAAGCAAAGGCCAGGATTTATTACGATACCCTTGTCATCAATGGGGACCCGGTAGCCAGCCCTTTCCACTTTGCTCCACGTACGATCCGTGTAAATGGTCGCAAAGAATTTCTTTCGTCGGTCCCCTGACACAGGTCGGCCGGAAAGAAGAGGAGAACAAGGATATCGACGGCGGTGGCGACGAAGCCGAGAGCACAGAGAGAGAGAGAGAGAGAGAGAGAGAGAGCCGAGAAATGCGACGGGGTAAGAACGAGGGACGAGGTATAAGCAGAAAGATAGCAAGAAACGTAACAATGCAGCTGGGAAGCGTGGCGGGTCCCATCCGCCGTCCACGGCCGCAAAAGCGTTGGAAGGGGGCGCGCGCGGAGCCAGTACAGGTAATTATCTTAGTTCCAGGTTTAATAGACGCCCGGTATTTCGGATTGGCCCTAATGACGGCGTTTACTGAATTTATATCGTCGTGCCGCCGTTGAGGTCTGAAATTGCCCACCGCTGAATTATCTGACCCTTTCCCTTTCCATCTGCGATGCCCGTCCTCGCGGGTTCCCTCTGTTCCTATCCGTCCAGTCGAAACGGGGACCGGCTATCCTTCTTCTTCGGTGTCGTTCGCGGGACCACTTTCGCCTTGACGTATGTTCAATTACCTGTCCACGTGGTCGCGCACTGGGAACCACGTTCGGCCGTTGTCCGGCCTCTCGGCGAGAGAGAAAGACATTTGTTACGCCGACCCTGCGAGACGGTCTGTCTCCGGCGCTGAAGAATCTCGAAAAGGATCATCCCGGGGACCGATAATATGCGTCCCGCCGTTCTCGGGCAACGGCCGTCCGCTGCGTGGCATGCGAGCGCGGCCCTCGCGGCTGCGGGGGCTGGGAAACATGGGGGAACAAAGGGTACCACGGCGAAAGTTGCGCGCACAAGAAAACGTCCCTCTCGACGCGACGACGAGGCCGCGCCGCGGGATTGCATGGGAAACGAGGAGCCTGTTATTGGAATTTTAACAGCGTCGAACGGTCGTATCGGTGCCGCGCGCTAGCTCGACAAGGTGCGCGAGATGTATGCCGCGGGTATTCCGTGGGTACTCTATGGGCATTCTCTAAGTAGACGCATTTTCTGTATTGTGTAGGGTATAAGGATTGCTTCACGAGGGATTATGATAGTTTGACTTTTCTATCGGGTTTTCAATGTTTCAACTCTGTTAAATATATCGTGGACGTTATAATTTCAGATTTTATTACTGCACTGTGAACAGGATTCGTTGTAAGTTCATTCTTTCTTTCGCCGGCGGAGTAGGTTCGATTATCTCGGCTACAGCTTCCCAAATACGGAAGCCTATTAATCGAGAATGTGTAATTACGAATACACGAAGAATGAGTTCAATAATATCCTCTTAAATAACAATGCCGCATGGAATTATCGGTAATTGGCATTGCCTCGATAGGGTCATTAAAGAATCTCCACCTTTTAATTACAGATCTTCGCGAGACTGCCTTGGAAGAGGTTAAATCGTTAGACTTCGTTAATTAGGGAACTGTTAAAAAATATTCAGGGTTCCCTATATATGACCAATCAATTAACTCTTGAAAAAAAAGTAATTCCTTCTACGTGTAAAGATCGTCGGCGACGCGGATACTTTTAAATGGCCCGCGCACCAACGAGAATCCTCAGGATAGTGGAAAAATAAAGACCGCCATTTTACGATGCGACGTTTCTCTTTTTCCGCGCGTTATCCCCTGTATCGCGGATCTATCACAGTTTCTGGCCGGTTTGATACGCCTCGTCTTTCAATCTTTTCAAGCGGATAAACGGAAACCGGCGGGAAACTCGGATACCCTCTTACGGTCCCGAAGCCGTCTACCTCGTAGAATTGCAAAAATCGCGGGGGATACACCGGGCGAACACGGGCCACGATAAAGAACAATGCCCTCTTAACGTCTGCACAATAAAACACACGGCGGTTCTTACGGTCGCGTTCGCGGGCACGGAAAACCGGCGACCAACGGCCCGTTCGGGAGACGATATCGCCATCACCGAGAGCCGAATAGATAAACATAAATTTCCCAGTCAACAATACAATCGGACGAATTGCCGTGGCGAGCCGACACGATGGCGGATCCGGCGTCTCACCGTAAAACTGTGGGGCGTCCACTCGAACAATGAGAACACACGAATCGAAACCTTGAGGAACGATTACGACGCATCGGTCGCCGCGGTGCGGCCATCTTCTTTTTCTTTTACCGACAGGTCGGCGAGTCGGGGAAGACTTCGACGATAATGAAATTATCGGAGAATCATCATGCGTGAGAAATCATTTTTTTAAATATGTGGTTTCTTTCAAATATATCGTTATTATAATATGGATAGGAAAAAACTGAAAATAGTACTGTTCAAAGAGTTCGACAAATCTGACATTAGAAATGAGGAAATTGTATAGTTTACTTTTGTTTCTTTGTGTTTGGTGTATACTTTAGTCGCGAAGTGATTATATTCTCGACTAACGGTCAACGATAAAAAATAGATGAAGCTTAAAGAATTTATCGTACTCTTAGATAGCGGTTCTGATTTTTTCTGATGCAATTCCGATTATCTAATCTAGGCGATATAAGAAAATGGAATGGAAAGAGACATTTGATTGCAAGTTATCCTTGATGTAAGGTAACTTCACCGTATCGAATGTCGCCATCTCTTGAATTAAACTTACCGGAAGCACTGTTCGGCTACATCGTTCCGAGGCACCCTAGGGCGAACGATCGTCGGGAAAGCAGAGGAGGAGAGAAAGACGATAAGAGACACTCCATGCTTAACGTCCACGCGCGTTTGCGTAGAAAAACCGCGAGCAATGGTCCATTCTAAACGATATTGCCGTCATCGCCGGGTGAATGGTTATGTATAAATTTCCCAGTCAGCGATCCGGGCTCGCCAGGAAAGAGATCTCCCATGCAAAGCAGATATTTGAAATTCCACACCTGTATTTCGATCGGGAATCATCCCCGGAATGACACGGGCGAGGGATCCGCCGCGATGCGTACAAGGATAACGGTGATCAATGATCCGCAACCTGCCAGCGTGATTTTTTACGACCCCTGCGTTGAGGAATTCCCATCCGCGAGCTATGGAAACTATTTTCTCAGAATAATATCGATCTTCTGAGGATAGATTTGCCGCTTGCGACGCTATTGAACATCTCTGGTTCTTTTCTTAATGAATATTTATAAAATTACAAATTGAAAATTAGATTCATACAGATGATGTTAGACAGAAAAGGAAATTAGAGAAATATTAATCTACTTCGATGAAGGTTCTCGGTATGTTTTAACTTCAAAGAAAAATTTGTTTCGCTTCTGTATATTAATGTTGGTAGCGATGAAACTATACTGTTGACTTTGTTTTTAATTTCATAATGATGTTTCCCCGGTGGTTTCATTTATCTCGGTTTTTATGTAAATACTCTTTCAACGTTATTGAGGAGATTTTCATTTAGGATTTTGCATGCGAGAAAGAGTTTCATTTCGAAACGGTTTAAATAATATTGACTCACGTCCGTACGTGACTGTGTAATACGGGTTGAATGCACGCTACACTAGTTAGAAGTAGATTGTTTGCTCAATAGACTATGAGCTGACTGTAGCTACATGGTCAAAGTTTGATTGCTTCTAATTGCTGACTGATTGCTGACTGGAAATCCGATTACTGTGAATCATTCTGACTGACAACTGAAGATTCCGTGTGCCGATAGCTCGACCATCTGATATGTTGGAGATCGTCTCGATCGATAGAATTCAAGGAAAATACGTTAAAATCCTGTTGCTGTGTCGGCGTCCACTAAAACTCGATAAACGCAGAACCAATATGTCAGTTTATTCACTAGAACAACCCCAATAAACTCGCGCACATTTTATTGATAAACCGAAAAATGATATACAGAAATATTCCTGTTCATATGAATATCAAAAGAATTTATATCAGCAAAACATGGGAATATTTTTATTAAATGTTCCATTCGAGTGTAAATCAAAGTAAAAACATTATTAAACGGTCTCCGACATTCATATTACATTTCATGAAATCGAAATTATTTTACTGACGATACAACCGTAATTATACCGCGCTTTATACGTATCAATGACAAAACGGATATTTCGCATGAAACCAAACTAAAAAATACAAATACAAAACTTTAAGCGGTAAATAAGAATAAACGATTCAACAACCAATACAAAACAGTTCACAATTTAAACATCATCTGCAAAGGTAGCCCCTAGTGATCCCGATACCAACTTCGAATCCCACAAAAAGAAGAGAACAGCCACATTCAGATTCCTACGATTCAATAAAAAATACCTCCGCCGGGAATCTGTCAACGGAACAAGGGGTTAATATCGCAGTGGTTAATATCCAGAAGAATGTCGATACTACCCTCGGAAGATACTGTCAGTTCGCCGAGAAGAAAAACCTGGGAGGCACGAGGGAAGCCGGGATACCCGAGGAGGAATCGCCGGACAAAGGCCGGCCGAAGGAATCCAGTGAATGGGTGGCACCATGTCAAGGGTGAAAGAAAACCGGTGGACCCGGGACACTCTGGGGATCGGCTGCGGGAAGTTGGCAGCGTTGTCACGAGTGTCCCAGGGGAGCGATACCGTGTAAATCCATCGCGGGGCCGGCGATGGCGGACGTTACTCCTCGCCGGGGTCCACGGGAGGAAGGAGGATCTAGTAATTAACGAAGCTGTTGTGATCGCAATCTGGCGCACGAGCCGCCCCGGGCGGAAGCTTCGTCGCTGGGAACGAAAGAGAGAAGGACGGAGAAATACGTGGCGAGAGGGTTGGAGGAAGAGAGAGAGAGAGAGGGTGAAAGAGGTTCGCGGCGCATGCTACGAATATTAATGTGGCGCCCCTCATTGTCTCCGAGTTTCTCTCGCCACTCACTGGTCTATATCCTTTTCTACGATCATCCTGGCACCGGCCTGCTAGCCTTCATCACTATCGCCCTCTCCCTGTTCCTCCTCCCAAGCGCAATAACGATCTCAAGTTTCTCCTTCCTTTTTGTTTTTCTTTTTCCCTCTTTTTTTGGAGCCACTACCAGGCCGCTTATTAACGGCTTCAATTCTTCCGCCGCGAAAGTGGCATCGGAATTAAGGGAGGCTCGCACCCCCACGCCTGGGCGAACGCTTTTCAATTGGAGGCGCGATTCACGGCCAACGCATTGTGCTTCGATCGGAAGGAAGATCGCTGGGTGTCGGCTGACCCAGTTTTTTCGTGCCGCGTCTTTCATGGTTACTAGGGATTTCGAAGGGTAGCTAGTACGGTGATACTGGAGATATTGCGCGGAGGTGTGACGTCTGGTGGAAGTGGATTTGTTGAGCCTGATGCCAGATATAGAGGGAATGGCGTGATTTACCGTGTGATCTACTTTTGGTTCGGAAGTTTAACTGCGGCTCTAGGTGGTGGCGTTTGCGAAATATAAAAAGCTTCGTAAATGTGCGAAACGCCGGGTTTAACGTAATTTAAGACGCTTCTACTAAACGCTCGCAAACGAAAGTGAAGTAATGGTTGGTTTTGATCTGATCACGGAACAGATATTAGGAAACTAATTATTCCCGAATGGAAGAACACGGTGCAGTTCGCTTAACGAACACAGCGCGTTAGAAGCAGAGGAGTAGCGTTCCGAATATTAACGCAGCATTCGCCATTGTTTACGAGTCTTTGGCTCTTGTTTCCCGACGTTGATCTATGTCCTGCAGGATCTAGACAATGCTCTGCGTCTCCGCGTTCGTTACCAGCTCTTTGTAACAGCCAAATGAACGTACGCTGTAATTGCGCGACAGTCCCTAATTACGCCATACTTTAAGGGTATGGGAGTCCTATAATTGTTTGTTCTGCTATTCGTTTCATTTCTTTGTTAGTAACCGTCTTGCGTAATATAATCAGCGCACACATTCTACATGTAACAAAATTCTTATTTCTCAATTCTATTACTGCCTGAATTCCTATCGATCGCAAAAACAAAATCATAGAAGACAGAACCGTCTCACAGTAACAGATATTCACTATATTATTTTCACTGTCAAACCACGTTTCGCAAGATGTTACAACAAAACGTATAGGTTACTAACTTGAAAACTGCTACCCGTCCAATCCAAATAAAACAACGTTAACATCAATTCTACAAACAATGTCCATTGTATTCAACGAAACTCTCTAATCCTTTCATAAGAATCTAACGCACACCACACTGCCGCACACAAAAAACGAATTACCCCGTGATCCTCGTGTGACTTGTTAACATCATTCCGTAACCAAGAGGCATGTAAAGAAGATCTCGTTGCGGAGAAGAAGCTCCCGTTGTACGGAGTCCCCGCGGCCCGGCGCACCAGCACGTGATCAAATTTTCAGGGTAAGATTAAAGCAGATTCGAAAGTACGTGACGTAACGGGCTCGCCTCGAAAATCCAGTTACTTTGCCGGCGGCTTTAGCTAACTCCCGGGAACAATAAATACACAACCGCCCGAACTAGGAATTTCCCCATTATCTCGGGACACCGCAGGTAGATACCTACCACGTCGTTGCCAGAATCTCCCTGTCTACAGAGGTAAGTACAAGGATCGCTGGGACGGGTATCCCTTCGGCAGACTCAGGATCGAACAGGTGTCGTTTCGAAGCGGAAAAAACGCTCGGGGACGACGCGGCGGGGAAAAAAGTGAACGATGTACTTCGGGATAGCCAGACTCGTCGAGGACCGTCTCGTCGACGGACAGAAACGGATAGGGCTTGCGCGTGGAGAGGAGAGAAGAGCGCGAGCTACTGGAGCAGGAGACGAAGAGAGGGAAAGAGAGACAGCGTGTCGTTAGTTACTAATGGACGCCCTTTAGAACCATAGCGATTCTGCAGAGGATGCGTCGAGACGCCGCCAGTGCACACACTCCACGCGGCGCGGAGCACGTCTGCCCAAAGTACTCGTCGGATTAATAAGTTCCGCGGACTATTCCGACCACTTTAACCCATCTTCGTTTACCGAGTACACAAATGTAACAACGTGACCAGCCTGTGACTGCTGATTTCAACCAGCGTGCACAACAAATGCCATTCGTGCCTTCTAATAATGGGCTGGCCTGCGCACAGCATCCCGAACGAGCTTTCGTTTTCTTCGCAAAGAGGATTTCTTTGGGATTCGGCGTATAGGATCGATAGAATTCGTGTTCGTGGTTTTGAAGAAAATGAGTGGTTTCGATAAATGTGATATAATTTACACTGGAACTACCGAGTACTTAAACTGTGTGCAATTATTAAGATTTCAATCGGCTTGCTTAAGTATCTAGTAAACTGTCTGCGAAATTCGGGAGGGATTTAAAGGTGGTTCATCCAATATTCGGGATAGATAGGCCGACGGATGCAGAGGACGAGTATGTCGAGCACAGACCGTCAGAGTCAGGAAACTAGGTGAGAGGACTTCTGGGATTAAGCCATTTTTCCGGTACGTGACTCCGTGGCCGGATCGGGAAAGAAGTTTCGTGGCAGGTAGTTTCCGCGGGATGTTCAACATATTTCCTTGAGAACGTCTTCGCCTCCTTGCTCGATTGCAATAAACTTTATGGACGCTACGTATTCCTTGATAAGACCATTACCGATAAGAAAGATTAATCAGGTGGCTAGATGCGATCATACATTCTTTAAAGTCAATCTATTTACCTACCACTGCAAAATTTCCGATTTCGCCAAACAAATGCGTCTTTCAAAGGATTCGCATGGCGAAAATAAAACTACTTGATCGTGAACTAAATTATATCACTTATTAATAACATGACTGTTTCAGTGGATCAACGGAATCTATTAGATCACCTCAAACTAGCTGCAGTCTACCTCAAGGATCCTCTTCTAAAACGCAAACTGCAGCTATCTAAAGAACACATTGAAAGAACTACACGCCAGTCGTTTTCCTCCGAGAAGCAGCTTCGTGTTCTCGGAGCTCGCGCCACATTTTCCTTAGATTCTCCCACAACACCCCACGAAAAACATTTTCCTCGGCCCCTCCAACCCCTAAACGACTACAATTCCTCAAACGAGTAAAGCTTCCAGCCTCTCCTCAACCCGAGCGGCAAAACCATCGCAGGCTTCGCCCTTAATTTTTTACTGCGCCGTTTTCAATAAGAAGACCCCGGGACAGGGTAAAAAGTTGAAATTTCATTTTCCTCGTTACAGATACGAGGATGGGGAAAAAAGGCAACAGTCGCCGGACCGTCGGGTTCCCGTTTCTTTTCACGGCACGGCGAAGAAGGAAGACGAGTAACTGGTAATAACGTCGGGACAGCATAATAATTCTTTGCCGGCGAACGAAGACGGAGGGAAAAGAATCTCGCGTAGACGCGGACGAGACGGGGCGGTGGACGGAGAGAGCCGGCCGGGCAAAGAAGAAAAATCCGAAGGGGCCAGCAATGCAAACAATGCCTGGGCTCGTGCGGTTTTTCTCGTGCGGCGGGGACGCGTCGCGGGGACCGAGGCGTCGCTTTTTTCGACGTCGGCCGCGATAAAGCGCGTGGATTCGTAGTGCCAAAGCGCATTTTTAACCGTTTGGGAATAAGGATTTTGCGAAGCATTCAGAATCTTTGGCGGAGGAAATTAACCCTTTGCGCTCGTAAGTTTTTCAATGGAAATTATTTTATTTCAGTACTTCACGAATTGATGCATTATACGAAGGTTAATATTACATATAGGATTTTATAATTTCGATGTATCGAATCTAGCGGTAACTGAGAGTTACTTGAGTGTAAAGGGTTAAATTGTACATCGAACTGTTCAGTGCCAGGAAACAAAATTATGCACTAGTCACTTGTTATTTGGGCAATTAGTTGTCTGCAACTTTGTTTTCTAAATGCGACAGCATTATGTCTCCGAAATAGTGATATTCGTCCTGGAAGTGTTAAACGTCCTCCGGAATATTTTCTTTCCTTTCTTTTTTTTTTAAATCGAAGCCAACCGGATTATGCGCGGGTTAACCAGCCTCGTTAATGGTCCGCTCGAACGTAATCCAATTGCGTTTTCAGGTCATCGGCTGAGGAGATACGGCAATTGAACTTTATTATAATGGGATTTGTTCGAGCACCCTTCGTTTTACGATTGCGCGGCTCGGGTCACGGTTTCGTGTGCTCCAGGATAATCATGACGATAGGAATAATTGCGAATTATTCTCGTTCCTCGGTTCCTTCCCGGATTTCTCAAATGAAAACTTCTGCTGTTCTGACCGACGGCTACGGTGAATGCTGCTGGGTAGCACAACGTTTGTGCTTCGACGAAGTAAATAATCAAAATTGATATATTCCATTATTGAACTTGAACTCAGATGTTGGCCTGCGGAATCGTGCCCCGTGTTGACGGGATTAGTACTTAAGTCGATTGTAAGGTCTTTTTAGGAAAGTATAGTTTTGCGAGTTGAAAGGAGCAGAACAGTGGACTAACGTGGAACAGCGTATTGCGTAGAATAGATTAAGATACATATTTTATTTTAATTCTAGCCTGTTACAGTTCATTTAAATAAAAATACAAATACATCTGTGCTTGTTCTCGCCAGAATCTTCCAATCCCACATATCATTCAAACCTAAATCCTCGGGAATGATCAGCATTTTCTTCAAAACATACTACAATATCCCAACTCTGCCAATAATAAAAATACATACACCTATCCAATCCACTGCTTTAAATTCCAGAAAGAATATCACATTGCAGACGTCCTCCGCGGCAGTTTATTAAAAAAGACATCGCTGATACCACGATTCTCAGGCACAACTTAAAAATCGAGATTTTCGAGGGATTACTGTATAAGGAAGCAAGAGCAATCGACGATTCCTCGCGACTCCCACACGGAGGAGCGTTAAATCCCTTCCCCGCGTTCGATCTACCAGCTTCTCGTTGCCCGGTTGTCAGTTCAATGGGTATAATGCGCATCCCCCGCCTGCGCTTGCAGCGTGAACCGATCGGTTCCCCGCATACATCAAACCGACCCGATGTGTTTGTACACTTCGGTCACGGACACCAACCGGCAAACTCGGTCAACAACGTAACCCCCGGTGTTGGACCATCGCTGGTCACTTCTCTGCGCGGGTCCTGTCTCCGCGGTCCACACCATAGCATTCCGGCCATTCGTGCCTCCCTCCCTAGCCCGACCGAGTAAATCAACCTCGCCGTGGGCAGAAATTCTAAGACGTTTATTCATACACTTGGACCGGCCCGGGAAACGGCTCAGACGTTTTCAGACCGGATCCCTCAGTGGCAGTCTCATTCAATCCAGTTTTACATTATCGCTAAGGCGACGTAAGCAGAGTTCGCCACCCACTCGAGCCGCGAGATTATTGGAGCTGGATTTTTCGAACGCGCGTGCTCAAGAGACGGATACGAAAGTTCAGGGAACATAAGAGGATGAATGTCTCGCGGTCCTGTTCGTTGAATAGGGGATGCAGGACGAGATTCATGCGGAGCTTTGGAATTTTATCTTCTAGCCGTGCACTCAGCTTCAATAGAATTATATAGAATTTGTAATTCTTAGCCGCTTTCCCATGACGGCCTTCCTTTGCGAAAGACACCTTCCATCGATGACTTGATATACTCCGCCGGGAATATTCAATTGGCAAATGAGATCATCAATTTGTCGGAGCGTAGAAACATTGAAGTTCCAAGTATTTTACTCTTGATTTCAAATGTTAGAGCCGAATATCGTCGGAATCGTAACAAGACCATTTATCCAAGTCCACGCAAACTCGGAACAGCACTCAAACTTTCAATCAATACCGCGGCAGGTATATACACGCTCGGGGATTAACCCGACTCTGCGGAGCGAAGGCCATTTAAATAACACTTAAACTGCACAAATTATGATATTCCCTGTATCCCTAAGTCCGCGGCGTGAATAGGGTTCAAAGGGCGAATCAGGCTGCGTTATATCCGGGCGACCCGACTGAAATTCATAAACGCGTTCTGAACTACAGATGGCCCGGCGCATAGGGGTTCGAGGCGGATGAGGCTACGGAGCGATGAACCTGAAGGGTGAATGAGAGGGCACAGGGCGGCCAGCACACCCCTGTAATGCGGTAACCCTTGCGGTGCTCTAGGATTACGTGGTGAAACGTGCCGGAGCCACCGTAATCCAATAATAGCCGTCTACCCCCGAACCTCTCCCTCTCCGCATCCCTTACGGGGCATCAAGGCAGACCTCTGCTGATTCGAGAGATCGGACGCTAGCCTTTCCCCCTGGCGTGCACCCTTTCCAATCGACCAAATGCTTTGATTTTTTTTTCCTTTCCTCATTCCATCCCCCTTTTGCCTGTCACACTGGGCACGGCTTTTTCGGCACGGCGATTCGACTCGTACCCTGACTGCCGTCATTACTCCACGGTTCAATCAGTTCTCGTGAAACTCAAATGGACCGATTTTTACCGATTTTCAGGGTTTACGATCTTTGGATTCCCTCCTGTAATTCGGGCTCTGGTAAAAACATATCTGGAGGTCCTTTTTAGCGAATCGTTTAGGGACGTTCCAGAATGTTGTTTTTGATTGATAGAACATACATCGCGGTGTATTGGAGAAAATCAACGTGAAACTTCTGATAAAATTTATCGGGTATTTTATTCCAACCAGTGCGCCCTCTTTCAGAAACATCCTCCATTGTTCTCCCTTGCAATTCGCGTTTAATTGTGTTTACACGAGCGCGAGCGGCTAGTGACTAAAACCCGTTAACGCGTTAAATAGGTAGAAATTGAACTGCACAGTTGAAAATCAAGGGATTAATTCGATGGGCGCAAAACCAACGGAGCGATCGCCGCGCGAACGTCGGAAAATTGGGGGACATTAAAGATCGATGTCCATCCGGGCGCGTTTAACCAGCTCGCCGGGCCGACGCTTTTTCCGGTATCGTGGACATGGTTCGTACGTCAAGTGAATCAGCCCGAAGCTCCTCGGGAAGGCAGAAGAACACGTGGAACCATGTCTAAGTCGTTCTTCAATGTCCGATTGGTACGTAGCGCGGGGTGGCGAAAGGGGCTGCGCAGCGATCGGCTCTTTGGGAATACAAGAAATTACAAGATGCCTATCCGATGGTAAAGGGCTAATGGTACCGACCCGAACGGCAATAAGAGCGGACTAAGTGCCAGGCTGAGTCACGGGCTCGAGTGATGTACTGACAGCACCGGCTCTCTGACTAGGTAACCAAACATTCCTGCACGTATTTCGGATGTCTCGTTCACCGAAATCACTGGTCCACCCGATCGATCCCCTCGCGGAACGAATGTCCCCTGCAGGATTGGTCCCGGTTGGCTACCGAGCGAAGAATCTCGGGACATCTGCCGCGGGCCAGTATTTTTCTTGATTGCTCAATCCCTGCGATGAGTTCGCAGGCTTCCACATCGAGATCAGTTAAAAATGTTCTAAACTATTATACTTAAATATATACGGAGCCTAATTTTTGTTTCGTTTCTGATCACTTGTGAGTACCCTAAAGTTCCTGATTCTTGTTATGTGTAATTTTCGCTTAGCTTCTAATCCCTTGAGAGTGAGAACACTTTGAACCGCCTGACACATGTTGGATCTAATTTTTGCTTAGAACTTCTAACTGGCCTTCATTTGGAATAAATTTAAACAAGATCTGAAATTCAATTATAACAATGAAATTTAGATAGCTGGATTATCATTTGAGATGAAGATCTGAATAGTAGAGTAACTCTTTAACACGGAGTTCGTCCTATTTCAATTAAATATTCTATGTATTGAATTATTAAAAAGTTCATTAAGAAGACAGGCTTTTGTCTCTCGCGAACTTAATAATCATGTGAACAGAGCTCATTGTGAAAGAGAATACCGGAGTACATATAAAAAGGGAACGGTTTTTGGTAATTACGATAATCCTATGGAAAATTCTTTGGTTAACGCTGCCGTGAATTACCAAAGACTAATGAATCAGTGCGCGAAGTCGTAAATAACAATTCGAACCCCTTCCGTTTCATTATTTGCTTAACAAATGTTCCCGGATTTTAATTGCATCTTGATATTATCATAAATCACACTTTCATTCATTACATAGCAATCAAATATAGTAATTGTACTATAATTAATTGCACTCTCACGTGGTATATTGCGGAATAATAAATATCGAATAATATAATGGTTCCTTGAAACAATGTGAATCATCAAATAAAATTATTCCTCATTACCCGTCGTTAAAACGAGGAGCGTACAAATCATATTACAGAACATTCTTATAAACATAATAAAATGCACTCAAGAAACAAAATAATAAAATCGCCGGAAAAAATCGTCTTCATTGAAATATCTAATCTTCTCGAGCTAAATAAGTGTTCAATTACAGAAAAATAGTTAACAATCGAAAATACCTGTGGTCCGCCAGTTCTAACGCATTTTTCTCGGCCCGCCCACGATTTACTATTTTACGTCCGCGTCAGCGAAGGGCTTCAGGATCCGGAGATCCTATTAATCAGTCGGAAGACAGCGAGTGCTGGTCATTTTTACCGCGAGGAAAGCTGATAGCGGGCGTAGTTTCTGTCGAAGGATTTCACACGGAAGTCCTCGGAGCCTGACGAATGCGTTTTACATCTTCTCGCGCGATTACCTTGCACGTAGCGCGCGCGATCCCGTCCGCTGGACGCGAGGGGTGCGCTTGCAAACGTCACCGTGACAAATGGGGACCGAAAGCGGACGAGCAAGGCTGCGACGTGACCCCCGGTAACCCTGCCAACTACCATCCACAGTTTCCTCGAAGAATGTCCTGACGCTTTCTGAGACGTGCGCCTTTCCCCCTTTCCCGCAACCCCGTCACTTCCCGCGAAAAATTATTTCGTTGGCAAGGAAAACCGCTCGGCTATGCATTGCTTGGGAAACGTATCGTTCCCTCTTCCGATGCTGACTTCTCGCCGTAACAACAATATCAAGAAATCCAAACCCGTTTAGACAGTTCCACGTATTCTCAACTTCGAGACCGTAAATGAATAACTTCATTCCCTAAGGGGAGAAGAGCAAATCCTTTTAAGTCAAAATCCATCTCAATAACGATCAAAGTGGTCGATACTGTTCTAAGTTCGAGAGTCTTCATTAATTATATAACATTCTTATAGAGAATTCATTCAAACTTACTACATAGTCAATTTTACCTTCGATATTACAGAAAACACGAAGTTCAAATGAAAATCCTCATCTGAAATTCTAATCAACTTTCCACGCAATAAATGTTCCTTACAGCTCAACACCGAAATCAGCAAATCCAATTTCGAGCAGAATAGCGGCCGATTCTAGCGTCGTAGCGGATAATTATTCTTATAACTCCCGTGATTCTTTCGGGAGCGACGCGTAAATCGCAAAGAATATCTCGTCTTTTCGCAGATGACGGAAACAATCGCGACGGTCTTCCCGACCGGTATCTATCCGTCCGTCCGGCGGTGTAATGGGATCCGTTCAACAATTGGCTTAATTTAAGTAAACTCGATGGCTGAATCGAGAGTTTTCCTCGGGACGATTACCGGCGCGGAAATCCCCGGTGATAATAACGCGAGCCCCGCGGAGCCGGCTGATTCCGTGGAAATGCAATTACGGAGCCGACTGGCTGCAGCTCCTCGCCCGTCGAAAGAAATCCGCACCCGCCGGAGGATCTCTCGAGGCGGCTGAGAAATTACTTCGCTTCCCCGGATTGCCGTGATATAAGTAAGAGCGTTTTTGGACGCCCCCCCCTTCCCCTTTTGCGCGCCGAACGCGCGCCTGTCCCGCGGATATTTCGCAAGTTTTATTCGAGCGCCTCGACCGTCAGCTCATCGCGAATTTTCTGCTGTGTTCTTCCTTTTCCTGCGGTGAATCTTTTATGAGATCTTCATCCCTGCCGTCTCTGTTGATTGAATGATGAAGAATATATATATATCGAGGTAATCGTCAACCAATATCGTATATTCTTATTCCTACCAGTCCACTGACTGGTTACGAAATAAAGATAAGCAGAACGAACGATAAATTGTTCTTAATAAAAGACAAAAATTGAGAAACCGATCGGACAATATAGCAATTGATATAAAGTTAAATGAATGGCGAGAGACGTACGATTTTAAAGAAAATTTTTAAACTGGTCACTTGACCGGTTGCGACTTAGTGTTGAACAATATTTGAATATTATTAAATATTATTGGGCTAGCAGGTGTTATTGTAATTTTTATAGAAACGAGATTAAACCGTATCGCTGTTGAATTTTGATAAGCTGAACTTTAGTATTATTTGTTGCTTATTCAGCTCGATAACTTTGGTCTCACGCGGGATGTGGCTATTCGCAGAATTATCATACATATATTCTCAGAAATTTAAGAGACAAATTCCGACCAGTTCTTTTTGCAGAGGATATGCATATGTTAAGATGCATCTTTGCCCGCGAATTATTTGCCACGAAAATGCGGCGAGCGTGTCCGGTGTCCTGCGCTGGTTGCCCGAGCGCTACTGCAGTTTATTTTTGGTACTGTTTGCTTAGACTAAATTTTAACCCATCAAGTACACCTGCTATCATATCCAGAAAATACGCGGACCCGGTTCACCTGAGGCGGTCTCGCTAGCAAAGGTCGCAACTCCGTGCATTATCGCGCGTAATTCCGTTCGGGCTTTAATTAAACTAGACAACGACCAACGTGACGTTTCCCCGGACAATTTGTCGCAGGATTAAACGAAGCAGCGTGTTTGAAATTTTTTTAAAAATCGGCGAAACAGTTGCCCGATGGTTCGCTGTTGATACGTTAAGAAATTTCACGGTATAATAAGGTCAACTGAATCCTTCGCTATCGCTTATTCGCTCTAGCGAGTCGAGCTTTACGAGTGGAACGTGGTCAGCGAGATAAAAGATAGCGCGAGTCACGGAACCCGAATAATTTACTCTAGAGATAGAGAACGCGGCATGGAAATATAGAATTATATTGTATCGCATTTATTGTTCCCGGCGGTTTTACGTCGCTCTTATGTAAAAACTGGAAGCATTCGCTTCGCGTTCTGTACACCGATTTTTAACGTTCGCATTGCCGACAGTTCGTTTCATAAAGCGATCGATTTAACGATCGTTGGGGCATTTCGTAAAAACAGTGTAAAATGTGGAGGGACATAATATAAATTGTCGGGTGTAAAATTAAATTTAAATCTGTTCAATATTCAAAGGAATTTCGCTTTCGTTTAATCTCCCCGGTAATATTCGTATCGTGGCGTTTTATTTGTCGCGAAATAACTCGGTAAATACGTTATTCGATATCCCTAATGGACAAGATATTAATCCGGCGATTAGAAAGGGAACAGAAGCTCGATAAAAGTTGGCCCGTATCGAGTGTCGCGTGGGTGGTTAAATTGGTTCGATCGGTGCTTCGTTAGCTCACGTGGAAAATGGAATCGGTCCGAGGCGATAGCTCATAAAGTATCATTACGAATAGCCACTTAATCACGGGTTATCGAGCTCCGAAGTACTGGGGCAAATCCGCCACTTGGTTGGAACCAGTTGCCATGACTCTGTGTCGGCCATTAGATTTGCCCCCTCGCAGTTCCAAACTCGACGGCCCGTGATTAGGTCCTCTAATGGCGCTTTCCTGTCTATAACTTATGGCGCCGATGCATTTTCTTCCATTAAATGTATCAGAAATCATTGCGTACCTTCGTATCAACTGTCTTTCTATCGAAACGTTAATCTTAAATCCAAAGAAACTGACCACTTATTGCAACGCGATTTCGATTGCAGTTTCTACTCAGATTTGCTTATTGTTGAAACAATTAATGAGCAACGAAAATATGAAATATTTTTTACAAAAGAGGAACACACGAACGAACGAATCGAATAGTTAATATCATTTCTCTCGCGCCGAATTTCTTCCTTTTCTGAGTGATAAATACGGTTCCAATGTTTTTCAAGAATAGATCAACGACAGAATTAAATGAAACTACTGTTGCAAGACTAAAGAGCCCTCCTGATTCATGAATGTAATATATTAATGTAATATTCGAGCGCAGCTCGCGAACACAACGACAATGATGATCAGATTGCAATCTCGGATTAAATTTATCCGCTTACGTAATTAACATCCATTTCGAGTGATTTAAGCGCGCGGGTCGGCGCAGTAAGGACCCCGGTACCTTTTATGCAAACGTAAAAGATCAATTGCCTTTCGTAACGAGCTCGTGTAATTTTCCATTGCGTCCGACACCCGGAATAACCAATTAAATCGACCCTGTTACGCCACCGATTCAATTGGATACCTTAATTGTACGAGAGGTGTCGGCGAGATGGTTTATCAAACGTTTGTATTGAGATTAATTAAGCAACTCAGATCGAAAACGTTCAGACGGAATAATGTGAGCTGAAATGCTGCTTGGCGAATGGCAATGTTTCTTTATCTACGACATAACGTTACTGAAACGATAAGGGAACGATAGAAAGTGCAGAAATAAGCTTCGTTATGTTTTGTTTATATAAACTAATAAATTCTTTATATGAACTAATACATTTTTTATATAAACTAATAAATAGCATCTGAAGTATCAATTTATTCAACAAATGAAAGTGTTACAGATCTTACTGACACAATATTGAAATTCTAAGGAATTTACCGTTTATCGCAATGCGATCACGAAAGTTGCACTTTCTAATCAGCTTCGCTTATTGTTGGGACAATAACGAAAAATGTTAATTTCGTGGATTAACGGGGAACCGAGGTGTAATCTGAGAAACCTATTTCCCGCAGTTCTTAACTCGCCCGTCGTTTCCAGGTGGCTTCGACACCGGAATGAAATGCAAATTTAAACACGTTTCCACAATTCTATCGGCCTTAAGTCGGCGGAAGCTGAATGTAATGGAGACCACGGGCTCCTCGACCGAACAAACTTTCATGACCACCGCGGAAATTGTTTGGAACGCCGTTCCGAACAATCTGCATTTATCAGGGCCGGTTCGCGGAAAAAAAACAAGAGCAGCCGAGAGGAAAAGAGAAACAAGCATCCCGTGCCGGACGGATGATAAATTACGCGCGTCATTATCAACGCCTGCTCATTCTTCGTTCGGACATTTTCATCTCGCGTCGGATATCGATTTCGTTGTGTTATTTGTCAAAATCCATTGTTTCCGCATTGTTTATAGGGGAAAAGGGAATTAAATTACCTGCCCGCTTACACGAAATACGTTTCACCGAGCATTTCCACGCGTGCAGCATCATTTTTTTCAATAACGATGTGTACTCGCATATGAATTTTCAACGGTGCACTGCTTCCGTAATCGTTGCTGCAGCATTCCAACATTCTCCCAATATTCGTTTACAGCGACATCGAGCAAACATGAAAAATATTAAACATCTAATTCATCCAGTTACGTAATAATCTCATTTTACAAAATTTACAGAAACATTGAAACTCTACAACATAGAATCACACGTGCTCCGAAGGAATTCTATCAACGTAAATTCCTCGGTTTGACCTTTCCATCTCGCTTGAAATTCAAGATGTTTCACAACTCAGATACTCGAATCTCAAAGCAGCGAATATAATGCGATTCGAATTAAACACGCACAGTTGATGCAACTAATGATCTCAACCAGGCGCCTCGTGTGTTTATTTATTAACACCACAGAAAGTTTTGCTGTTCGCCTCGGAAAAAGTGCTGCAAAAACCAGCGAACGGCCGCGGAGTCGAATTTCCTTTCGGCATTAGGCGAAAGGTAATTGCCATCAAATTACAAGCACGCCATAAAACGCGGATGTGAATTTCTAACAAGCCGCAGAGCCAACGTGCGCCCTCGTCGGACAGGGAATGCGGGTTAGTTTTCCCGAGTTGTCCCTCCGTTCTCGCTTTATGCGTCCCCTTAGACCGCTTGCAGTCGGAGGATATTAATATTCCAGTCAAAGAGGGAAGCTCGCGTGCCATCGAGTCACTATGGACTCCGCAGTCTCGGTGCTCCGGTGCCATCTTTGGAATATCCGGCGTCCCACCGGAACGGACAACCGTGGAATAACGGATGCACTCTACTTGCTGCGTTCGAGTCCGCGAATCGAACACTATCTCAAGATTCACGTTCCCGTAGGTATAAATACCACCGAATCTGTTTGCAGTCCCTTCGACTCCATTCTTGACGGCATTTCGTATGTATTATCTTTCTCTTGATCATTCGCTTTGTACAAAATAATATGAATTTGAGAGTGTTATAAAAAGTTGTTACTATCTGATCGTATCTTTTGTAATAATATTTCAAGTGTTCGAACAATCTGTTTGGAGTAGGATTAATTTCTTGCACTGTGAATTTGCCTGCGACTAAACTTGATAGAATTATTTTATATATAAAATAATTTACATAATTTCCTATCATTTTTCATGACTATACGACATTTATTTCAAAGATTGAAACTCAATAGTAGAGAAATAACATTCAATCGTGACTTAAAGGAATAAAATGAAATTTCAATTTGCTAATTGATTACATTTACTAACCAGTTACTAATCTCCATCTGAAAATGAAGCTGATCTTGTTTCTTTAATTTGTAATAAATGTAGTATAGTAAATTAGTCGGAAAATTGTAGATAATCAAAAATTGAAGGGGTGGAAAAACGTGTGGTCCAATCGGTCTGTCTGTTACCGGACAAATCTACTTGGAAATACGAGTTTCGTTTTCGATTTTCGTTGAACGTTCTATCATCTAATTATCCGGGGCTTCGCGCCGAAATAAAACGATGAAATAAAAATTGAAGAATCGCGTAAACAACGAAGCTTATTAAAACCGCTACGAACGCGAAAGAGAACCAGAAAGCTACCAATTACAGTGGCATCGGCGAGATACGAAAAATAACGCGCGACGGAAATTACACGTTCAAGGATCCCTCGTTACGCGTCTAATAAGTTGCACCTGACGGTTGCTCGGGTTGGCTCGACTCCGCTACGGAAACTCGAAAACGAGAAAGAATCTAGACTCTAGACGTACGAAAAGTTTGCTGTGCCGGGAAAGAAACTTCCGCCCAGGGAGGACATTAATATTCCCCGGCGAAGCGGTAAACTCCGGTGTCGGGTACGCGAGGAGTGCATACGGCTCATTTGATTCCAGTATTCCTTTTGCGCTTGCACCGTATCGCCGTACTTCTAATTTAAGATACATCATCGGTATACAGAGAATTTTATTCCTTCGCACTTTCAGGCGAAGTCTAAGAGGCTAGAATGTATGGATCGCACCTTAACATTTCCCTCTTTAAATTTCAGTTAAACGGTAGTACTCAGTTATCATGGGAGAATCTATTTTTATCGCATACCGGATTCCATAAACAAGTTTACGAGATTACACACTACGAACTATAAACATCTACATGTCAATTACCGCAATCTATGAATACAAGAGTAATTCATCGTTTCTCCCGAATCCTAATCACTTTCTGTCAATGAAAAGTGTTTAAATTTCGCACGTATTAACTGAAACAATCCCAAACAACACGAATCCAGCTCCATTTCTAAACAATCTTTAAAATTCGCGTATACAGTCTGTTTAAAGAAAAAAACTCCAAGCAACTGCAGCGTGCAGAATAACTGTCCACCCCAGAGCGAGCGCCCAAATATCATCAGTCTCAAGTGACACTGGTGGAGATGAACAGCAATTGTGGCTGTCAGCTGCACTTCGCAGCTCTTCAATCGAAAAACAGACCGCATAAACCGTTCCCAGGCGTTCCGTCAAACGCAACGGAAAAACTGGAATGCGCCGGGCGCGGCATAATCACGATGCCATCTCTGGATGCAGCAGCATCCCAGAGCAAAGGACGCATCGATGTCGCGGGAAAGCTCGTCTCACCGACTGTCGGTAAGGTCTCGACGAGGAAGGAAGCGTCCTGAAAGCTCCTACGATATGAATTCTAGGAAAGAGAGGCGGAGAGCGAATAAATGCGGCGCGATCGCGACATCGAGCGCCATCTTCTCGAATCGATTAGAGCGCACCTCGATGAAGACGGTTCGCCCAACGAGGAGAAAGTCTTCCGGAACACTTCCGGCACCGGATATCGGGCCGAACGAACTGAAAAAAATCGCGCGAAGAAATCTACATTAAGAACGCAGACGATTTTCGTCGGGCAACTCGAACATAGATTTCGCTGTCGTGTCGATCAGCTTAATCAGGCTCCTTCGCCGGCAGCAATTGATCCCTTTTATGCCGTCACTTAAGGCTAATTTTGCGAGCAGCCGCATTTAGGTTCGGTCTTTCTGCGAATAGAGGTTGCACGAGGGAGGGGGGCCAGATTATGTTGGGCATAGGCGTGACTTGATTGAAAGATGGTTACGGTGCTGGTTCGGGGGAAGCGCGAGAGTCGCAGCTGTGTTTATGAATAGTACTGTTCCGACGCGGAGTGCCCTAGATTTTAGAGCGTTTAGAAACTCCGCTGTAATTTCGCCATCATTCTTCTGGGCCGAGAAGACGTGATTGCAAAATTGTTACAATGGAAGTTCATTTAATGCGATCGTTAACCTTCTTTCCAGATCACAATCGTGTAAACGTGTGCATTCAGAGAGTTTAGGATAAAGATAGAATAGTTAGGGACGTGTTCTCCGTAAGTTCTTCAGTTAGAGACTTCGTAATAATTATTTCAATGAGTACTATACGTTACTAGGTAATAGAATTATGGATATTTCAAAGAATGCTCATTAGTCGGTCAATTTCTGCAGAAATGCGTACGGAACATTGTGCGATGAGTCATCTGTATTCGCATTTAGCGCATAATCGTTCGCAATGACTAATGAGTGTCGTCTAATAGGTAATTTCAACACTGTCCCTGTGACAAACGGCACGCGTTTACGAAGCAGTCGTCGCGTAATGAACGAAAAATGCGTTAAAAGCAGTGGTAATGGACATTATAGGGGAAGAGCGGTTATTCGAGCGGGCACTTTGGAAGCGTGCACGTAAACGCCACGGAAATCCGGTCTGTTGCGCTGGTCAGTACAGTAACCGGGGAAATAAATGAATGACATCGGCATAATTGCGCGGTCGAGATTTCGGTTTCCAACATATTCATAGCTGACAGCAGGATAATAATCCTGGGTTGAATGGACTCTACGTGTTCCGCGAGTTATTTTCGCGGTATCCGTGCGGGATGGATTCAGATCGTCTCGTGGCTCGCACTAATTATGCCACGTAATATCATTTAATGACAGTTAATCTGTGTATAATTTTAGTGGCCCCGGTGAACGTTATAAACTGACTTGAGCGTGCATAATCTGAATATCCGCGAGTGACTGAACTCCAATAACCAAGCTCTTGATCTAGCCAATGGATTTGCAGTACCTCTTGATCTTCCGTGGCCTGCGTTCCATTTCTCATACAGAAAGATCCGCCGTTTCTTTTACATCCGATCCGTTCTTCACAATACATCAATCAAACAAAATTCAATGTTCCAAACTGGCGCAGAAAAATTCCTCACCAAGCAATACAAACTGCGAAAAATTCAATTCCAACAACCTCGACATGATCCTCAGCTCAAACATCCATAATTACATAGTAAAATCTCTTAGTCATTGCTCTCTTAATCACATAAATATGTACTCCCGATGATACTTAACCGTGTTTCCCACGATTAAGAAGATCTACAGCGCCGTAACACTAGCACAGAAAATCGCCGGGGGAGAACGTGCAGAGCCAACTGAAACCGCGATATCGATCCGCAAAATAAATGAAAAGGCGCAGAATAAGTAACAAGGAGAACCGTGCGGTAGATCCGTTCGCCGAGCGGGCTCCTGTACATGGAAGAAAGTGGCCGGTTACACGGTATCCGCCGCGGCGCAGCGAGCGGATAATTAATGCCGCGAAACGTAAATCAAAGATTGAAACAGGTATTCGTATAGAACGCGGACGAAGAATTCGCGAAAGGTGAGGCGGCGTCCGTTCCGTGTTGCGATGGAACCCGGCGCAATCCGTGTCGTCATCCATTACCCGCAACCTTTCCGGCGTTGAAGCGCGCAAATAAACCATCCCCGGCGCTGGTGGCCACCTACTAATAGGCAGAGCCCGTCGCGTTGCATCGCGTGGCGTCGTCTTCGGCCGCGCGGCTGCTTAGCGAGGAATTCCTGCTTTTTTTCGGCGTTTCGCGCGGGACCGGGGGTCGGCCGCGGCTAACGGCGAGAAGAATCCTCTTCCCTTTTGACGATAAATATTCCGAAGCCGGGTCTGAATATTGTTACACAGAGAGAGAGAGAGCCCTCATTTTTCACGGAAGTCCGACGCTGCCGGATGACATTTATCTCTGGCAGATTTGCGGTCCGCGCGGTGTCGCGTCGAAGATTACGCGCGGAAACGACCGCGGACCGAGCGGAATCGTCGCGGACACCGGCCGATGATGAATCGACGGACGTTTACTTAAAAATGAGAAATCTTTTTATGGTTCTCAGTTCTTTCCGCAGTGAATTTCGTATTGCCTTTCGAATTGGCGGAGTAGAGAAAGGGATGATGTTTGGTATTCTTTTTATTAGCTTGCTTCATTGTTGAAATTGAAAAGAGATTTCGCGAGAGGACATTGTGGATTGATGTTTTGATTTTAGTACTTCGTATGATGGAGGCCTCGGTATATGTTCAGTGTTTAATACATGGAATTTATATTTTTAGTACTGTGCGGGTACTTTCGTCGGAGAGTGAATTGAGTTTTGATTGGATATTTGTTGATTTTAGTAGCAGCGTTATTCTATGAATATATTCTTTTAAGATTGTGCATTGTTGGTTTTCTGTTATTATCATTCCTTAATGGACAACTTTGTGCCGAGGCAAGCGTAAAAATCTCGGGGAAGAGAACAATGACGCCCGATACTTGCATTTAGCAGCGTGCCCCTCCCACGCCAAGCCCTTTCTTTGTTCCCTTAACGCGCCCCGCCGTTTAATATCGAACATTACTGACATTTCGCGCGAACGTGACGACAATGAGAACGCGACGCGGCTAGCCCTACGTGAGAATTATGGTTAACAATCCGCTTTCCGTTCCAAACGCGTAGTTCATGAATACCGTTGCGGGATTATTTTTTCATTTAAAGACACTGATATCAATTTTTTTTCATATAATGCATGCACACCAAAATTAGCCCAAAAATTCAATCATTAAATACAATTTTAGAAGCACGAATAAAAAGCTAAAGCTTCTTCACTTCAATCCTCGCTTCTCATCTCTATTTGCGCGAAGCCTTCCATCAGCGAAAGCACGAAAAACTTAATATTCTCGTGCAATTGCTACTTATAACATAAACACATCGGAAATCTCGAAAAGCCGCGTATCCTCTAAACCTGATCATTCCCCTCTCAAGCCGCAGAAAAAGCTACAAAATGATCGAAGACCAAACGCGGCGAAGGCCCACGGAGACCACAAGAATATACACAATCTAAAATTGTTAATAAAGCGTAAGAATTCCTCGACGTGTCTCTAAATGCTTTCATAAACTCGCCTCTCCTTTCCGCCAAGCAAGACTCGCGTTCGCGACTACCGGGGATTATGAATATTGCGTGGGTTAATAAGCAATCGGCAAAAAGCTCTATAGCGGAAAAACACTGCGCCGCCGGCCGGTAATTAATGCAAAACAATGACCGAGCCGCGTCGTAAAGCCTCGACCGGCGAGCGGTCGGGGGATCGTAAAAGATTTGTCGCGCCGGCGTCAAAATAAACGTGGGCGGGTGTCATTAAAGCGTCGGATTCCGTTAATACGAAAGTTTTTCAGCCGCGGTGGCCGGGCCGCGACATTCTCCCGTCACCTGTTTCCATTTTTTCTCCTTTTTTCGCGTCCTGTGAATTTTTCGCGCCGCGGCGCTCGCCTGAAACGCGCGCACGAACGAACGAACGGACGGAAAAAAATACAAAAAAAAAAAAAGGAATAAAGGACCGGCGACCGATCGAATGGAAGCGGAATATTAAAAAGCGAAAAACAAACGGACCGACGGGGTTTGCTCCTGCGTTCAAAAGAAACGAACCTGGCGACGGGGGCGGGCCACGGGGGGAGGAGTGGTGGCCCGGTGGACGTAATAACTCGCCCCCGTGGCCGGGCTCGATATTTAAATTCGTCCGATGCACTTCGGGACCGGCAGATACTGTATCCGCTGCGCGTGGGTGCATGCACGGGTTCGAGTGTAATAAAAGGTGCGAGCCGAGGCGCGCGGAACGGTCATAATCCACTTTTGTTTGCGGATTTATCGACCCCGCGTTTACTTTATGCGAACGGCCGCGAAACGAAATTCTCGCGGCGCTCGTATTCCGAGATTTTCGAGTTCCCTTGAGCGTCGGGGGATATTTATGCAAACGCCGGACGTTTCGGGGCTGACTCACGGAAATTATCGGATTGGTAGGTAACCTCGCGTTCCAGTTTCTTTGCGTCGCGAGCAGAGTTCTCTCGGATGAATGCAATGAGAAAATCGATAAGAGACAGAGTAGTTTCGTAGTTGAAGGTGAATACTTAGATTGTCGACTGAACCAGTGAAACGTGTTTTATTATCACTGTTTCGAAATCCTGTCGAAAATGCCTAACAGCTTATAGACTGGCGTTATAGACGCGATAGGTCTTCTGAGGAAGACGAAAAGCTCGTTAAATTTTATTACATATTTCACCGCGCCGGGATATTTACAACAGTGTGAACGCCGCGATGCATGAAATCCCGTGGTTTACCGATAATTGAAGAGCAACGTCTATTAACCCCTCGATGCAGGAGGGACATATAAATTCGGAAAAATGTTCGTTTAACGGTGTAACTCTTACACGCAGCCGCGTCTGAAAATCATTAGCGTACGATGGCCGGTTGCTAACAGTAAAAGTGAAACAAAATAACGAATATAAAATGAAACGCGTAATCCTCTATCGCGTGTTTTTCCAGCGCAAATATTGTTACAACTTCAATTAACATCTCTAATGCCTGAGATAGCGGTAAAACATAAATGATTGAAATAATCGTTAACTAATCGTTAACCCTTAGACTACCTAGCAGACGTCTTCCACATTTTTTAAATAAAAATCAATATCATTTTATTGCTCGGTCCAAATAAAAGACAAATTTATTATCAACGTTAGGCCTTCCAAACCATTCCACGCCTAAGAACGAATATATAATTTTCCATTCCGTTCTCGTGAATTACTAATAATCAAATAAATCCAACAGCCGTGAAGAAAATAACACGATAATGGGTTGAACGGTGAACGCAACCGACGAACGCGAGAAAATAAATGAATCTCGCCCGATGATCGAACACTTTCGCCGTGCTAAAACATTTGAATGGGGCGCGGTGCTTTCCTCTCGTAAAATAATTTTACCCGCCGGATTCTCGGCGTTATTTCCCCGAGCGACGGCCGCCATTCTTCGGGACAGCCGGGAGAGCAGCGGCGCCGTGCCGGTCCCGCTAAATAATTACAAACGAGCCAGGATAACGTCCAATAAAACGTCTCCATCCCATGTTCCGCACACGTAGGAATGATACCGGTAGTCGGAGTCGATATCGGCTGGAACTCGCGTGTTTACGAGTGTTTTACCGCCGTCACATTGTAGAGCCGGGGCGACGGTGTGCGCGCATCGTGTGCACACGCACGTGTGCCCGGTAACCACCGGCGGCCGCCATAGGAAGGCATTAAAACCACCTTCATGGCCGTTCTTACATCGACGCGATATCGCACCGGCGATAAATTTTTACGGATACACGCAGCATACGAGATTCATCTCGCCCGGTAATCCAATAAAAATGGCCAACGGATAAAGGGAGGCGCACCGCGGGCTGGGCCCGGAAATTTGCTGCTCGGCTGCTCGGCGTGTTTTCTCTTACGATCCAGAAGGGATTGATTAAACCGCCGATACGACGGGGAATATTAAGTGCACCGATAAGGAATTCTTCGATCCGTTTCTTTTTGCCAAGTCGTTTTGGTCGTTTCGGGGAGCCGGAGATCTTTTGTTGGATCAGTGTTGTAGGGGAATATTGAAGCTTCCTTCAAAACAAATGATTGATAAGTGAACATTGCATAATTGCAACACTCGAGGAGACAGGGAGATGGAAAAGAATTATTTTCTCGTCCAATATCTAGTGTTTGAAGTTTTCAACCCCTAGATTCGATGATTTTAGCACGGTGGACGTAGACAACAACAACGAATGAAGGAAAGAGTTTGAAACGCTCCAGCCGACAAAGTTTAACCCGTTCCCCTAACGACAATTTGCGTTTCCTGGAATGATTGCTATTCGTACAAACGTATCGCACGATTCACACGCATTCGGGATTATCCGCGTTTCCGGCGCAGAACGAACGCCACGAAAACAGAGCGTTTAAAGCGAAAGTTGGAATGAGAGCTCGTAACACCTCGGCTGCCGTGACCGCCCCTCATTATAAGCGTTCACGGTATGAAGTGGCAAAAGAGAGCAATTAAGGCACCGGGTGGTAATAATTCCAGCGAGCGAAGGGTGGCGAGCCACCCCGGCACCGCGGCGTTCGGTCATTGCGTAATTGCCAGAAATACGTTCGATGGCGTGCGATTCGCCGCCGGTTTTCTTCATCTCTTTTTTTTTCAATAAACGGCCGAAGCTTCCATGCCGCCTAGAGTGCGTCGTTAGCGAGCCCTGAAATTCTACGGAACTTACCGACAATTGCCAGTTTGCGCCGTTGCATCGCGTGATCCGGGACGATCACGCATGCGTATGAAAACGCGCAGTTAGCACCCGGCCGATCCGTGAAACCGCGAGCCCGCGGAGATAAGGGAGCGGGGATGATGATTATCGAGCGAAAATCAATTGATGACCCTTGCAATTTTCGACTGTGTACGATTCCGCGAAGGTAAACTCGAGAGATTGAAATGAACGGTCCATTAAGCGGGTAAGAACCCCCGATGGAAATTAACGGTTGGGGGTCTTCAATCGGACGGCATACACGGCTCTATGATTCCTTGGAGCCGTTTCAATGTTTCACGGGGAAACGTTATGATATGCGTAAGGAATTTAAGCTAATAAAAGGGGAACACGGGTTAACTGGGCCAATACGTTCGTCTGTATCCTCTAATTATTTCTCGTCTTCCTTTTCATTCGTTTGGGGGAAATTCTTCGAGCTAATGGAGCGTAATGGCTCCAACAGTATAAATCGGACCCTACTCTTCGAAATGAAACACAAATGAAGTTGAATTAACCCTTTGCAGGCGAGAATTCTTTGAACTTTCGGAAAGCTTTTTCATAAAGGAGCTGTGCTACGCGTAGAAGTATTAAATACTAGGAAAGAGGTAACTATACATCAAGCTCTCGT
The DNA here is from genome assembly GCF_051020985.1 of Nomia melanderi. Taxonomy (NCBI): domain Eukaryota; kingdom Metazoa; phylum Arthropoda; class Insecta; order Hymenoptera; family Halictidae; genus Nomia; species Nomia melanderi. Next base: position 10,819,979 of record NC_135007.1, read on the forward strand.
TATTCGAATAACTGAATTATTCATTTGCAGTTCTCGAATTTAGATATCAAAGCTCGGAATCTCAATCATGACGACATTCGACCGCAAAGGATTAAACTTGAAGTCCGAAACATTGAAAACTAAAAACTTGAAACCTGAATATTAAACGTTTCAAATTTGAAAGTTGAAGCTCGAAGTTTCAAATTTTTAATCTTCAGGCTTCAAATGTTCAGATTTTAAACTCAGTCGAACCTCATTCGTGTTAATCCTAATCGTACCACGCGTTTTTATAACGAATCATACCACGATGTGACTCTCAGTCACTTATGAGAATAAAGGGAATGATTAAAATGTTATTGTTCTTATTTATAAGGCCCAAATTTAAAAGCCCAAGAAAACTTTTGGAAATTCAATATGAAATAATCAGAAAATTTCAGTGAAAAGTTCGAATGTGACTCAAAGTCGCATCGCGGTCCGATCAAAGTTAAAATTACAAACGAAGAAGTCGATAGCGCATTTTTCATCCGCGAAGGCGAAAGACGAGGAAAGTGAATCGCTGAACGACGAAGACTTCCCGCGGTCTAGGCGCCACTGTCTCGATTCCTGTGTATCGACTCGAGGGGAGAGTCGTGTGCCCGTCGGCTGGGCCCGATCCAAATCGAGGTTGAATAACTCGAAACACGCGGCCGGCGGGATACTTCGCGATGCGTGGCACGCAAACTCGATTTCGACGATCGGAGGCGAGCATGCGGCACGTATGCCTGACCTAGCCGGTGAACACAGCCGGAACCGTTAACCGCACGGTGCCGTGAACTTTTGCCGCGGGTAACGTGAGTGCAATCTAATTTCCAGCTAGGAGGCCACGAACCGTTCACCGGTTGTATGCACCACCGCCGGCCCGCTTTACAACGGCCAACCTATTTCGGAATACTTCGCTCGTTGAATACACCGTAATTCCACCCCGCAAACTCCGTACCTAATTCAGAATTCAATACGCGAACGGCCGAAGATGATCTGTTTTCTATTCTCTCGCCATGCGCCGCAACTGGTGGTGTAACCGTGAAGGGGATGATACCACATAAAAAGCGAGCCGGGAACGTGGAATCGTACCTTCCCGTGCGCAGCTTCCTTTTTCAGATAATTGGCTTCCGAACTTCGCGCGAGGGTTTGATGCAGAAAGGATAAATCATGACATTTTTGTCGGCGGTATTGAATAACTGAATAATAATTAACTCGAGGATGACGTATTCTATGAAAACATTTTATTGTTTGCTCCTGATTCATCTTTTCTTTGATTTATTAATGACTCCGACTCGCATTGTACGTATGACTTCAACAGCGATCCGATTGAATGCTAAGAGTCTAAATGAAATAGTGAATAGATTTTCAATAATCTGAGCGCAAGAAGTTATTAAAAACGCAGCGAACGAACGAAGTTAAAGTTGCAATGAAAAGGTTTGAAACGTATAATGACTGCGCCGCTGACAGATTGGAATAAAAAAGGAATGTCGATACACGGTCGTATTGAAATATCATTCGTGGGGAAAAAATGGATAAACCGGTTAAAAAAGATCAACGCGACGTAACGGTTCGGAGTGTTTCACGATGCGGGCCTCGTTTTTCACGATTTTATTTCCCTCTGAAAATAAACAGGCCCCGGGCGAGGTGAAAAGGCAAATTGATTCGTTCGATGGAACATGGAAATGCGTATTTACGCGGGCGTGCGTGGACTGTTGGTGCCTTTTTCTCGCAATAAAAACGTTAACGCCGATTAACGAGTCGGCCGGGAGACGTACGTGTTGGTTTCACTGTGAATCTTTCCTGCGGGCGGAAAAGCTCTGTTTGCGAACCAGATTTCCGTGTTTCCGGGAACGGAGAAAATTATACCCATTACATAATACGTTCTCGTAAAAAAAGTAAATAATACCACGGACCTCCGCGACTCGTCAAATAATTCTCTATTCGTATATCCAATATCATCCAACTAACACCGTTCAAATCAACATTAAAAAAAATTAGACTATTAGCACAATCTTATATTTTCACCATCATTATTTCCTTACGTAAAAACTGTGAATCTTCGTAACACCTTATACCCAATACTACCAAAATAAAGTATCTAAATGAAACTACAAAAAATATAGCAAAATCTAATATGCTTGCAAATAAATAAAATTCCGTCAGCCCATTCATATTCAAAATTACATTTCTATTCCCGCGAATATTAAATCATCCGTTCATCCAGGGACTCGCGATGTTAATCCCAACAACAAAAATATCCAGTTCCCAAAGCAACAACGGTAAAGCACATATCGCCAGAATATTACATTTTCAAGAACCGATTCCCCTACACGGCCTGATCCCCAATGTCGTTCGTTCCTGATTTCAACGCGGGCGCAGCGTCGAATTCCCATTTTCAATTACTTGAACCGATACCCTGGGATTCGCGCGGGTAAAACGCGTCGAACGACAACCGGTTCGTTCCAATTGGTCGGGCCGCGATTAGAATACGTGCATGATTAGCGTCATAAAGTTTTCATGCGGACTGTTTAATTCCGGGGCCGGCCGGAAGCGTGCCGGCGAAATGGGAATCGGAATCGACGGCCTCCAGTACGGGCGCATCCGATTCACGTGTATCCGATTAAACTACACCGGCCGCCGACTCATCTGTTCCGAAAACCGGATATGTCTTTTCAGAGGATTCCGGGGTTGTTGCGAACGGAACATCGGAATGGGCAACTGGCGCGGTTTCGCAGTTGCAGTAACCAGCGTTCCGCAATGGCCGGCTAAACGAATGGCTCCAGCTAAATGGACCGTTCGTCACTGCGAGCTCTCTCTGTTACCATTGTCTTCGGAACCTTCTTTCTCTGGGGAAGACTCGCCCACCCAATTGCAACGAAGATGTAGAGGATTGCGGAAGATTTAGAGATCTTTTGAATTTTACTTTGATAACGCGGAAGTGTTGATAAAGGAATGAAGCTGAAGTTTGGTGGACTAGTTTTAATAGAGACATTTGGGAATCTTTGGAAATTTATTCTGATAACGTGCAAATATTGATAGGAGAATAATGTCATGTCCATCGACATTTTCTGCAGTTTGGTAGACTAGTTTTAATAGAGATATTTAGGAATCTTTGGAACTTTATTTTGATAACGTACAAATATTGATAAGGGAATAAAGTTATGCCCATCGATGTTGATGAAAGTTTGGTGGATTGTAGGTTTAACGGAAATATTTAATATATATCTTTTATTTGTGGTCTATTTTGAAAGAATCAAAGTAGTCGTCAAAATTGCAAGAGACAGGAGTGGAAATGTATTTGGCTGAATGTCTTGGAAGTTAGTAGAAGTTAGAAGAGCGTATAAATGGCGGAACTGCGTATTAAGCGTTTCAGGTAAAAGGAGGTATTAAAACACTCGCGTTAAAAATCGATAAAACTTAATTTAATTTCTCCAGGTTGTATCTACAGGTTAGTAAACGTTAACGCGATCGTCCAGTTAGTTTCCCGTGTAAAAATATCTTCAAACTTTCCGCAGAATTTTTCGTTCCACCGCGGGAGGACACTAAAAATTTCCCAGAAGTGCAACTTCCACGTTCTCCGCAAGAATACCCGGCCATTCCCGTTTTACCTTTAAGCAAATTAAATTTTTTTCGCGCTCAAGTTCCGACCGTGTCCTCACAGCTCGACGCGGCTGACCTTTATGTGGGGATTAAAATTTTCAACGGCGTCGAAAAACCAGACTTTTTCAAGGCGGGAACTTTTCCAACGGCTCTCGTAACGCCCATTCTTCGAAGGAAGTTTCATATAAAAGTCGCGGGGACAGCGGTATTTGTGAAACCGGGGGACCAGTTAATGCGAGCGAGACATATTACACGACGAACGAGTTTCGAACAATAAAAAATTCAAGCTACCATTGAAGAATGTTATAAAAGCATGAGAAATTCGGTTTTTCCTTAAACGAAGAAGAAACGATATATCCCCGACACATAGTGCTTATCTCATACAAACTTAGCAAGATGATCACCTTGATTTCAACTGAAATAAACAAATTCGATTTCGTCTTACTGTCAAGGAATATTATATTTTCGGTCGCAAACGAAAATTGTTAAAAATCGGTATTTCCATTCGACATGGTAACCGTAAAAAGCGTAAAGTCTCGTTTGCGCGACGACAATCGGCGATCATTGGCCGACAGAAGTGACGTAAGTGCGGGACCGGTTGTCGAAGTGCTAAAAATAATCGCCGGAGAGAATAAATTCGTCAGAAATCGTCGAACAAAGAGTACACGACGCGAGGATCGAGGAAAAAGTGAAAGTACGTAACTTCTTTCGCCGCCGATTTCTTCGTTGCGCAACATTATTCGCGAGTCGGACAAATTGAACACGCCCGCGAACAAAGCTCTCGTTTCGTCGTAAAATTCGGAACAATCGCCAGGAGGCCTGTGTTTCATGGAATAGGATATATTCTTGGTTTCGTGAATGTAACTGGGTCAAACAGGGAACTGGCCGCAGATAGAGGTCCTTTCAGTGGTCCAGGAATTCCTTTCATGAAACAGAATCCAGCGGAACGCGTTGGATCCTCTTTCTGACCCTTTTAAACGCGGAAACTCGTGTTCGTTGGGCGAGAAACCTTTTGAAAAGCTGTGAAAGCCTGAGGATTTTCGTGGAACCGACGAAACAGTGTTTCCCAGAACTCGGGGGTAATTATTAACTTCCCCCGGAATCTCTGATGTATTTTCAGCAGATAATCCCGTTTCAATGAAAGGATTTTTCATATAAAATTAGTTGTCGGGTAGAATTTGTAACATTTTTATAATCGATTCGGACTATCTGGATTTCTATCGACATGGAATACACACACGATTTCTATTAATCACGTTTGTGACTAATAAAACAAACTTTCTCGTCTATTATTTCTGATCTATCAAAGAGACTGTAAATGTTATCGTTATAATGATGTTAAATTTCTATGACTTTCGAAAGCGGAAAATATAGTATCATTAGGTGAATAAATCAATCTGCTAATTAAAATAAAAAGATCCAGCGTATAGAAGAATATTCGATATAAATCTTGAACATGTGAGAGTTCCAAAGCGCTCCATTCGAGAAAAGTATTGTCAATCGATCGTCAAACGTTCTGTCAATTATTAAAGGGATGCGCACGGGAATTCCTGAGCGATTACAGATGCGCTCGCATACAAGCGGTTGCATATTACCGCTGCGCACAACAATCTGACCGACGGTTAACAAGCGGCCGCAATCAGAGATAGAAGGAACAAAGGTAAATGCGGCTGCAGAGTCGCATAGCGAATATTGAACCGATTAAATTTCATAACGGGTCGATCCAAAGGAACGGAAAACACGAACTGTTTCAACGTCAATTTTTACGTTACCTGGAAAATGATTATAATTCCAAATCAAATTGTCGAAATTAATTATTTCATTATTTCATGATGAAATTTATGAAAATTCCCGAATTTTCTGATACTCTACCGACTACTAATTCGCGCAACCTTCATAAAATCCGTACCGATCAATTCCATTAAACAGTTTTATCGAAATTCTCTTTAATAGGTAAATGGATTTTCTCATTTGAAAATGTCACATAAAATATTCCAGAAAGTTATACGCGTTTTGTTCCGCGGATTTCATCAGTTCCGCCAGCGTGACGCAAAATTAACGAACACCGTTCATTTTCCATGGCGACCCGAAGCGGAAACAGTAAATATTTACGTAAAAGGGTAAAACCATACACAAGTTTACAGGCTCCTGCGGGACTTTCATAAAATTCGCGCGGAAAAAAAAACTATTCCGCCGCTTCTGTCAAAGGACGACCGAATTGGATGAATTGGAAACGCGCCATCAATTTCGGGAAGTGAATACAAGGACCGAAAACGCGGGGCGAGAAAAAAAATATCGCCATGAAGCTGATCACAATGCACGGCTCGGTGACATTCGCTGATATGAGATTATTACAAATTGACGGAAAGCCGGTCCGTTTGTCCTCGAACGGTCCGGAGCGTTTAATAGACTGATAAATAGATAATGGTGGAGGCGGGCCATTCGCGTGGACCGAGAATGAGCGTACACTGGGAAATTCGATAAATACCGGGCCCGTTGAATGGGAATATCAGGATTCGAAATCGTCGGGGGAAAAATTTGCACGGCGGAACGGAACCGTCGGCGCGAATAAAATATCTGGCATTATTCAAACTTTGATTGACGAAATCGACATTTGAAGGGGGCCAGTATTTGTGACATCGGACAATAATTTGTCGAGGGAATGTAATGAAGACGATTATTTTGTGATACACCGAAAGAAAGTAACTTCGTAGAAATAACATTTTAAAAGAAGAAAATAGAAATATTCGGCGTTTAACGTCGGTCGATGATTAGGTAGGTATTTACATTTGTATTTAACTGCGCCTCGTTAAACTTACGACCCTAAATTCGTTAGTGTAACGAATAGTTGTCAGCCAGTCAGCACGCCACATAAGTAAAACCGTCGGAAAGCATGAATAATGCATTTCCGGTGTATTTTACAGTAGCCTAGGACTTAATTACAGAATGAAGGGAAGGATAGAATAACTCTACAGTCGTTTGTCTATCAAGGAAAACGGATCAAATAATAATTACACGATTCTATAGTAAAGTCAATTGGAGTCCTCGTATCTCATAGAATATTTAAGTTCGAAGGAAGTGTGCAATTAAAATCTACCAATGGTTGCGCAATTAATACGGTTTAAATAAGGAAACTCGAAACAGTTTCATCAAGAAGTAAATTATTAAATCCTCTTTAATGATAATCCCTTTTATTGTGATGAAGTTTGATGTACAAGAAGGTACGTAACGCAATTAAAACGATGCTGATTATGGTGCGTCGTATTATATGGTTCGCGAATCAGGGTCGATTCACGGTAGAAAAAAATTTTATAGATGTTATTAAAAATCTTGAAAAGCAGATAATTACAGGCATGAGAAACAGATTTCAATCTTTGTTGTTGCTGAATCGGGTAACAATCATATTAATTATAGCTAAATTCAATGCACCGACATAAAAGGAGAAAAAAAAATATGAAGCGCAATAATAAAAACGACATAAACGGAAGTTTATCGGGTTTTCCCTCTCTTTTGAAGTTAGATTTAATGGTCGTTGATACGAACGGAATAAATATTCATTTCAAACATTTTATTGGCAGCAACACCGGCGCGCAGAGATTCGCAATAATTTTGTTCTATGATTTCCCAACGATTTCATTTTTATTAGGCGCAAATCGAAATCTCATCGAAACCCCGTCGTTCGTTTCGCGGTGATTTAGCCGCGCTCGCGGCACAGTGGGTTGCACGGGCACCGGAAACGCCATTAATCGGAATATCCATGAATGCACATACTGTATTCTCATTTATACGCAAATGCAGCCGGTGCGACTGCGGGATCGAGTAGCCGCGGACTCGGAAACTGTTGAAATTTAGTTGCGAAACGGAAACCGAAACCGCGTTCGTGCTGTCCACTCTTGAGAAACATAAGCTGACAATGAGTTTACGAACGCGACACGTAACAGAAATTAGACCATAAGAAACAATTGCGTCTGTGGAAGAGGCAGGTAAGATTTCTAACATCCCCTTCAATTTCAAATTTTCGAACCTTTAAATATTATAATTCCAGTGTTATTACATTCACGAACTTTCAAATGTTCTAACATTCAAACTTTTACAGTTTCAAACCTTCAAATCTTCAGACTTTGAAATTTTCAAACTTTCAAATGTTCTAATATTAAGACTTTTACAGTTTCAAACCTTCAAGTCTTCAAACTTTCAAATTTTCAAACTTTCAAATGTTCTAATATTAAAACTTTTACAGTTTCAAACCTTCAAGTCTTCAAACTTCCAAATTCTCAAACTTTCATACCATCAAGCCTTCAAACCTTCAAGCTTTCAAATTTTTTAATTTCTAAACTTTCAACCGTTCAAATTCTCAAACTTTCATACCATCAAGCCTTCAAACCTTCAAGCTTTCAAATTTTTTAATTTTTAATCTTTCAACCGTTCAAATTTTCAAATCCTCAAACTTTAAATCCGTAAATTTTCTAATCTCCGATAATATTACTCTAGAAAGAATGAAGTGTCGAACTTTTAAAAGCGTAACCGTTTAAGTAAAGGATGCTCATTTGCCATGCGATGGCTACTAATATACTCTTCGAAGAATCGCGTCGACGTCGATGTAATCACATCCTCTTGTAGGATTCTCTGAATGAAAATAAAGACTCACCTCTTTCACCTTGTCCCTCCTCTCCCTGGCGACGGGATCCTTGTCCTCCCCGCCGACTGTTAATGGAAGTTTATCCGCAGGAGCGGGTGGCACTGTCTCCAGAACATCGTCCTTCCGGTGGACGGCCAACGACGACGAACTACTCGCGCGCACTCGCGAATCACCAACATTCACTTCCGGCTTTTCGAGTGTCTTCTGTTGCTGATATTCCTCGTCGATCTTCGCCTGAAATCCGGGGTTAAATCGATTTGTTCAAGCATGTCGGATAAAGAACTTGCATATAATAAGAAGCCATTAAATCTGCACGTCGCTTTCGAATTCCTTCAAGTTCTCACGCGGAAGATTTATTTGATTAGCAAATAACGAATGAATATACGCTATTATAATTCATCTTTATTACTTTACACGTTAAATATCAAGTGAAATCTAAGAAAAGGAACATAATTGAATCTCAGTTGATTCATTATTTTACTGAACATTGTAGATCTGTGCATGCCATAAATTTCTAGAGGAATAACGAATCGCGATTAATTCATTCACAACGGGAAGATAATGAACGCATCGTTCATTAAATACTGGCATAATAGATCTTTTTACTCGTGATGCATGACTTTAAAATATGCATAAATGCACGTAGCGATAACAGTATGCATTATGTTAAGTTCTGCTGTATTTATGAAGCTCAAAATCCTTATATAATCTTTTAACATAAAATGAATAGTATAATATCCAGCATTGCTCAACTAAATATGAAAAGGTGATTACGACTTCAACGAGTTGATAAGAACCAGGTCAATACTGATCAAAGTAATAAAATAATTTGCTCGCGACGTAACTGGAATATTAAATAACAAACTCTATGGTTTTCATATCGTAACATCATCCTCTGACCGTCCATAAATAACGTTGCTCAATTAACTAAATAATCGAAATTCGAACGCATCTACATCATAATCCATGTTCAAATCGAAGGAAAAAGGGGTATCTGATCGCAATATTAACGCAAAAACGTCAACAATGATTTATCTGATGAAAACATAAAATCTATTTCGCTGGGATCGAAGCTGATCTTTAGGTTGCGGGATGCGTGAGAGCTGGAGGGGTCAGTAATTTGCGACACAATCACTTCGTGGCATAAACGTTCCAGTTTATTCAACAAAACCACTCCATTCAATACGAAACAGTCCCTTAACGCTAACAATACAATCATTCCACCGGCAACCTCCGCCGCCGTCGTCAGATACCCTATTTTCCCCCTCGATTCTCGCTACAACCTGTTTCATAGAAAATTCTACGCAGAGTTTTCGCGAACGGGGGGACGGTCACTTTTATGAAAATCAAATTTCGCTCGAGAATGGCCGCCCCTACTTCGTATTTATCCGAACACCGTGGTCCGAATGCGATTTCAACACGAAACGAAAATGCAATTCCCTTCCGGTGACCGAAGGAATCGGGAAAAAGTGAAATTATCGCTCAAGCGACGCTTTTAATCTCGATCGCGGTGCGATTAAACGATCCCCAAGGTTATCTAGTTGATATCTTCCAGTTTCTATGATACGCTCGAGACTCTAGGAAATCGAGACTTCGATTTTTCGCAAGGAATCGAGAGGAAAATTGCTTCCTCATAAGGTAGAAAAATGAAAATATGCATTTGAGAGTAGAGAGCAGAGGAAACCATTGGAAACTGTACTAATTTATTACTGCTTGTAGTGTTTTACATACGACATAAATCGGGGGAATTCTTATGCAAAACTAGAGTTGGAAGAAATTGATAAAGTTTGTTTTTAAATGAGACTCCGTGTATTCGAGGGAACTTTAAGTGGAAACGGTGAGATATGCACAGACAAGATAGTCTATCCTCGGGAGTACAATTTAACAGATCTCCGAAGTTGATTATGGTGCAAAACATTTTGAAAATTTCAAAGAGACATTAAGAACAAGTGCATAATGATTTTACTTAATTTAACAACATTTGCAACCGCATAATGTATTTATATTATCTACTTCAAAGAAATACTTGTTCGTCGAAGGTAATGTGTCAACGGCGATAAACGTTTTTGTAGTGTATGAATATTTATAAAGTTAAGAAAAATTGAAGGCCCGTTACAATTTACAATGCAAACGAAAATATCAGACTATAGCAAAAAAAATAAACAGGCACGTAGAAACATTTTGCGGTGTTAAACATTTGTAAATGGAATGTACGGATGCGACGCGACGGAAATCATCGATGAACGCTATTATTTTATAAGAGAGTGAATAGTCATTGAAACCGAGTAAACGTGAAAATGGTAAATCCTGTACGTCCACTATCAGTCCGTAAATCGTGCAACATCGCACGCTTATCAATCTACGGTTTCGATGAAACGCTGTACTATCAGCGTTGCAATGAGTGCAGGGACAAAAAAGAAATCTTCACATACGATAAGAGAAAAACTTGCAAATGGAATTAATCCCTTGGCGTACTCTTTACTTTCTCCACTAACCTCGTGTAATATTTTACTATCGACAATTTGGAAGAAATGCAAAACTTTCTATTCTACTTCGAGTGGAAATTTCATTTAAAGATAATACATTGATAATAGCAAAATAGTTCGCTTTGAACGGTGGGTAACGAACAACATTGATTGTTGTTAAATTAGTCTAGAAATTTTCATCCTGAGACACACTCGTCATTGTACGTCAAGGGGTTAAGAAAATGAATGAATTAAATTATGAAAATTTAACCAATTAAAGGCTAAATGAAAACTGACTCAGAAGTAGGTTATTTCAAATCGTCGCAACTTTATTCATGGAAAATTATCTCTATGAACCAGCGCAATAGAAGAGCATGAAACTATTGCGACACCGGGTATACAGAAACAGCGCAACTGGAGCGCCTCAATGAGGGTCGCATCGATGCGTCGGTAATTGTGCTCCGAAATTTTACGGCGAGAATCTATTACCGCTGATAAAACTCATTCTCACGAGCGACGCGCTCGCTGGCAGTGCGTCACTGCGACGAAAAATTAGATAACTCGATAACGGCCAATGGAAATCATGCGACAACGTATCCCGATAGTGATAAACAGGATCACTTTCAATATCGAGGCTCGTCTGTTCGTTATTTTCATTACTGAAATTGAGGAACTTTATAAAATGCTAAATTCAAGCGATAAATGATACCGATAAATAGATTACGTTACAAAACACCATATATTCCAACGATCATGTACACCACCGGCCAAAAATTTAAAATAACTTGCTGATCCCCGTGATAAGAGAATATACCGATTATCTTTGAAATGATCGTTTGTTGTTACATCAGATATCAACACGTTGCATTGTGATTTCAGAGATTTCAGCTAGTTCTTACGTTCATAACGCTCTTATACAGGCAATACACCCAGTTTAACAGTAGAACTACTTAGCATTTATTATGCTTGATCTGTGGTCCGTATAAAAATTGTAACGATAGATTGTTCTCAATCTTTGTGGATATTTGTTATAGATCTCAAATGGAACTATTTTCAAAATCGTTTTGAGTACTCAATGCTTTTAAAGTACCGATCGTTATGAAACAAGAAAAACGAAAGTAGTTAAAATGTCTGAGTAATTCAATTAGATTTCCTAATTTTTCTTTAGAAACTTCAATATCTGTTGAGATTTAAGCGTTGAGCATTACATATAGTAAAGATACAAAATTAGAAACACTCGAAAAACTAATAGCCAGGATGCTCAGAATATACCAAGCTCACCGGTGACCCCTACGGTATTCAACGTATTAACCCCCAGCATTGCAGGTTGTTTTGTAATCTATCAGCAACTGCAACTAATTTTTATAGTATTCCTAGCGAAAATCAGAAATGCTATAACATTTCTTCGATCTTTTATTTTCTTTGTTAGTACAAACTTTGAATGCGTGGAAAATCGAATAATTTTAGAGTAGTTTCTCTAAGATTCATTAAAATATTTAATATTATAACTGGTGCAATATTGGAGCCTACAGAGTTCAACGTATTAAAAACGTTTCTCAACAGGTACGCGGTAATTCCAAACTTTCAGCCAATAGTGTACCTAAAGTCCCAGATAAAACGTCCCATACTCTCAGCGAGGAGCATGCAACGTCTAAAGCATGTACAAACATCCCGAACGATCCTCGCGCGCACGGCGCACGTCCGCATGGCGAGACTGCTGTACACAAGCATGTGGTTGATGCGCGAGCCGCGTAAACGCGATGACAGTTAGGAGGCGACGGTAAACGTATCGAAACGGGAACACGAGAGTGGATCCGCGGAAGAATTTCACGAGCCGCGCGACGTGCGGAACAGTTCGGACCGTTAGGCATGCACACGTGTGCCCGGAATACGTCAGAACGGTGGCACGTAAACAAACGAGTCGGGGGAGCGGTGGTAACAGCTGAAGAAGCGAAATGGGGCAACACGGCGTAAGAGGGGAACAGAGAAAACGGTTGATCGAAGAACAGTCAATGTCGAGCCGGAGCGTTAGACGTTTTGAATGTCACGGCAGAAATAGAGCGACGTAGAGGCGAAGAGAAAGGGAGAGAGCTGGGGAAAGAGCGGAGCAGGTTAGAGAGAGAAAGAGCGAAAGGTATGGTGACAGGTGGCGCGCTTTCGAATGGCCAAGAATTCGATAGTCGAGTATCGAGGCTCGAAAGAAACGCGACGTCGAGGCGTGAAATCGCGCGGACCTGCAGCTTTTGCTTGTCCTCGAGCAGATGGACATCCTGATGATCGGCGCCCTCGTGACCGGGTGGCACTGCATTCGGATGGGCCACGGGGCCCCTCGGGCCCAATTGCATACGAGGTGGCGCCGGTATGAGCAACTCTGGTCCCGCTTTCTGCATGTGCTGGTACACACGGTAGACACTGTTCACCGCCGCGCCGCCGGTACCCGAGTGGAAATCCGGCAAAAAGAAGAACGTACCGAAACACACGACACCGAACGACAAAAACACCAACAGGATCAGATACTTCTCACGGGAACGGAACGACCGTCTCGAGAACAGGGCAACCGGCACACCGTTCACGAACCGCTGATACGACGGCAGAACGCTCGACGACGTTGTCATTTTCACGATACCGTCACGCCACGCACGCACCAACGCACTTCCTGTTTTTACAACAGACGAAAACCCGAGCACTCGTGCGCGTTGTTGCCCTTTTCCTAGCCGTCGCACGCCATTACGAATACGGTGGCACGCGAGCACCACCTGCTCGACAAACTTGACACTTGGTCGCTGCACAAGCGCCGATCAGCTGGCGCGTTTCACGCGGGAACTACGGGACCGAGTCGCGCGGATTAATTAGCGCATGCTCGATGGGCATGATACGGGTGTGTTGATTGGTTCAGGTGAATTGGTGGTTTCGCGTTTACTCGTTGCCGGTAAATCAGTTCTCTGAACCGATCAATGATGTACATCTGACTCTCGGTTTACGCGAAAACACGTTCCACGTGGGTTCGTTTTACGCGGAATTATGTAAATAGAGCCTGTCGGTACCAGAGAGGACAGAATATTGAAGAGGCTGGTATAAGTTTTAGAAATACATGTTTATTTTATATAGGTTAACAAAAGGAATAATAATAATGACATTTTAGAGAACGAAAGTATATTTTATTCGCTGTTGCTAAATTCAGATCGTAGTAGCGTTCCAATTTACAGCGTAAAAAAGAGGCGTGAGGAAAGTCCGCGTGAATCGAGGGTCAGGTGTAATGTTTTTGTATTAGTTACAGTGTAAGTAATAAAGTATAAATATAGGTTTAACACCAGAATTACCGGATCGGTCAAAATTGCTTATTTCTGATTTCTTCTTTTACAGTTACTGGAAAGGTACAGATACTCCTACGAAATGATTAACGAAACTAATTCGGTAATGGCACTACTGGAATACAGCTCAATTGAAATCTTAACACTAGGTTTATTGTACGGATTATTCTATTAATCCCAGAAAAATTGATGTTCGTTTATTTAGATTTTAACAATAAAGGGTTGATCTTGAAGCTACAAGGGTGCGCAGCCCTGTCGGTACCACTTGTCCATCGGTTTCACCATTTTTCCACGGATGGCGCCATCGAATAAAGTACGATCCACGAAAACTGATCGAGCACCGACGAGAATCATCTTATGGAATTTCATGTCTGACGATGTAAAATATCGATGATGCAAAGAATGTGGACGTTTTGTTTTCTTTTATGAAAGTCTACATGGAAAATTATGTGTAGTCATGTATGCTTGCAGGACATTTATTACTCCGGGTATCATGTGTTGACATGGACGCCAAGACCCAACATACGATTTCAGCAATGATTCAAGAATCTTTTTGGGCATTTCACATTACGCAACTCTATGAAAGCGCGTTTAATAAATGCGTGGAATTATGTAATGCGGGATAAAGAAAAAAGAAGGGATTTACAAAGTGTTCAGATACGTTTATACTATCGTTCAGTCATTAAGTCGTACATGTACGTTACTTCCGCAAAGATATTCTTGATAAAAGTATTAAATAATAGCTACATATTAATCACCATGAATTAAAGAATTACAGCTTCTTCTTCCTCGTTTCTTAGTAACCACTATTTTACACGATAAAAACAGGTATTTCCAGTAGTAGATGTAAGGATCATTATGTGACCAAATAAATGTAAACAATGATGACGATGAACCGGTAAATTACGATGTTCGTGTACAAAACGCTATAAAGTAATGATCAGATCCCGCGAGTCAATTGTCTGATTCCACGCGGCATCCGGATGTCGCGAGCGTCACGTATAAGAAATCAATCGCTCCCGGTTTATCCCACTCCGCTTCATTCATTTCATAAAACATTGCTCGCGAATTAGTCTCGCGTGGCTATTGGCTCCGACGAATTCGAAAAGTACGTCCCGCGGTACACATTCGTTAGAAAAGGACGGCCGCGTTCGCGACTTTTGGATGACTGATTGCCGCAACGGGTGCATCAGTCCAGGACTTCACTCAACCGGGTAGCATGCGGCTCCTGTTGCTAATGTAAGTGACTGCACGCGGCGGATAACAAATAAACGTTCAACGTACAGGTATAACGCGATTCTTCACATTTTTTCGTGTACCGTCGATAACTCTTATCAGCAAGTACACCACAGCGTGAGTCATATCCACATTAAGAAAGGTGATACAAACGAAGGTGATACAAACCAAACTTCATTCAATTCGAATACGCAAGAAGATTAACAGAATAATCGCCGTATACAAGATTACCGGAATAATCTAAAATTTCCAAGTTCTGTGATTACCGAACAAATTATTCCGACTTTGTCAAACTTCGCCGATTCAGTAAGTTACTGCGTTAAACGAGTATTTACTTTGACGCACTGGGTATACACCGTTGTCAACAATAATTCTTTGCGATGACTGTTACTGAAACAATAATTCAAACGAAACCTGCGTCACCTGTGATCTATTTAACAAAATAAATGAAGATCTGCGAGAAGATAGAAAATAGGTGTCCTTGGAATAGTGTGCATCGATTAAATGGCGCAAGACTTTAAGAAAATATAATGCAGAGGGATGCGTGTCCACTGTATGATGTCACTCCACTTCACATCTTTTCCTCCGCGCAGGGATCATGCAGAGATTTCCTTTTTTCCGCAGATGTCAGCTAACGGTCGTGGCATCATTCCCGGCGTCCTTATCGGTGGCCAGGATCTGGAGGACACTGGTCACGACGAATAACACGGAAGCGCAATCGGAACGCGACTATCGCGGAAACAAGGAGCAAAGAGTCTGCGAAACGGCGCACTGCAACGAGATCGGTGGGTTTCGCAATCCCACGACGTAACATTTACATGAATCGCGGTTTTTATCGCACAGAACCGTATTGCATAAGCGGCTACTCGCGTTCCATCGTCGGCCGCGTAAAAAGAGAACGAGTGAAATCGGAAAATGTTTTTATCGCGCCCGAACAATGAATTACGTGCGCTATGAGAACCAGGCACGCGAATAAACATGGAAAATCACCGTAAATCGCGATTAGACATCATCTGTTCTAACGGACAGTCATTTTGTAAAGCGATTGTCGATATATGCTAAAAACGTATTGATAAATTATAGACTTTCCGCTTGTTGTCGATGAAGTTTGAATAATAATTACTTCTCATGGAGACTGTAGTATAATTGGTTACAATTTTACTGGGTAATTAGCGTAATTTTTGAAATTCTACCGTTAATCGTCGAATGTATACGATTATTTTAATTTCACTTCGAATTGCAAGGATTCCCGTGAATTGTGTAGTATCGCAATGCTTGTTTAGTCTAGGTGAGGATATTCCACTTCAGTGCATAGTACTTACCGCTCAGAGACGAGGAACTGGTTGTAAATTGTCCAACGAGACGAGGCAGCAGACGTAAACAAAACATTCATGAATAAGCATTATCGCTGTCGCACCTAATTAGCTATTGCACATTTTTGTGCAGATAAAGGAACGGGCGACTAATTGTCGTCTACATTGTTCGAAGTCTGATCTGCTAATCTTTTGTCACTCGTATTTTTATTATTGATGGTCGTACCGAAAAATCGGATGCGCGACGATGCGCTGCAAAAGGCAACATTAACTTGACGAAGAATTTAAGAAAGCAAACAATGACAAGCTTTAAGTTATTGTTTAATAACTGAGAATTTCATCATTCAAATTCAACACTAGAACTACCGAGCATTTAATAAGATTCATGTGTAATCCCTATAAAAATTGTAACAATAGATTATTTTTAGTTTCTTCGGACATTCATTATAATATTTAATTGGGACTATTTATTTTCAAAATCATTTTGAACATTCAATGCTTTAAAGGTATCAATAGTTGCGAAACAACAAAAGCGAAACCAGTAATTCTGATTGGTACGGGGTAGTTCTACTGTTAATCACGCATGCGACAATGAGAAAAGGTTAATGTTTGGTTTGATCTTTTCCTTTAAACGACAGCTAGGAGAATTCTTGATAGTATGGACACCTCGGTAGATCCTTGCGAGGATTTTTACCAATACGCTTGCGGCTCATGGGAGGAACACAACGCTATACCAGACAATGAAGTGGAATGGTCCGAGGACGACGTCGTCACGAAGAAAACCTATGAACGCATTAGAGGCAAGACGAAGGTCCTTGTATCCATTTAAATGACCGATTTCTGTGTAGAGTTTTCATCTTTCTTCATCCAGTTTCCACAATTATTCCTCTGTTCCTCGACAATGCATTCTATCCCATCGGAAAGAAACAGGCCAAATACAGCTATGTAGTTTCTATAACTACATATTCCTCGCATAAACATCTTTACAGAATTCCATAGATCATATTTGAATTATTCAGATTCAATTAAGACGCACGCATTCAATTATTTCTGCACCTTTTCTTTCAAGATGTCCTCGAGGAGCCAGATAAACCCACCGACATTCTGCCAGTTAAAATGGCGAGGAAACTTTATCGTTCCTGCATGAACGTTGGTGAGGAAAATACTGTTTATAAGAATATTCATTAATCAACCGTTACTTCATCGTATTCGCTTGAATCTTTCTCTCAAAATTTTAAGTAATACATGATTAAAGAAGGATCAACGCAGTTGTTTGTTATTGAGTGTTTAGTTGACGTATCCTCCATTTTTGCAATGGAAGTTCGGCGAATACTGCAATCGAAATCCATTTTTATGCACAATTGTTGTTTCGTGAAAACAGAGGCGATCGAAAGGAGAGGCATTAAACCTATACAAGAAATTCTGAACACTACCGGTGGATGGCCGATAGCGATGCCAGTAAAGGAATGGAGCTCTAAGAAATTCCCTTGGCAAAAGATCGACAGGGATTACGTGGCATTGATCGGCAACAGCGCTTTCTACAATATCGAATACGAAATTGATCAGAATGATACGACGCGATACGTACTTACAGTAAGCCTTGGTCAATGATACGATACACTCCAGTAATTATTTTGAACAATCACTTTTAGAGCGTCTCGTTATTTATATACACCTTGCAAATAGTTTAGAAACAGTTGAATTAACTGTTTCAAATATTTCGACCGTTGATACTCAATGAATCGTTTAAAATAATGCAAATGTGTACTTGTTTGCTAGGTAAAATATGATTATACACCGTTACAGATAGATCAAGATACAGAGCATCCTATGGGAGTGAAAAGAGAAGTCTCCAGCAACGTTGAACTCGATCGCAAGTACTTGAAAGGCATCTATCTCATAATACATGCGTTTGCGAAAGAGAAAGGTTACAGACTGCGTCGGCGGCAATTGATCGATGACATGACGAAAATGCTGGAATTTGAAATCGAATTAAACGATGTAATAATTCTTACCCATGGTCCCCGCCATTCAGAATTGTCCAAAATATCTAACATAACCATATAAACTTCATAGATCATCGAAACGGACAAGGTGTCACATGCAGCCAACAATAACTCAGTAAGAATGACCATCGAAGAGTTACAGATGTGGTACGACAGTTCTGGTGTCAAGTCGAAAACAGCGCAAGTAAACCTAATATTTGAATTGAAACATTTCCTCATCCTCTTGCTTATCATTTGCAATCGCCACAAACAAGATTCGAACGCCTCATAAAATATAAAACCATTATCTTGTCAATTATAAAATCGTAAATAAGAGAATAGCAATTTTTAGTAGAAATCACCGAAATGATAAGCGAATCGCGAAAATTCTTGTAGAAATGTACGCGCAATAATTCACGATTCGAATGCATTGATTATTCATCACGCGCAGTGCCGTGTAAAGGAAACGTAAACGTCGCCACTTTTCCTGTTTCCTGTATCCTCTAATCAATTTTTCAAGTAGTACTATCAAGGCCGACCAGTGATTGTACGAGTGTATCATCAGCTCGCTATTAGAAGACAATTGAAGTAATCGTCGGACAAAGGTGAAATCTCTTTCAATCCTCTACGATTGCTTGCAGATCAATTTCTTGGAAGTGATGCAATACACGTTCAAGCGGGCTAACGTTAGCATAAACGCGACCGAACCGATTGTGGTTTATAACCCGATGTTCCTTCATAAACTGGCGCGGCTGCTGGGAAACACCTCGCAACGTGCGCTCGGTAATGCCGTAATTACAGAAATTTTACGAGCAACGGTAATTCTCGCTCGCCATCGCTCACCTGTACTCCCGACCGCGCTAGAATGATCGCATGACCGCCATCACGGTCTCTGATTCCCCTTGAATGACCGATGACCGTGGACACGGTATTGTTCTCATGGGATTTACCATTTTTAGTGAATTACGTGCAATGGAACATGATCAACAACTTTCTGTCGTACACCACGCAAGAGATGAAGGACATCGTTTTCAACATGTCCTATTCGTCGTATAATATCTCTAACTATATGCCACGGTATGTGAAGATATTGTATATGTTAAGATACCAGAAAATAGTTTGAGGTATTTCGAAAGAAGAATAGTAGAAAATATTTTACTTTCTTTGGACAATGAAAGTTTTAAAAGTAAAGGACAAAATTTTAGGACAAATGTGATTAAACGTTGAAAGAGTTGGGAAGTTAAGGGTTGAAAGATGGAATAGACATTCATAAGTCGAATGAATTTATTCTGGAGGGAATTAAATTATGATTAATTTTGGTAGATGGAAATTTTGCGTGCTTAACATGGAAATGGAAGATGCGGTGTCGTATATGTTCGTCAAAAAGTACATTTCGGACGACGTTATTGCCGAGGTACAGTTTGTTGACGTGATGACCAAAAAATGTGCTGAAAACTGGTTCCTATTGTTGACATATGAAATTTCGTCTCTTTCAAGGCAAAGAAAATGGTTCAAAGAATAAAAGAAGAGTTAGGTAACCGCATAATGCGTGCACAATGGCTATCGAGCTCAGTGAAAAGGTCTTTGTCGCGGAAATTGGATACGATTGAAATACAAATTGGATACCCAGAATGGTACAAGGACGATCAAGCTATGATTCAATTCTACAAAGGGGTACCGAAACGTTATCCAATGAATATATTAAAATAAAGCTACTTACATAGATCGCTCAAATATGTTTACGAATTTTTCGCAGTTAAATATAGGTCAGGACTACTTTCAAAATCTATTAAATTGCGCCGAGCACGAACTAATTAAGGGAATGAAAGATTTTAGAAAGCCCGTCGTCAGAACCGCGTGAGTTCTCAAGAACGTATAATAACCACTTAATTAACTGTAAAACATTTCTCGCATTCATATTAATTTTTAGATGGTTGGATTTTCCTATAACAGTTAACGCATTCTACACACCAGCAGTTAACACCATGCGTGAGTATTTCATCGAATAACAATTTTTCACGTGCACCTTAAAAATATTAAAATTAAAATCGGCAATTTGACCTTGATTTTTTAGTTATTCCAGCAGCTGAGTTACAGGACCCCTTTTTCACGCCATTTTTACCGGAGTAAGTTCTATTATGTTCCTATTAAGTAGTTAACGCTAATTATATTTGTTGTCCGTGTTCTATCAGCGCCATAACTTATGCAGTCACTGGTTTTATAATCGGACACGAGTTATCTCATGGTTTCGATAACGAAGGTAGAATTCTACTATAATTTTCTTCGTACAAACGGCGTCTTCAAAACTCAGTTTCATAAATATGTATCAAATGTAAATCATTTTTTTCATTCAGGAATAAAATACGACGTGGATGGTTACATGTCTTCGTGGATTTCTCAGGATATAATCGACGAATACAATGAACGAGCATCCTGCTTCGTAGATCAATTCAATAATTACACCCTTGACGTTGAAGATGAAAATGGAGAACCTGTGCAGGTCATTTTTGTCTGGTTTATTAAATTTTACAAAATTTACATTTACAAGAATCGTTACTTCAACAACTACTTGCAGCTGTTTTATTAATTGTTCAGTTTAACAATACATCGAACCATGTATTATATTGTACAATTACAATAACAACTGAAGAGCTGAATAGGTGAAATAAAAACTTTGTTTAGGTGGATGGTAAACTGACAGAGGACGAAAATTTGGCTGACGCGGTCGGCGTACAAGTGGCTTTCGCAGCTTACAAGAAACTAGCGAGCCAGAAACCTCAAACGAAGCTACCAGGATTAGAGAATGTCACTGACGACCAACTGTTCTTCATAGAATTCGCGCATGTAAGTTAGCATCTCGTTAAACTTCATTGAAGTTTATGAAATCGGAGTATTTTCAGTGATAAAACTTGACTACTAAATTTTATGAAGTTGCCGATGTGCTTAGCTCTTCTCCGATTTCGATGATTTTCGAATATGTTGTTGGGAATATGATGTTGAACAGCTTTTTCCTTTATTTGTTGTCAACAGAAGGCTTTAGTTTCCGAGATAATCGTGAAAATCGTTTGATACAACATATAAAGTCGACCAAACCTTCCGTTGACAACAAATAAGGAAAAAAGTTGTTCAAAATCATGTCCACAACAGTAAATTTAATAATCATCGAAAGCGGAGCGGGCTAAGCACATCGACAACTTGACGCTAAATTTGATTGTATGTTATTTTAATAATACTGTCCACAGAATTGTCGATTCTTTTATAGCCTACACTTCAGTCTAACTGGATATTTACATTTGATTGTTATAAAAATTGGTTTCTACAGGCCTGGTGTTCGTCAGTCAGGCCATTATACGCAGAGAACGTGGCCAACAGCGACGAACACAGTCCGCCGAAATATCGCATTATCGGATCCCTTACCAACATGGCTGCCTTCACCGAGACGTTTCAATGTTCACAGAACAGTCCAATGAATCCACCGCATAAATGTAATTTATGGAATTGAATAGTGTACTGTAAAAAGCGAATTTGTATAATTTTATACGTGTAAGTGTTGACATTAAAATGAAGTAAATGTTGTAAGCAATGTGAAAGTACTCGTATTGATGAAATACTCTTTGCGACGGGACATTTCCTTTCAAGAAATGAAACTGCAAACAAAATATTAATTAATGAATAAAAATCACGTGCTTTCTGCTACGTAATGGATATGCAAATTGAAGATCGAATCGGATTGAAATTTCTAACGTGAATACTAGTGATTCCAGGATGAAATAACTCGCAGAGATACAGAACTATTTTGACAGCGCTTTATTCAATGTCGTACGGGAGGAAATCAAGTATTTTTAAAACAAAATACTTATACAAAACGTATAAAACCGTGGATTTGTACATCGATCTATTACGCGGGCGATCGCGCGATATAACGTAACTGCTTAAGTACACAATATATTTATTTATGTATATATATATTTATATATATATATATGAACATCAACGCCTATCAACATAAAATAAAAAAAAAAAAGAGAAAAACTTCACGCTTTCATCAGAGATCATATTCCGTCCACGCTTCCGTTACGATTACTACGTTCGCTACCTCCAGTCTGGCCCTCGATTACTTGTTTCTACAATTTAACGATAAGAACTCTACGTGTAGCATGGCTAGTATCACAATTCTGACAATCTGTCTCCCGAACGAAGTACAATGGGGCATCGAACGAACGTGTGCGTCAAACAGAAGTGTTAATATTTAAACTTCACTCTCTCCCACTTTCTCTCCCTCTCTTTCTCTCCCTCTCTCTCTCTCACTCTCGCTCGAACTACCTAAAGTTAATCCTTAATGAATACTTTATACAACGAAAAAAACTTAACGGATTTAACCTAAGAGCTAACATTATATGCAACAGAAGAAGCTCGGATAATACTAGACAATAAAAAAAAATCGAACTGATCCACTCGACACAGAAAGCATGAAACAACGATCGCTCTAGGAAAGTCGAGTACACTGTTTCTACACGATCTACCATAAGTTACAAGCGACGCTAAGTACATGATCAATGATACACGTCCGATAAAACATAATAGCTGCACGACGAAGGTCTTCACTGACACGCGTCTACGCCTAATCTAAACTTTGTACAAAGCAGAGAAATATCTTCATGCATCGGTTCTCCCGAAGGGTCAGCTGCAATTGATCGAGTCTCTGTAGCCTAGGGAAAGGAAACTTACACGTGAGAGTTCAATGAACATATTAGACAATAGTTTTCGCTACGAATCCCAGATTCTCGAGTCTCATCGATAGGAGTCTCAGTTCTTAGGCCGGAAGCGGGACATGTAGAAGTCGCAGTCCGAGCAGTAGATCGCTGGTTCGGTGACCTGCTTCTTGCGGCAGAGGTGGCACGGAGCCGTCCTGGCCGCGGTTGATACAGCGGGTTTCTGCAAGGAAGACGTGGATTGCGGAGGAACCGCGGCATTGCCTTTCGCAGAGGACACGAAATGCATCTGTTTGCTCTGCTTCGAAACTGGCGGATGCTGGTAGGTCGGGTACTTCATATTCGACTGTATCTGACCGTTCTGTAGAGGGTTCGGGTAGGTTTGATTAGGCGCCAGGATGTTCTGCTGGTCAGGCTTCTGCGGTGGTCTCTGATAATTCTCGTGCCTCTGCTGGTAGTTCTGCACTCCCTGTTGCTGTTGATAGGACGCGGATGGATTCGGTGGCGGCTGATACTGCGGCAAGGGTTGGTTCACTCTGTTCTGTTGAGGAACCGATTGATAAGGATAACCCTGATAGGAACTGTGGGTGTACTGGTTCTGATACGGGCTTGGTGACTGGGTCGGCGGATAAGCGAACTGCTGCTGGGAGTGCTGCACGGTTATCGGGCTGGCGTTGTGAGTCCCGATCCTCTGGTTCACGTTCGGTTGCTGTTGTTGTTGCTGCTGCTGCTGTTGCTGGGACATCTGCTTGTTAACCTGGTTGTGCTGTTGCTCCAGTTGGTAGTACGTTTGGTAGCTGTTCTTTTGGCACATCGGCTTCTGTTGCTGCACGTTGTTTTGAACGTATTGTCCGTGTATTTGACTCGGATACGGGCTAGCCGGTTTCTGCGTCTGAGAGATGGGTATGCTCTGATTCCTCGGATGAGACGTCTGCGTTTGGGGGTAAGAGCTTTGCAGCTGCACGTAGGGCATGTACCCGTTCTGAGAGTACCTGATTTGCTGTTGCAGCTGAGGAGAATAGGAAGTAGGCGGTTTGGAGACATTTGGAACTCCGGAATATGTTTCTCTGACGACGTCTTGTCCTTCGTTTCCGTAGGAACTGGAAAGTTTTTTGTCCGATAACGAGCCCACGGATTCATTCGAGTTCTGTCGACCGAAGGTAGGCTTTATGGTGTCTGGAATTGGTATCGGATTCACGCTTCTCAGTTGATCTTGGTAGGGTGTCGCTGGCACGCTGTCAGCTTCGCTCTTCAGAGGAAGAGTCTGCTGCTGGAATTTTATGACTGTGCCATTCTCCCGGTTCAGTTCTGCCTCCTGAAGACTTCTGATCTCGCGGAGGACCTGAGCGGTCTCCGGTTTGTTCATTGCCGAGCGGAGTACCCTTTCCAGGATCGGGTTCGGTATGTAAGAATCTTTCTCGTCGTCTTCTGCGGTAGCCACGAGGACCACTTGGTCGCAGAATGAGACGCTCTTCTTCTTACCAATCCTTCGCTTCACCTTTCTGGGCGCAATGTCTTCTTCGCTCGGCAGGATCGTTGTGTTCTGAATGGTGTTCTGCATAGCGACTTCACTGATGTCGTCTTCGGGGTAGTCGATAGGCAAGCCATTCTCATGGGGCAGCGTCAAAGACATAGACATTAGTGCGGCATTCAAACCGCTCTGTTGCGCGTTCATTGGATTATTGGGCGTAGCAGTGGAAATGAAGGTATTCTGGCTGGAGCTTGATTCGAAACTGGAGTTCAAAATTGACTGACTCGAAGGCGTTTCGGGCTTAGTGAAGGCAGCCAGGTTCTGCGATGAGAGTTTCATCGGCCTCGTTTCCTCCGCCTGTTGGACATCTTGCGGGACATCCATCGTTGGCGAAGGCGATACGCAGTTCACACTCTGTTTGCCTGGTAGCTTCTGCTCAGCTTCCGTCTTCGGGGCAGGCTGCAGTTTGATCTGTTCGAATCTAGCTGCCATATCCTTCACAGAAGAAACGACTCGGGGACAATCGGGAACGTCACGGCTGACCGGATCATAATTTTGTCCCAAACTGTTCATCATCAGATCGCTGGTCCTCCTCGCAACTGTTGGTCCAGTGATCGAAGAAGGTGACGCCCTTACCTTCGGTATATCCTGGTCCAAGGGATTCTGTTTTTTCAATCTTCTTTCGGCCTGCTTGGCCTGCAGCTCGCGGAGCCACGTTTCGCTGGCAGATTTCTCCTCGTCCTCCTGCTCTACAGGCCTTCTCTCTTCCCTGCCTTTAGAAGCCAGAATCTGATCCCTTTTGATCTGCAGTTGGGTTAATAAACTGCTGATCTGCTGATTCTCCAACTGCTGTTGGCGCTGTTGCATGGAAATGGAAGACTGTTGTTGTTGATACTGCTGCTGGTATTGTTGCTGCTGATACTGTTGTTGGTATTGTTGTTGCTGGTATTGCTGTTGCTGGTATTGTTGTTGATTATCCTGAGGGTGATTGGAAGTATCGTCAATTGGTGGTGGCGGCGGAGGGAAATCCTCACTGGCCTGCCTCGAATGCGAGACAGAGTGAATCGATGGGTACGGTGGAGGAGGAAAGTCTTCGCTAGGCTGCCTCGAATGAGAGACATTCCCGTTTTCGGGATACGGAGGCAACATGTCCACCTGACTCGGCTGCTTCACGGGACTTTGCTCGTTGTGTACATCCGCGCGGGTCACTACAAACGTAGGCTCGTACAAAATCCCATTAGCGTACTGCACGACATCATCCTGAATTCTAGGTTTGTTGTTGTAATTCTGGCAAGACGAAGATACATTGCTGGTGCTCTTCTCCATGCTGTAGGAGGGTAGAAACGGTAACGAATGAGACTCGGAAGAGTAGTCGGTGTAGTTCGATGTTCTGTTAGCACTGTTGGACGAAGTCCCGGTGCTCATGTGATTCCAGTATGCTCCGTTCTGTTCTTGGGCTGAGTTAGAGGAACACTGTCCCTCGGACTGGTACATCGACTTGTCCGTTTGCTGCTCGTTGTGCACTTCACCCGAACACTTAGACTTGCTAAGCTGAGAAGTGGTCCTGAGCGGAGGTGGCGGAGGTACCTTCGCTACGTGTAACACTTTGCCGGCGCTTCCGTGGAAGCTTTTCCTCATCAGACGACTTCTTTCTAGGTTCGGGTTGCTCGTGTTGCCCGGGCTACTGTTGCTGTTCCCGGTGAACTCCAGGTGGCCCTCTGACAGGTAACCGCTCAGAGACTGGCACACCTCGTTCCCCTTCAAACCTACGCTGGAATCGTCCACTGACTGCTTTGGCAAGGTGTTCGAGGAGCCCTCGACGCTCACGCTCGTCTGTCCGTCTTGTCCCTCGCGCAGATCTGGCATGCTTCTGTTCTTCCTCTTGATCAATCCCCCCATCAACAGTTTCCTGCGAATCTTGTGCTGTTTCTTTCCTTGCTTCTGTTCGCCGTTCGCATTGCTCGGTTGAGGATTTCTTGAGTTACTGCTGACTACGTCAACGGTATCCTTCGATTTCTCGAGTTTTGTTCCTTTAGGGGATGGCGAGGAACGTGGAGGAGCTATGGAGAAGTCTTTCGAGACGTTCTTGTTTCTCTCCTCGCTCCGAGCTCGCTTTTTATCCTTCTTGTCATCGTCGCAGCGCTTTGCACGGCTGAACAGACCCGTCCTCTGGACTGGTCGGTCGTAGAGCATGTACTCTTCGTCCTCGATCACGTTCACCGCTGTAGCCTTGCTACGCAGAGTCTTCTTCTTCGGTAGGGTGGCGTAGATCTCGATACTCTTCGCTGCCGGCTTGTCTGTGACTGTTGCTGCTGTACCTGTCAGAAGTTCGCGACTGTTTTGCCTCGAGTGGTTACCCTTGTCTCTGGAACTCTGCCGAGAGTGCTGGCCGGATTTGCTGTTTTCTCTTGAGTGTCTACCTTCCGGTGCACCTTCTGGAATTAATGATTAGTATTTCATTATTTTTGCTATCAATTAAACACGTTAACAATTTTATTTTCAATTTAAGTTAAGGGATTGTAAAAGATTTCCGCTGCTTCGACATGGACAAATAAAAATAATGTTTCCAAGTACGAACCTTCTTTCTCTCCATTAGCAGTCGCCTGCTCCTGCAGCATTCTCCTGTGCAAGCTTCTCGTTCTCATAACGCAAGTGTTATGCTTCATCCTCGCTATGGTGATCGTGTGAGGATTGTTATACGGCGCGTCCATCGCAGCTCTAGCTTTGCTGCTCGCAGCGCTGCATAGTGCTACCGCAGTGCTAAGATCGCCGGCATCTTCGGCTGCTCGAGATTTGTCCAGCAACGCGTCGGTTTCCTTGCAGAGACGTTCGCAGTCGTCGCCTGAAGATGCTTGATAGCCCTCTGGGATCTGAGCAAGCTGTAATAAATAATTACATATTCCTTATTGCCTTGACAGTCGTAAAATATGTAAAATTACATTGAACATCACAATTCCAAATTTCTAAAGTACAAAAACATTTCTAATAGAGTTTAGAGTAAAACAGATTGATTTCTCTTTAACTTCAACATCTCTAAGTGAATGAACAAACATTTGCTTCGTAATCTGCAGGGATTAGGGCAGCAAACAGTTAAAGAATCAATAAATTATGAAACTTGGTGTATACCTGCAGATTATGCTTTAGACCCTGCTGAAGAGGAAGGCTATCCGTGGAGGATAAGGAATACGAGTCGTATCCAGCGTCGTAATGCCCGCTGCTGCTGCTAGACAGCTCTCCAGACTTGCTGGTCGGGCTCTTGGGCACCCCCGAATTCCTCTGCATTTTGTTCACGATGTACAGATACGGATTATCCATAGTCGTCGACGAACTCGACGACGCGCTGTTCCGATCGCCGGACCAATTTCCAGAATCCCGTCTCCTTGGCACGTTCAAGTGATCCGGGATGCTGATACCATCCTGCGGCGTCGAACCAGCGCTGAGACTGCGAGTCAGTTGCATTTGTTGTTTCTTCTGCTGCTGCATCACGTTTTCGACTGCTCGCCGGCTGATGTACTTCGATTCTACATCGCCGTCCACTGTGTCTACACCCTTTAAAATAAAGAAAGACCACGTTCATTAGAGCTGTATTCTTTAATTCGTCACTTATCATATTGGCTTGGGTAAAGACACTTTTGTTAACAGTTAACCCTTTGCACTCGAGGTGACTCTCAGTCACCACTTGATTTGATACAGCAAAACTAAGTTGAATATTTAATATTTTAAATTAAACTTTGTACTGCTGTGTGAAATATTTAAATAAAATAGCTTCGTTGCCTTACTGATCTATGAATTAGCGTTCAATTATTTTGAAGCAATGTCCTCTATATTTCATCGGAAAATGTTGAATATTTCCAGTGAAGAACTTTCGAATACAAAGGGTTAATATAGACTAATCACTTCTATTATTACTAATTAATATATACTAATTAATTTCATATTTATTAATCTCTAAAGTGAACTACAGACATTCGTTTCGTCTCTAATTTAAAATAATTTCATTTCGAACGTAATGTAACTTGTAAAATTGAGTTCAGGCCTAAAATCTTACTTGATTGCCGAAGATGTTGTTCTGTATGTCAGTGAGGTTCTGATAATCGCTGTAGATCCTGCGTTGCGTGTAAAAATGAGGAGGACTATCCGGGTTTGGCGTGATGGCACGTCTAGCAGTGCTGTTGATCGATGGTTTCTCCGGGCTCGGGGTGATCGATCGTCGAACATTATTCTTCGGTGGTGTCTTCAAGCCATTCCCATTTGGGAACGGCGTCACTGTTTTCGGAGCGTTCTCCGTGTTAACCGGAGTGCCACCGGGCGTTGCGTACAGCAGGAGCAAAGGTTGATATCGACCCCTCCTGCATTTCTCCACCACTTGCTCCCAACGTGGACCGATTTCTTTGACGGTCGCATCGTCGAAGTAGATCCACACCTACGGGGAAGTCAAAAATAATTATTAATAAACACTACAGTGTCAATTAATCCTACCATTAACACGTTGACTGCCACTTGTCAAATTACTTGAAAACAACCACAATAAGAAAATCGATGTCGAATAAAAATATTTAGTAAGATAAGCAGCTAAATAATAGTGTAATGAGTGCACTAATACCAAATTAATAAATAGTTCTAATACCATTTGCCTTTGTTATGGAAGAATATTGCTATACAAATTGCTTGAAATTCTCGTGGCAGTCAACGTGTCAATGCAACTGATCAAAAAGTATCGTTTATCAAATTTTATAATTTTGTATCAAATAATTTTTATATAATTCTATGTAAAATTGGTATTATATTTTAATGTACGATTAAGTTAGATATCGAATAAAGTGAAATTATTAAAATCTTTGATAAATAATATCATCTCAAATTGTAATTGTACGCAAATATAAGCGTTAATAAGATAACGAGGCTATATTAATCGTTCAAATATATTTAAAAGTATCGTTTATTAAATTAGCAACAGAATTATGTACGAACCTTTAATTTAGTATGAAAGAAGAAGGTGGAGTAATGTTTCCCGTAATACGTGACGACTCCAACGAGATTGTGTACGGTCGAAGCACCCCATCGGGAGTCTACCACGCTGTGGAAAACGTCACTCAGCCGGAGAGACGTTCCCACGGTCGCGAAAACGTCCATGATGTGTTCCAGCGATGGACGTTCGCTATCCCATACGACTCCGACGGACACGATTTCCGGTCGGTTCATCAGGGTCCTGCAGATTTGGATTTTCGCTCCGCAGGAACTCTGGACATTCACAAAAGTACCATTCACTATTAGAATCCTGCCGTTCGAAAGAACTTCTTTCTGCGACAATGAGGAAAATCTCCAACAACTCTCTATTTAACCAGTTAACTGTGTTTGACGAGTATACAGGTCATCGTAAAGCTTGACATGATACTAAATCTTTCAGCGATGAATTCTTTATTTTCTCACATAAACATATAATTCTTCTTTATTTCGCTTTGATCTTTGATTAAAATATACTCTACCTGCATTCGTCCTGCGTTCGATGAGTACACGCTCCATTTTTTTATTTTATTGCGCGCAGAACGAGAGGTTTCTCCAACGAAATTCCACAGTTAACTGGTTAATTATTCTCTGCTGTTAACACTACTACCGGATAGGTCAAAATAACCCATTCCTGATCTCATTTTTTCCAATTATTCGACAGATAACAGATGCTTCTCCGAAAAACTACTAAACTGATTTAGCAACACACAAATTGAATTGCAAACCAATTGAAGTCTCAATAATTGCACTGTTGAGGATTCTACAGAACAATTTCAAAAAGGCTACTACTCAGTACATTTAGAGTTAACAATGTGATCAACAATCGAATTAAAACGTTCCAATATTTTTACAATTTCGCCAACGTCTGAGAAGTCTCAATCTATCGCGTCGGCTACCGGAAGTGAACATCAAGTTTAAATGTCGAATATCCTCTCGGCTGTATAACAAGGAAAAATGAAGTTCCTGTTACAATAACTGGACTTGTCGCATAAATTTTCATATTTCCCTGATTGTATCGAGCATTCCAACATAACGTTACTGGAATATCAAGCATACGTTAATATGCGGTGATATTTGTCGGCACTGTTCTACTTCAAAGAGAAAGTATACACATTACTTCCAAGAAAGGCCAAAGGAGAGTGCACCCGATCTTGCCCCTCGACCGGATGGACGAAAAGTTGAATCACCGGAACTGTCGTTTCAGGTGCGAAACCGCGAGAGTTCCGACCGGAGGGAGCTACGAGTCTTAAGACGAGGTGTGTTACTCACCGGACAGTCCCGGATGTCGCCCATGCCGCCAGCTTTTCGAAGAAGCTGTCCGAAAAGGTCAGGGCTGTTCCGAGAATTCGGCGGCGTTTGCCTCGCCTGCGAAGTTAGCGCTGATGCTGACACGTAATGGACCATCTGCAAAAAGACGATGCAAAGATTATAATCATTAAAAGCTGTGTTGAGAAAACTGAGATGAAGTAAGTCTCGCGAAACATTAGATAAATAGAGAGAAGCATTAATTATGACTAGAACCTTATGATTCACGTGAAGGCGACTTTCAGTCACCATACGATTTCACGCGGTAAAACGATCAATGTATCAGGAATATCAATTATAATGCCTAGATACGTGAAATATTGGAATAAAATAGCTTTGCCCCTCAATGTACTTGTGATTTCCCTTCGAGTTAGGAATATCGTCTTCGTCAGCAAATGTTAAACATTTCGAGAAACTTCCGAGCGCGAAGGGTTAATAATTGTTAAGATATTAGAGCACTCTATCAAAATCTAGTTAACCCTTTGCGGGCGAATGTCGACAGTTCGGCGAGAAATTTTCATATTTAAAAGACCAAATCGCAAACAAATGATTTAATTTCTCAAACAGCAAGAGATCAGCACTTAGTTTCCTTTTCTCCTATTATTTAAGCAATTGATATATAATTTAGCTTCATCTATTGAAGGTTTTGTAGCTAAAATTTGTATTACGGCACTGGGGGATAGCTCAAGGTTATTTTAATGTTTTTCATGTAATGAGATTCTAAGAAAACGTCAGAACGACAGCTGCTTGTAAGTATCTCTAGAAAAGTAATTGATTGAAACGAATGAAAAACGTTAAGCGCTTGCAAAAATGGAAACAGAGGTTTGTGGAGGTTGATGAATATCTGAATGAGATTTTCAGCTGTTGAAAGGTTTCTGGTCTAAACGTTGGCTATTATAGTGAATCGGTTCCACGGGTTGGAATAGTAGCCAGTTCGAGACGGTAAAACCGATCGGCCATGACCGATACGAGATTGCAACGAGTTTCGCGTTTTTACAATCGGCCGACAACGCCGATACGAGCACACGAGGGGGAACAACTCCACCCACGTGAGGTGTTTGTGCTCCGCACTCGATTATGCGGACTGGCGTGCCGTGTACGTGCTCGAAAGGGCACTGTTTTTCTTTCCTGCGGTAGAATACACCCAGCGTACACCGTAGCTGTCTGTTAAATTAAAAAATTTACGTTTCAAAGGTAAACTATTTATTTAACCCCCTTGCGCTACGATTTATTTTTCAACTATGAACACGACTACTTTGCCATTAATAATTTATTGAAAATAGAGACAAGTTTTAGGTATACTCTATGCCTGTGTTGGCTTTGAATTATAATAATTGATAACACGGATATTTCATTTATATTTACAATAATTGACTAATATTTATATTTGTTCTGTTTGAAACATTCACCACGAGTCTCACACGTTCTTATAAGGCAAGGGGT
Organism: Nomia melanderi; assembly: GCF_051020985.1. NCBI lineage: Eukaryota > Metazoa > Arthropoda > Insecta > Hymenoptera > Halictidae > Nomia > Nomia melanderi. Next base: position 10,852,466 of record NC_135007.1, read on the forward strand.
TGAATTCTAATGAACTTCAAGAATTTCGATCATAAATTCTGCAAATCTCGTGCTGTAGGAACTGAATGGAAAGGCTGCCTATTAAGTTCAGATGGAATTTGGATGTTTTAGTTATCGAAAATCAGCACGAATAATCCGTTAAATTTTTATAATTTCAAGTGGACCGAATGTTAAACGAATTCTATTGGAAACCTAAATAACACGTGGAATCTTAAGGAATGTCCGGTTGACACATTTCCTCGGTATTCACAGCTCGACACTTTTCAGCCAAAGGCTTGAAATTACAAAATTTCGTCCCAACGCATCGCTTAATGAAAGCAGAAACGTAACGGACGGTGAATGCCCAGTTTTTCTTAACGCCCGGAGCGCGAACTTCTCCGAAAATTGTACAATTTACGGACGGAAGAAGGTGTAATTATGAATCACTGTGTAATAAATGCGGGTTTCGTTATTGCGTCAGATTCTCGCCGAAAGTTCGCAGTAAGTAATTTCATGCCGGTAATTAGAAATTTAATTCACCTTTGCCGCAGGGTGCAACGTTTTCCGTGCACACTTTTTACGGCAATAAAACCCGAGCCATTAATCAGTGCCTTACAAATTGCCTTAAAACTCTCGATCGTTCGAAAAGATAAATCCTCCCTTCCGAAGGTCAGCGATCGATAATTTATGTTTCATCTAACAAACAATACGCACACCGAGAAATAACGACCGCGTCGATTTCAGCTTAATTCGTTTCGAAGCGAGGTAAATCAGAATCGATGGGAATTACGTAAATAATTACAGAAAGCAATACAACTGGAAGCAGCGAATCCAGTTCCGCATTTTTCTGAACGGCAGCGTCCTGGGTAATGGCCGCCGGCTCGAATATTACCAATCATCGAATAATCTAAACCGGGAATTGCCGAGGGTTTCGGTTTCCTCGCCGACTGAACCGGAAACAATCAACGGAACGGCGGGGGGAGAAGCTGTTTGCGAGGAAGGCGATAAAAGTTATTCGAGCATGCGTCGGTGTCGATTAAATCCGACGGTGCCCGTGATCGCCTGTGACGCGGAAACCTTTTTCCTCCGAGTGTCGCTCGAATAATTAATTGGCAATGATACGGAACGTTGCTCGATCGGATGAGTTGTGTATTCAATCGGTTTCCTCGAATTAACTCGAGAACCGGCGGATGAAACTTAAAAACCTCCAGAAAGTTTCGGAGTCGGTCTTAAACGACTATGGAACGTTCGTTGCATATCAAGTTTTCCACCCTGACGCGCCGAGCGCTCGGCCGACCGTGCAGAAAATCTCTGCAGACCTGAATTCAACTTAAATTTACACACCAGTATCTTTGATATTTAGTTTCACTTTCAGTTTAGACTTTGATAATATCGCTTCGCCGTTAGAAGACGGAAATATAACCAACTACTGATACCCTAAACCAATTGAACCCATTAAAAAGCTATAAATCGATATCTATTGCACCCGTAAACAATTTTCTTTCTATCTCGGATTACACAGTAGCATAATCAACTTTCCAACGTGCATTTAAACCCTAAATCAATTCGCTTAACCCTAATCGGACCACGATGTGACTGAGGCACATTTGAACTTTTCACTTAAATTTTTTGATTATATCATATTGCATTTCCAGAAGTTCTGGGCTTTTAAAATTTGGGCCCTGTAAACAAAAACAATATCGTTCCTTTTATTCTCATAAGTGACTGAGAGTCTCGTGGTATTCGTTATAAAAACACGTGGCACGATTAGGGTTAAACGGGATCGTAAAAACGCTCATGAAGTCGATCGCTACAATCAATTAACGCTAACGCGGCGAGCCTCGAACTGACAAGGGTAAAAGTGTTCGTGGTATCGACAATGCTTCCCCAAATCCTCCTTTCTTTCCAGCCAATCGATGACCGAGCAATGAACCATCGAATCCCGATCGGTTTAATCTGGCTGCACTCGGCGACTCGGCTGTTCAATATCTCAGAGCGCTTATGCTTCTTAGCTAAGTCGCTTAAGCCCACCAAGAGGCCAAACTTCCCTCTAATCCTGCCTTGCCCGCCCCCTGCGCCCGGTGTACCCTCGCGCGCGTCGTTTTCAAGGTTCCCGGGAGCGAACAAAGGGATCCGACCTCTAGGATCCACCTTTTACCACCGGTCTATCGCGGATCTTTCGTTCGTTCAGCCCGGTCCACCTGACCGAACTGCGTGGGAAACGAAAAAGCAGCCACCGATCGTGGAAAATACTGATTCGACAGATGCTGCGCAGAACTGGGAGAAAAGATCTCGAGAAACTATTCCTCGTAGGCTATCCTTGAAGCTAGATGGAAAGTTTCGCAAGAGGCTCGCTTTGTGTCCGCGAGCTATTGCTGTCTCGGCGATTTTCATTGAGCACGCGAGCGAGGCGAGGATCGTATGCGGTGTCCTCGAGTGTCCCGGGGAGATGTTAGTCGAATTTATTCCTTCATAGATTAACGATGACGAATGTCTCTTCTTGCGCCATGATGAGAGGAATGAAGGTTGCAGGAAGATAATTGAATCGGTACGTGAAACTCTGGCGAGTGATGAGTTGGAACGCACCAGAGAATATATAATAACTATATTGTAGAAACGTTGAAGTGTGAGATATTTATTTGAAATAAACAACTGGTATTGACGCTAGAACTACCTGGGTAAAAATGACCAATTCTTAATTTCTTCGACAATTATTACAAACAGACACTTTAAAAAATGATTACAGAATTCGATTTAGTAATACCTGAGATATAAACCAATTGAAATCTTAATAAATTCACGCTGTCATTTATAAAGAAATTTTAAATGGCGGTTCAAATGCTCGGTAGATCTAGTGTTAATAAATTTCTACGGTATATCTGTATGACGCGATCAAAGCTGACTGCATTCATGATCTAGCAACGCTATGTAAGATGGCAAAAGTAGCAAGATAAGGAAGATTGATGTTTGAAATGGAACGAAGCGAGGAACATAGGAAAGGAATAAAATCGTAGGATCAAGGTTGTAAAGGACTCGAGGTCGTCGAGACAGGGTTCAAAGCAATATTACCGTTTACCACTTTCCAGCGATTCGAAATGATTTTGCCGTCATTAATCTCGTTCACGGGCCGCCGGTGGCGGCGGGGACTAACATTAGACTGACCTGTGTAAAAGGCAGAGGTTCCGAAGTGGCACCGCAAGCGCTGCAAACGCTTTGCTCGACGAGCGTCATGGCAAACTTCTGGTGTGGCACACAGTGTCTCGCGCTGCACATATCCTCCGCCTCGCCGTTCGCTATGTGAAGGTGTATCCGCAGGAGAATGTTTTCCTGCAACGAGATTCCGTTAATGTTAGCTTCCTCGATGATAATCAGCTAAAAATAAAAGGCCGTGATCGGTGATCGTTCATCGGTTGCAATCGTCCGCGGATGTAGCTAAGAAACTAGCGACTCCTTTTACGATCAGATGCATTTTCTCGGCGCGTCTGAGAGCACAGGTAACCCTGGTGCTTGCAAGAAATTACTTCAGTTAACGCGGAGAGCAATACTTTTAATTATCAACTAACAATCATCGACGAGGAAGAGTAATTCATTTGAAAAATACACTCATTGTCGATCAACTTTCGTATCTACTTCTAAGATCCACTGTTAAAGCAATTTCTACCGATTCGTTGTTTATCGTAGAAATATTTGCAATAGAGATCCTGTACGAATAAGAGAGATTAAAATTAAAATCCAAAGGTACAGCGAAAATATATCGTTGCACGTTATATATGAATATATTAACCCAAACAAGTTGCATTTATCAAAATATTATAATTAGCTAGTCTTCGAAGACTGGAAGACTCAAGTCTCAACAAGCACTCAACATTTGCTTACTCGGAAGATACAATTCCACAAACAATCCTCTCAACCAATTCAACCAAATCAACCAATTCAACGACATACCTCCCACCAAAACACAAAGTCACCTTCTCCGACGCATCTATTGCCTCATTTAAAAACCCGTTTCGCGAAAAAGGATCGTACAGGATTCGCAGAACATGGTGCTCAGCGGAAATTTATATTATCATCGGTAATTGAATGAAAGAAGGCGCACAGAAGAACGGCCGATACATGTTTACAACCAGATTATGAAATTTATACATCGTGTAACCAGCAGAATGCTTCTTTTTCCTGCGTCGATCGTCGCAACCGGACCTCGTCGGAATAATCCAATATAAATACAATACAGATCACGTATTGCGGTCGTAAGGAAACGAGCAGCCCGATCGAATGGTTCTTGCTAATCCCGCGGAATTATTGGCCGTTACGCGGCCCGGTGTCTAACTCTGCGCCTGGCATAAGTCCTCTCTCTTTCGACATTCGCGCGCCGAGAGGGTCTCGGCGATTTCCTTCGCGGTACACGGGCCGATTTTCCGAGTGGTTTGCGATCCTGAATATTCCAGCCGACCGCCGCGCAGCGCCGCGCCGCGCCGGACCAGTTCTCCGTTATAATTGCTAACTACACCGCGGCGCGGATTGCCTCAACGATACACCTATCCGTAGGTGAGTCTAAGCAAACACAGGCCCCGGCGGGAGTCCACTTTCTCGTTTACACCGGAGTCACGTTTAACCACGCGTACGTGCGCCGAGGTGTGCGCCTGGATGTACGTACGTACGTATACGTTCGTGTAGCTGTGTGTCGACATCGGTCCGTTGAATAAAATGAATGTAACGTTACGAATGCAGTCGCGGCTGCGCGAGTATAATAAATGTAAGAACGACAGCGATCGCGCCACCCCGTTATCTGCGGGCCCAGGAGCACGCTGCTCGAGTTACGCGTTGTGCAATTAGCTGAAATTAAGCGCTTTGTCCCGCCGCGTTCCTGGCGTCGTTGATACGCGCACCGCAACCGTGACACATTCAGGGGATTGTTTTCGTTCCTGATCGGCGACATTCGCCGGAATTAGTAGTTCGAGCGATGCTCGCTACGGTGTATTGTGATGGTCTCGCCGAACACTGGATTTACCGACGTTTGTTGTATTGTTCGCGGAACAATGGTTCGTCCGTGTGGATCTGGTAAATTGGAGCTTTCGAAATGAAGGATTAGGACGGGTGCGCCTGTAATTGCATCGATCGAATTGGAGGCGGACGATATGAAAATTCATTTTCGCCTGTAAATCGGAGTATTTACCGAAGCGTACACTCTTTTCTGATGGTGCTTCGAAGATGCTCGCGGACCCGCTCCGCGAAGCGATGTTGATACTGGTTAATTGGATGATTAATTTACAACTGCACGAGACTTCGCCAATAAGTTGATCAATTAAATGAGCGGTTCGAACGAGATTTCGCACAATCTTCGTTGAATTATTCATGTATGTAATAACTTGTTCTCATAACACCGAGAAGGGCCAATTACTACAATTAATACGTCCATCCGCGAGATTCTCCGGGCGAATCTGCTATGCAAGACTATGTATCATCGATGAATATCTTGAAGAACAACGTATAATATCTTAATTTCCCTACGAATAACCTTTAATAATCCATACTGGCACAGAAGAAAGCTAAAAATAAGTTTCCCCTATCAGCGAACGCCAGCCAATATCGATAGACGAAACCCAACGGTGTAAGCCAAGAAGCGAAACCACTTTCGAGATCTGAGATTTAGTATTCGCCACGGAGAATGTCCTAATTCGAGGAATTAAATAAAGAAACCCGCCGACAGGCGTTCCAAGCCGCGACGAAATAGCGAAGTGTCCGCTGAACACTATACTGCAAACCCGTTTTGCCTAGATTCGCGCGTCCCCGGCCGCGGGACGCACATAACAGGCCAAAAGGGAACGAGGTAATTGATACTTACGAAACATTCCGCCGCGTCGTCCATGAATCCGAGCTGAAACCTCTGCTGATCGAGAAAACTCTCGGCCAAAGCGCGGCGCAAAGTGTCGGGCGGCAGCGCGCTCTCTTGCGAAAACTGGAGCTGGGAGAACAGGTCCTGGAGCAAACAAGGTGATGAGGATTTAGTATCGCGGTCTCGAACTAGAACGTTATGTAGATTCGAAACTGTTTTGAAATGTCGTTAAACCATTGGGCCTAGCTGTCTCGAGCAGCGTAGCGCGGCAGTAAAAGTTACCGCAGCGAGCAGGAATATTGAACCACCCTTTTGTGTATGGGATTCTTTGTTTCATGGCACTTGCACTTAGTTAACACTCAAACTACCAGTCGAAACGACCGGTTTCGATATTCTTGTTACGCAATTGTTGATATCTTCAACGCTCGAACAGCCGAAACGATATTGAAAATAAATAGTTTCGTTTGAATACTATAATGACTGTCTGAAGAAACTAATTGAAAAATAAAAGAAACTAAAAGAAAATAATTGTATTAAATGCTCGGCAGTTCTAGCGTTGATGCTAGAAATAATTAAGAAGTAAAATTGGTTTCGAGAAATTTGGACAAAAATGTAGATTAAATTGTATTCAATTTTTGATTCTAATACACTCTAAACGATGTTTCCTTTGTAAACCATTGCCGATTAATATGAAACGCGACAATCAAGCTAATGATTTCATAAAGTTACAGACTTCATAAATCTTCGGATACGATGACTTTTTATTACCGTAAAGATGCAAACCGCGGAAAGAAGTATAAATATCAGGAAATATTTCTTTAATAATTCTCCTGTGTTGTAAATCTTTCGCTTTTTTATCGTCCGTCGAAAACTACAGTTTCCTGAAAAATATTATTGTAGATGTACGATTAAACGCTGTATATCCTGGTGGAAAAAACTCGCTTGCCGCGACAGCCGGATGCATTGTGTACAGAATAATATATGAACAATGCCGAAGTCTCTCCACGTGTTAGGAGGACTGTTTAAATATTCCCCTTTTTCGTGCGTACAACACATGCTACCGGAGGTAGTACCGATGGAAACCACCTGATCGCGAGGGACGAAGAAATTTTATTATTGTGCAACATCGCGTGCAATTTTAGGCCCGAACGGTTGAGTAAGAATTACGGCGTAAATATTACCGCGGAATGTAAGTCTCATTGGGTAACATTATATTCCAAGTAATAACTATTAAACCGTGAATTTCCGAATGAACTAATTACAGTTTTATTGCGGCCGTTGCAGGAAAGAAAATCGTTTGTCGTTCACGGGAACGTCGTTTATAGCGTTCCCCATAGTAAATACATTATCGCGACGCCAATTAAAGATTCGATTGTATAGAAATAGAAATATTCTGTTGTTTATTATTCGGTATTTGTCATAATACGCCTTCCAGTTACGGAAATGAAGGATTCCTTCCGAAGAAAACGGAGAAAAAACTTGACGTGAGCGAGCCGAGGCACGTCGAGGAAATAAATTTTCTGCTTTTTAGTGGGCACACAATATACTGGTTTCCTGAGGACGCTTATTAATATTCATGCCTGCCAAAACACGTTTCCATATTAAAGTTATGTCGCCCTGGCGTCAGGTACTTCTCCCCTTTCTTTTCATTTTTTCCGTAGCGACTTTAAATGATTTTCGAACGTCTATAAATCCATTCATATTAAAAGGACGATGGAAATAATGAAACATTCCCTTGAATCGTATTAAAAGCTTCGATTAACCTCTCTACGTACTTAATAACTGTCGCAAATTAATAAAACGAAAAAGAGTTAATAATGACATCGTTGTTTTATGAAGAATATATAAATCTGATGTAGTAATAGGAGAAAAATTGCTATTTCAGAGTACCGATTCAAGATGCGAGCAACGAACTCCATAAAGAATTGAATTACTCCACCGTGAACAGACGGTTCGGACTGTATCAAACGAGAAAGGAAACTCATAACGCCCACAAACTCTCAATTTCCCATTACATAAACGTATGCAAATCTGACGTATGTAAATCGGATCGGCGACCCGAACGAAATCCCCCGTTTAGTCATTGCGAAGAGCGAACGCCCCGTTTCTTTTCCCTTAATCAGCATATCGCCGCGGCATGAATGAAACGAGAGGCGGCGAGCTATTTCGAAATCGAATTCGATGGAAAACTCCTATTATGGTGTAGAAACGTTTCTTGAGTTCTCGGAAACCTGTAACTTTATTTGAAAAATAACCTAGAACCGCTATCTTCGAGAGCATACGAATACATCGAATTTTCAGTTACCAACAATCTGTCATTGACATTGAAATTCCAGAAATCAATATATTATTACTGAATTCTTCGTTTTATTCAATTTCTCTGTATTGAATATTTCACGATATTAAATATTTCAATTTTACTTTATTAAATACTCTACATTATTAAATATTTCAATTTTATTTGATTGAATACTCTACATTATTAAATATTTCAATTTTATTTGATTGAATACTCTACATTATTAAATATTTCAATTTTATTTGATTGAATGTTTCAGTAATATTTTCAAATAATAAATACTACTAATATATTTCCAATGTTTCCGTAAGTTTAGTAAATATACAACTTACAGAAAGAAATGTCAATGTAATAGAAACAGAAATAAGTTGTTTCATGTGGTTTCTATTTTTCTATAAAGTCCATACTGTCCACGTAAAACCGCAATCAGGCAGTTTAGATAGGTTTTCCCGAGATGCGTTCCCGGTAAACGATTCCGCAAAGACATCGCGGTAGATAAATTACGATACGCGCGGGCTAAACGGGTTCGTTTCGTAACTAATCTTCGAAGGATCGGTGGGCAACGGTCACACGTAGAAAGTTGGTAAGCACCGCTTCAGGGTACTTGCTCAACGCGACGACGTTCGGTTAAACGGTGACGAGAAGACGAGAAAAGTTTTAACGAAGTAAAAAATGTGGCTGAATGCTGTGCAACGGATTTGTGTTCATTAATTGTTCTATTAAGTTTTACGAATTACATTCGGTGACTTGGATTAACCCATTTGTGATCAATACGTGTCGACACAGTGTTTTCCTCTTGTGATTAAAAAATTCAGAAATCGTACTAGAAATAGAACCTTTAACGTTAAAACCAGCGAGCAGATAAATTGAATTTTAGAAATTATTCTACAGAAACTCCAAAAGTGCATTTATCGAGACTCTAATTGATTTACTATTCAGTCCGCGAATTGCTAAAGCAATTTCTTTGATTTCTCAAAGAAACGTCATCTTTTTAATAATTGCAAAGAAGGAATTAGGAATGGGTAATTTTGAACCGTCTGTTAGTTTTAGTGTTAAGATACCTAAATAATACATCGTAAAATGAAATTCAAAAGGAAGAAATAAAATATTAACGAAACAACATATAATTAAAAACGTTTCAAATTTATGAAACAATTCCAATTATAAAACATGTTTCATCCAACGTAAAACAATGAAATCATAAAAAAAATTCATCAACACAAAACACTGATCTCGTGCATTGTTCTATTCGGCGCAATCAATTAATTTATTAAATCAAACTATTCCATTTCCAGGAAGAAAACGGATCGTCGATTTCTAGTGTTTCACTTTCGAACAAAAAGATGCTCGCGCGATCACGAACCCGAAAGAACCACAAATGGCCGGGTGAAATGGTTCAATGAAAGTCGTCCGATCGGTATCCACCGTCGAGAGTGTAGACAGCGGTAATGGTAGTGATAGAACCTCCGCCGTTCTCCGATGAAAAGAGCACGATAGCGAGGCTGAGCGTCGACGTGCGTCGAGAAGGATGTCGCACCTGTTCGAAGCAGGTTGGCCTGCTATCGAAAAAACCAGACGACTCTCAGGGGCGGCATTGCTGAGCGCGAGTGAAATCGATGAATGAAAGCGGTTCGCTACGATTTACTTCCTCGCGAAGCGTTCGGATAGACGACAGATTTCAGGAAGCGTTCGAACAGAAACTTTCGATCGGTTACCGATCATTCGTCCCGAAGTGAATTTCACGAGGGCGATCGAGAATGATTATCGATTTGAGAGAATACCCGAGAAACTTCCGATCGGTTTCTAAGTAGATTTTTACGAGAGCAATCGAGAATAATTATGAAAAGACACTCGAACGGTCGCTCGAAGAGCGACGGGACGAAGCTTCGGGCGACAGAAAATCCGCCGAGTGGTACAGCGCAAGAAATTATGCACTAACGACGTTTTAAAGAGAGCCATGTGCGCTGCTAAGTGCTCTCGCGCACGGCTCCGTACGTTCTAATTCTTATCTTGTCGAGCTTAATGCGTCCTCGAGAATCCCAGCGACAGTCCCAGAAAAAAAGAACGTGGCCCGTTAACGCGCAAGCTGCTCTTGCCGAACAAGAGGGGATATATGATATAAACTCGCGAGAGGATGCTATTAGGAACTCGAAACAAGCTATCCGTAATGAACCTTGACATTCGCATTCGCTGGAATATAATTCGATGTATTCGTGAAATGCACAGATGTGTATTTACAATGACGTAAAAGAATCACTGAAGATTTCGGAAGGTCGAGAGGAAGATATCTAGAAGCTCAAGTGTCTGTTCCAAAATGTCTATTTACATACTTGATCTTCTTATCCTCGATTAATCGATTCAACATTTTTGTACGACTCACCCACAACTTTGGTGTAAAACTGAAAAAAGACATCATGAGTACATCCAGTTAATCAATTAACACTGAAACTACCGGGTCAAATTGACCCACTTCAGGAATTTTAATTCGCCAGCATTCAAAGTATGAAGCTACATTTGCGAAAGATTTTTAATTGGTACATTTGCAAAGATACTAGAAACAGAAATTAGTCACTCTAATTGCTCGGTAGGTTTAACTCGGACCACGATGTGACCGAGTGACATTTGAACTTTTCACTTAAATTTTTTGATTATTTCATACTTTCCAAAAGTTTTCTTGGGCTTTGAAATTTGGGCTCTACAAACAATAACATTTTAATCATACCTTTTATTCTCATAAGTGTCTGAGAGTCACATCGTGGTGTTCGTTATAAAAACACGTGATACGATTAGGATCGATTAAGGAGTGAAGTGATTATTCTTCATTGATGAGCCCAATAATCATAAAGCAACATTTCCCGGTGGCATTCTCCGAGAAAGCCGAACAGAGGAAAAGTAAGATGGATCGTCCGCGGAAATATCGGTTACACAATTCGGCATACTTTCCGCAGATCGTTCAGCTCGATGTTGGACGGCGTGTCCTCCCGCTCCATGCCGCTGTCCTCTTCCTCCTCCGCGGTGACATCTTCAACTTCGACCTTTGCCGGCTCGTCCTTCTTCTCGCGATCGCTCGGCGTCGGCGTCGCCGACGCGTCCTGTCGTACTTTTATCCACTTCAACATTTTCACGCGATTTATCGACGCCACGGACCGGTTTCCCTTTTACGAACCCCTTCGTCTCATTCCAAACCTCGGGGAGGCTCATCCGCGAGCCAACGAGGCGAACCCTTCGGAGTGTACCCAAAATTCACCAACTTCGAACCACGAGCCAGCAACTTCGGGCACACACGCTCCACGCCCTCCGAGCGAGCAGATAAGAGTCGAGTCCAAAGGGGGCGACATGTCCCCGGTTCCAAGGCAAATACAAATTTTCACCATGCGAGATAGTTCTGTTTGACGTGTCCACAAGTTACCTGCTCTCTCTCCGAGCACGGTTAATACCTGCACTTGCCCGGCTCTGGCTTTTGTTACCGGTCGATCGAGTTTGTTCACTTGATCCCGATAACACTGGGGACTTTTTTTGTGTACCCTCCGGCCGACGTTTGTATAGGCTTCATTATTTTCCGTTTATTCTCAGATGATGGAGAAAGATGGATTTGTGGTAGAGTATCGTTTAATTGTTTCGTTGAATTAATCTGCTCTGTTCGATTGTAATAAGTTCCTTTATATCTTATTTAATATTCCTCGTATGTGAATTACTTTCAATGATGAATTAGATGAATTGAACATAGATGAATTGAAGACGTTAACTGGTGTTCGTAGAATGAATTTATTATTTCAGTGATATATCGTTCAGGATTGTTACTTGTACGACTCCTGCAAGGTATCGTGATATCGACGACACTGACGCCTTTCAGTTTCGTGGCTTTCGCGAAGGAAGAGGCGGCTCGATGGACGGGAAACAGGTGGCTATTGAAAGGGCCCGTGGCAGATGATCCGTCCCGGGGACTACAGGAAGAATCGCGCGCAGCAATCGCATGCCGGACGTACTAAGAGAGAACCCGTTGCCAGACGAGTTGTAGACTCGATTAAAAACATAAACTCGTTTGGCAAGTGAAGAGTCACTTCGATCTACGCGGATCCTGGCCAGCCTTACTCTCGCTACCATCCGCGATTTTCAGGAATATTTAAACAAACGTTTAAATATCTTCAGGTGTCTTCCAAAGATCTGTTAACTTCTAAGCTTCCAAACAGTTCCCGATCGGAAGAGTTCGATCACGATGCAGAGACACTCGAGTCGCTCGAAGCGTGACTAAAAAATTCAGCTTCCTGGATAGCGTTGAATCCTCTCTTCCGGACGTTAACGACTCGCTGCATCTCTCCCCCGAGTCGTTCGTTCCACTTCGGCGTGCCACGTGCTTCGGCCGTTTCGCCTGGCACAGTTTCCTTAAAATTCACGGCGACGGAGCTCGGATGACGACTCGCGGTTCACGGGCTTCCCGGCAGCCTGTACTTCCTAGAATTAGCGCACTCTGAACTGCAGGCGTACGGGCTCTCCTTGAAACATGTGAATTCACATCTCGTCGCACCTAGTCCGTAGAATATAAACCTCGATATCTCTATGAACTCGCTTCCTCATTAACTAAGCTTCTATCTTCCAAACGAAAACCGTATCCTCCAACCGCGGAGATCACTCAGCTTCACTCCATCCTGCTTCCAAACAGCACGTGGTCATTTTTGTGTCACTTGGAAGCACTTTTCCTCTTAACGATTCTTCTCTTCCTCTTCGACGATCGCGGAGAATGTAACTTATTCCTTTTCAGAGTAGCCCGGAGGCAAGAGTATCCTTCGAAGCACTGAATATCTGTTCCACGCTCCACTTTCGCCAGATTCCGAGTACGTTATCAGTTAGGTAACTCGTGGTGCACACCGAATCCGCGTTCTACCGATTCGATTTTCGTTCCTCGCGCGAAGGGACGCCGGACGGTTCGCAAGTTTAGGGGGTAGGTCCGGGTTCGATCGGTTTTCCAAGCGAAAAAGGCTCGGCCGCGCCGTGAAACATGGAGAATGAGCACAGGACTACCTGCACGCGGCACCGTACGCTCGTACCTGAAAGCAACGGCTCGCACAGTGCTGGAGAACATCCCCCACCCTTCGCGCGATCTCTCTTCCTCTTCTCTCGTTCCGCGGGGCCGTACGGCGGACCCCTTCCCCACCATCGCCAGCTACGAGGCCCTCCATAGACCCGAGAAGCCAATGACGTCACCTGGTTAGCTGTCCTACGTTCACCAACCTGGCCGACCAGCAGCCCAACCAGTGCCTTACCCTTCGGGTTCCACGGCGACCTCTTTTCTAGTTTTGTCGTCGATGGACCAACGATTTTTATTCATCGACGAACTTCTGGGACTTGGTACAGGGAATTGTAAAATCTCGGACTGACTGGAAATTGATTCCGCTCGTAGTTTCCTTGTTTGCGTATTCAATTATATAGATACTTTATTATTGTATTGGGTTTTCATTAAACTTTTATTGAGATCTGGTTTTTGAATTATTGTAACTCGGGCTAATCTATATATCCGTGTTTCATGTATTTCTGGAAATCAAGGATATTGTGCTTTTAAAGATATTTTGGTTTCATTATTGTAGAGGAATATATAAACCTTGTGCAAACTGTAATTTGCATTTAACTCTACGTTTACGGAACTCGTCAATTCGACGGATACTGAATTTACTAAACATTATTTCGTAACAGTTTAAGTAGACTTTGACTCGAGCAATTAAATACGCGCTGCAATACTCTAGTTTTGAAGCTATAGTCTTCGCGATTTCTATAAACGATCGTGTAGTTTTCTAAGAACAATAGAATAAAGTGTGGAATAAACGTCCGTAAATCTAGTATTAATAAAAAACACATGTCGATTTTTCCAGGCTTCGAATGATCGATCGCTTGATAGCAAAGCACATTGTACTGGAAAGAATGACTTGTATTGAACGCCTAATTAGAGGCCGGAAGCTTGTGTGAAAGGGGGTGTGAGCGCAGGTGCAGCTGCATTTGGATTGGGGGATGAGAATCGATGCATAGCTAGACTGCATTTAAATGTATAATTCGTGTCTATCTTATACATATAAATTGCTTCAGAAATATTTATAATAGTTTCTTCGAGTCCCCATAATAATTTCAACTAGAATCACAATTTCTTGAAGTGACTCATTTCAAATTACATTTGCATCGCAATTCGCAAATTCCACCGATTCTAAATACTCCACTATCATTCTTCCAAGTTATACATTTCACAATTTCATCTTCTTAAAAATTCTTCTTTTCCTCTTCGACGATCACGGAGAATGTAACTTATTCCTTTTTCGGTTTATAATTTCATAAACGAAACTGTTGTGATAAATATGTCCGAAACGTTTACACGACACCGATTCGAAATATTCGGAAACCTGTAAAAGAGATTGTACCCCTTGTAAGGGGCCAGTTGATACGTCCCTGAGGTCCACCGTTTCTCTCGTAGACCTAAGGTATAAGGAATCACGAGGAACGGTTTTGTGTGGTCTTGATGGTGTACGTGAATCGTACGAGAATATGAGAGACCGGGTACTACGAGGACTGGGACAAAGCCAGTTCTACGTGTCCAGCCTGGCATACGCGACACCGTCGGGTCTTGTGTCACCAACACAGAGGAGGGGCGAGCCTACGCGAGGCCGACACGAAAAACCAGGGAGGAAGGAGGGAAAAAGTAGCCACAGGTACCGGCCGGGTATACCTGAGAGAACCGTACAGAGGGATAAACGCTACGACGAATCATTCAGCGGTTTCAGTGAATCTCCGCTCTCTTTGATCACTTTCAGAACCTTTCAGCGCCCATTAATGGCCTCCGATGAAACACAATTCCAGAAAATTCGATTCCACTCAACCGGAGATCCCGAAAGTTGCTCGTTCTCCTGATTCCTCGAACACTGAATATTGAAATGCAAAGTTTTTATCTTGTTCGGTGCCGCCTGACATTTACTGCTAATTAGTGATTATGAATATTTGAGTGAACCTTTATTTTCGGAGACTATGATAATGAGGAGGAATATGTTGAACTGTCCAGTCATTTTTATGAAGTTATGCGTTAAGAAAATTGTATGAATGTTTATATCTATCTGGTTTTATTTAATCCCTTGTCCTACAGCGAGTGAGACTCGTAAAGATTTTCAACGTGATTCAACGATTATATATTACTCATTCGAATTCAAAGTAGATATTCCTCTGTAGTCAACTATTATACTTAAAAGGGAATATAGGCATAGCATACGCTTAGAATTTTTCTAATGTTGCAATTAACTTGCAGCCGATATTTATAAGTCTTTTGAAACTTTCCTTATATTCCAAATATTAACCCTTTGCGGACGAATGTCGACATGCCGGCGAGATGAAATTTTCATATTTGGAAGACTAAGTCGCAAGCAGATGATTTAATTACTCGAGGGATCAGCAGGTAATTTCTGCTTTTTCTATTATCTAAGCAATTGATGTATAATTTAGCTTCATCTGCTGAAGGTTATTTTTATTTCAAAGAATCTTCGTCCGCAAAGGGTTAAAATAGCTCTGCTAAACAGAACTCCGCTGTTGGTAAACCAGTAATTCTCAAACTGAAAGGGTACAGGCCAGTCCTGTCCAGAAAAAAAACATACGATTAGAATTTTTCTCTTTTTCCAATAAATTATCAATGACAAAGTAGCCGCATCAATCAGAATTGAGAAAGAAATCATAGACCAAAGGGTCAATGTAGATGGACATACATGGTTTGCAATTCCACGATTATTTTCTTCGAGTTTCGTCACGCAGGCTGTTAATCGTAAGTTTTTGCAAACGAGTCCGCCCGCAGCGGTGTTCTAATTTCAATAACGTATTATGGCACATTAACTAACTAACCGGTGCCATTCACTTTTAGTTTATTATTTAATCGCGACACGTGGGCGGCCGAGAGTAAACCGGGTAGCCATCCGAAACGCGTAGGTTCCGTAGTATTTCCTCCTTCCTAAATGAAGCGGAATACTAAACGAAGTCTCCGCGAGAAACATCGTTGCACGGGCGTTTAAATGGTAATCTCGCCTTCCTACGCCTGTGCTTCGAATCCTGGCGTCCGATGAACACCTACCTATCTAATTGGACGAGCCGTTCGTCTTCGTCCCACTTCAACGATATTTCGGAAAACTGCCAATACCTCTAAATTCTGAAAACCGATGAATCAGTCTATCTGTATCTCAAAATAATAAACAATGGAACTGACGAAAGAAACGTTCCGAATATACACATTTTCCAACTGCACTAAATTGTAGGAACATTGATAATTGAATGAACGAAGTAAGAGAATAATACAGAAAGGATTTACTCAAATTTTTCAGAAATACTTTTGTAGTGAATCAAAAATATTCAATTGACAAGAGAATTCTTTTTCTTCCACCTGACACGTTTAACTCGCTTGACGATTTGATTAACTGAAACCCATTATTTACAGAGGAAAAGGTAGTCTTATGGCGCAGCAGAAGCGATGTTTTAAACAGTATAATAGAAGTAGAAGAATTGGACTAAGATTGAATGCTGGAAGCAGCTTTCAGCGGCAAGAAAATAACGTTAAAACAATTAGCTTCGTAATAGAAGCTAAGTGATTTTCATGGTAACTGCGAAGCGTAAGTTCAAGGGAGCCATCCTAGCTGCCCGGAAACGAACTTCACCGGCCGATAGGCGTTCAGAACCGGTGCAGCTCAACCAGAGCAACCACAATGCAACCGCAAATCGTAGTCCGCGCAGGGGACAAAACGAGAACAAAATTCCGTCCGCTAAAGTGTTGCCTAGAGTACGAAAGTTTAGTGGAATAACTGTTCATCCGACGACAACGAACTAGCAGGCTGATAGAGCCTCTTAGTCGCTCAAATGACCAGTCATTAATCATCCTCGAGCAAGTAACAGTATTTCGGAAACGAAGAATAGAATGAACGAAAGATGATTGCGTTAACTCGAACCACTTAAGCAACCTGCGCTCATGACACAATAAATTCTAACAGATAACTGATTAAATTTAGACAGAAGATATTAAATTGAGCGTGTTTCCTTTTTTTAGAGTGTTTCGAAGCGATTGACACTAGAACTTACGTATCAGTCAAGATGACTGGTTTCGGATTTTTAACAGCATTGAATATTCGAAATGATCTTGAAAATATAGTTTCACTGGAATACTGTAATCAGTGCCTGAAGAAATTGGAGATGATCTATTGTTACAATTTTTATAGTGTTAAGAGCAGAAGGTTCAACTGACCATTCAGAATAAATTATTAGATAATTTCCTTAATTCCGGATTACAGTTTTAGAGCTTGTATTCATGAATGAAGGATTGATTAATCGACTCTTCCATTTCCAGTTTCATGGGTTTCAATGTTAGAATTGCTTTGACAAAACTAGCAGACGGGTGAAGAATCTATTCCTGATTTCTTCCTCCTGCAATTATTAAGAAGACAACAGATGCTTCTTTGAGAATTTATTAAGGAAAGTGATTTAGCAATACACAAACTGAATTGCGAATCAACGAAATTCTTGAGTTTCTATAGAGTAATTTCAAAACGTCAATGTAACTCGATAATTTTAGTGTTAACCTCTTGCGCCGGAAAGACGTGCCACGCACGTCGAGACGTTTCTGTTTCGAAATAGTCAACGATGTCTTTTGCACATTGATAATCCTGTTGCATTACGCATATTCGATTGTTTCGAAATGTATCACTCTATACAAAATGATTAACGAAATTAATACGCACACCTGCGTAAAATAGGTAGAAACAAAATTCATCGCGCGATACTTTGTCGAATCTCCAAATTCATCTCCAGCGCAAGTGGTTAAGAAACGATTGGTATTTTTAGCTGAGGATTCGAATTCGAGTTCGAAGAACGTGCGAGTGGAGTTTCCGAACGCAATAACCTGACTCACTAGGAAGCTATTTGTCCGGTCAGCTAGAGGACATTCATGATTTAGCATCACTAAGAAAACTTTTGTTGTGCAAAGGTGTCGGCGTATTCCCGAGGGACGAAATTGAACGTGAGGGTCGTAAAGTCGAAAGAATCGCCTGTGGCACGTGGTAAAGGGACGTCTCGTTCCGTTCTAACCCCGAAGAGGCTGCTGCCACCTCCCCGAATACGTTCCTGGTGATTCACTGAGGTATCTCTGGTCAGGTCGAATTCTTCGGCGTTACACGTACCCCTTCTCTGGAATGCGGGAGTACTTTCTTTTCCCGGAAGGAACTTTCATTTTTCGCATTATTCATGGCACCCTTTGCATACATATTAAACAATAAATAGAATAAAATTTGGTCGATATTTCTGGGTGACTAAAAAATAACAGAAAGTATCAATTTGATGTGAAAGGCAAATCAATGAATAAATCGCCACGTAAACTGAATGTTATAAAAACTATTTTAGGTTTCTTATAATTAATCTGTCGTACAAATATTATATAGACATTGATGTGATTAATAAGAATGGAACAATCAATGACCGTGTCATTGCACAAAGCGTACTCTTATATTTCACGGCATTATGTAACTCGACGCCATTCTCCTTTCTACCCTTACCTTTGGCGATACTTGACACAATGGAGTTTAGAATTTTCAGTGGTTCTTAAATCTTCAATGAAATCTTCGATAATAATGAAGCAATTAACTGCATTTGTTTGACTTGACTTTCTCCTATATAAAAACCATGTATCAAGCTGAAATTTTCTTTTGGTAATAAAACAGTGAATGATTCTTAATTTATTGTATCCATCGATGAAAAAATTGATTTATTTATTTTCCTTTTGTAACCTACCTATGTCAATAGATGTGACAGAAGTATAGATACAAAGTTAACCTCTTGATCTACAACATCTCGCGACGAAAATTTTAAACCGAATTTCACGAATCTAAGTGTTATTTACTTTGTTTCACTATAAATTAAATATTACTTTTCTATTATGAATCGTTCACCTTTTGATAAGCAATCCGAACTTCTTTTCCTAATAAATTATTACAGATGATCATAGGTAAGAAATAAATCATAGGGCAAGAGGTTAACAACAGAACAAGGTTTGAATTTCTAGTTCCCACCGCCCTCCTCTGCCTCTATCAATAAATTCGGACGGGGGAACAAGGGGAGTGTATCCGTAAATTTTCATTTCAACATGTCGCCCGAAGCAGGGCGAAGATAATAAAGAGGAAGAGGGCCCTGCAACAAAGAAACACGCCAGTCCTTCGAGCCGGAGGCTCGCCTCTGTTCCTGCGAACTTCACTCAAAACACGGTACCCTTTGCCTGCGGCAATTAACTCTCGAGATTACTAATTAACCCCGTGAGAACACGGGGAGGCCCCGACGCGTTTTCTGCCTACTTCGCCTCTTCGTTTTATACGCACCGTGTTTCCAACGCGTCTCGTTTCGCTTACTGCCCCGAACTGTGGAACTGATTCTAATATGAATGTGTGTATCCGAGGACATCGATTTCATGCGTCGAATAATTCGTTTAATTTGGTAAATATCAAACTATAGAGAGAGCTTGAAATTAATATTTGATGAAACTGGATAATTTCGAGGTTATACAAAGATTAGAAGATTTTGATATTTTCGTGTGGAAATTGAATAATTTTGGTGTTATTACAGGAAAATTAGAATGTTTTTATATTACTAAAAGAATTTTGTACAATTTTGATATGTTTGTATAGAAATTGAATAATTTTGGTGTTATTACAGGAAAATTAGAATGTTTCCATATTACTAAAAGAACTTTGTACAATTTTGATATGTTCGTATAGAAATTGAATAATTTTGGTGTTATTACAGGAAAATTAGAATGCTTTTATATTACTAAAAGAACTTTGTACAATTTTGATATGTTCGTATAGAAATTGAATAATTTTGGTGTTGTTACAGGAAAAATAGAATGTTCCGATATTGCCGAAGAAACTTTGCAAAATTTCGATATTATTATCAAGCACGTACATTTCTTTACACATGTATTATACACTAAAAACACGGACCGAGCGAGCGTTCACGAATTAATTAAATAAACCGGTCATCGCGACGTGGAACGAAATTTCCAGGTCGACTATTAACTCGTCTCTCCGGTTACTACAATGAACCGGCAGCAACCCGGAGTATTACTTTCCGTTCTTCTGACCAATCAGGGAACACATCTGAATGTGTGTCTTACGGGAGAAAGGCTTTGCTCGCCGGGCGGCCCGTTACAGTCACTGCTTCCATCGATGTTCGATTGTGAAGAAGTAAATGGAAACGTTCCGATAGTATGCAAATCGTGATCACGTTTCGCTCGACAAAGATACTGTTCCCTTCCGTTTTTTTCGAGGACAAGAATTTCTAGATATCACAATAAACACGTTCAAACGATATCCTCAACATCGGAAAATATACCTGTCAATCGTAAAATTTTATCTTCGCAATGAATCTAACCTATTCCGCAACAGATCGCCCAGGGATTCGGAACGAGTACGCCTAAACTGGATTTTTAAATTGGCGTACTTTGGACAGACCGTCGAATAGATTGCGCGCACGTACGGTGCTGCAGTTTTATTGGCGTCTTCTGCATCCACTCGTCGAAGTGAACTCCAATAAAGTGGATATTTCGCCGTATTCCATGAAGCTGCGTAATTGTTTCCCGAACAACTACCATTTTACGAGACGACCAGCAGCAGCAGCAGCAGCAGCAGCAGCAGCAGCATCCTCCGGCAATGAAAGGAGGAGAAGGACGCTTTTCAGATTAGATTACCTCGCGTAGATTAGCGTTGTAACCTGAAGTAGACACGGCATGGGTGGACCGTAAAGTAATCTTTATTCGTCTTGAGATTCTTCCTTTTTCAAGCGGGTAGACGCTTTTATCTCGAGTGCTGCCGCTTCCCGCGCCGCGTTTTCATTATCGTCGTGGGACTTTTTAAGTGGCCCTCGGTCTGGCCCACTCGTGAAAATCACACGATCGAAAATCACTCGAGGCGACACTGTGCACGAAAACCACTCGGCGGAGCTGTCCGCTTTTGTCGGTGAATCGTCGGTGCTCATCGATACGTAAAGATGTCAAGGCGGCTTTCAATGAAATCTCGGCACGGTTACGGGCTGCGTTAATCCGTGCATAATTAGTCGACAGTGGATTTCGACCGACGGACATAGCTTCTCGCCTTGTGATCGTATTGTTCAGACATTTCGCATGATTCGATGTCGTTGATTATGCACGCTGAGCTTGTTTGATTAGCCAAGTCGACTTTAAACGTCAATCGGAACTGTTTTTACGGAGGGAATGAATAATGAGATATTTGTCTGTTTACTATGTACTATAAAGATTAATCTAAGGCTGAGATATTAATAAAATTCATTCAACGAATGAATTTATTAATTAGCCGGAGAGTACATTTACGAATAAGTGTGAGTTAAAAGATCTGTATCAAGTGTTTTTGTAATTAATTATAATTATAGTATAGCCCAGTTTAGATTATCGAACAGAATAATTGAATGTTCCAAGAACATTAATTTGCGAATGGTAATTATACATCAACGCGAGAGTATTTTTTCCTGTACCAGTTGCCCCTTTCATCCCGTGCTTTAGCAACTAATATCTGTCCACGGAATGACTCGTTTTATCTATGTTCACGGGGTCCCTCGGACTAGCATATTTAGCCTGTCCGGTGGTGCCCGTCTTAATGAGATTCGCGTTGCTTTCTTCCCCACCCCTAGACTATCCGTCTCGCTTACCTTGAGGGCGCAGAAGATGCAGGATTCCCGCATGCAGGCGTGCCCTGAAAGCTCCCTGAAGCTCCGCCGGAAGATGTCGAGGTGCCATAACACCTGAAACGTGAGAAAAGTGAACTGTTAGACCCATACAACTTCGTAATTACATCCGTATCGTTAGCGAGATATCCATTTACAAACACTCCATTAAAAACGGAATTATTACACAAGAAAAATAAGGTGAAAATATCACTTTCCACACTTCTGCGCGTAAAAGTTGTAATAAGGTGATTTCTACATCCGATTAATTATTAAGCGTTCCATAGAATGAACTTTCTTTTTAACAAATCACACCGTTTAATTTTGGACTTATCTGAAAAAATGAAAAATATTTCGATTCTGATATATTTGCAAAATTTTGATCATATTCGAAATTGTCAAGAACAATGTGCCGTTATTGTTAGCATTTCTTTTACATGAGAAAAGGTCTGCGATAAAGTTACACAATCGTGAAGATAAAAATAGCGTTTTAGAAAGTTCCTGGTAATTGTTTGGATTCGCCTCTTTCTTTCATTACTGTAATGACATCGTTAACGGGGTATGCTAATTGGTAATAAATCCAGGCTCGTCCCATCGACGGGCGATGGACGAATAAAGAGTAGGAGCGTAGGTGTGCACGCAATATGAGGAAGTATGTAAATGCGGCGGCACCCCGCCCCGCGCGCGATACTAGCCCAGCGTATCGTGGGCACATTATTATTCCGAGGGAAAGTAAATCACAATTTCCGCGGCCGAGCGCTGTCCCTTGGCGGAACATTATTTTCGCCTTTCCGGCGTCACGGACTAAATATATCCGGTATTCCGCCGGATCCTGATCATATCTCGAAAAGATGAGACTAAACGACAATCGAGTGAAACACCTTGCAAATTTCTAATTTTTTTCCTAGCCTTCCAACAATCCTTCGGAAGCGAAATGAAACCGATATCGAGCGAAACGTGTACAATATCTAGTCGTTCTTTGAATTTTCTAAACGTTGAGAGCGAAACGAAAAAAATATGGAATGAAACACCTTGCAAAACATCTAGTCGTTTTTCTAATTTTCTAAAAATCGTTCGATGAAGAAATTGAGAAAAAAGTATGTGACGAAAGATCTTGCAAAATTTCTAATTTTTTTCTAGCTTTCCAACAATCCTTCGGGAACGATATGAAAGGAAATATCGAGTGAAACGTGTTGCAAAAGATACAGTCGTTTTTGTATTTTTCCAAAAATCGTTCGATGGAGAAATTGAGAAAAAAAGTATCTAACGAAACATCTTGCGAATTTCTAATTTTTTGTCCAGCTTTCCAAGAGCCGTCCGAAAAGAATTAAAAAGAAAGATCGCGTGAAACGTCTCGCTAAATTTCTAATGCTTTTTCAAACTTTCCGACAGTCGTCCGAAGAGCCGTCTGAAATTACGAACGCACTTGCGTGACCGATTTCGAAAGAAATTATGCTCCGGGCAATTAAGTTAATTGCGATCTATCTGGAATCGCAGTAAAAATCTTAATCCCGGTCGCGTCGATTTAATTAAGCCTGATGGCAAAACGTGTATGTTCGCCGCGGACAAGACACAGGAGACTGAAGCAGACCGCGCGGTTTTCACGAGCGGCTTTTGTAGGTTAAATTGAAATTTATTGACGCTTCTTAGAGTAATTTATTTGATATAAATTGGACGGATCGCTGTCAGTTGACTGCGAGAAATTTCGTACGCAATAAATTCGAATTAACACCTTTTCTCTCGTTTGAACCGACGTGAACTGTTTGCAAGCCGAAACGGGTTACCAACGGAACGTTATCGAATGATCATTAATAATTTTCAATGAAACATGAATCTTTAATATCTCGTAACATCGCAACATTAAAACAGTATAATATAATGTATTCGCAAAATGATTTTGTTCGAGTTATCATTTCAGGTTCTAATAATAATAGACAGCTTGTAAAACTGTGGCTAGCAATTAAGTTGAAAACATTGTTGCATAACGCGCGTAACACGACGCGTAACTTGTTCTACTTTTATTTATAAATAACGGGTGTCGCGGAAAGAAGATCGCTACGTGATGGATGCACGTGCAGGGAAGTGTTCTGATTGAAGAGCTGCATTTTGAAAGACTCGTGGGATCCAACAAGTGAGCAGGGTCCTTCCAGCAGACGCGTATCAATATGGCGACCGGGTCAGGTCGCTCCACAATACTCGAGAGACAAGTGCACGCCTCGGTTATTACGAGCACTTCCTCTCGACGCACAAAACGCACTGTGCAGTCGTGTTTTCGACTGCGAATGCACGTGTACAGCACGCTCGAATATTCGTCCACTTGTAAACCGTATTAAATCGAGTTAACGCGTAATTTTTTATGCCTTCAAATAAATAATTTGTAAACTGAAAGTAATAGTAACAGCTCCAGAATTTTCAATTATCAATGACAAAAAGAAATTTTTATATCTTTAATAAAGAACGAAAGATCTATAAATTTAAGGGATATACAAATTTCAAGGAACTGTATAAATCTTAATCAATTTTGACGGTAACGGTTGTATCCTGTTGTATAATATACCTGATCACTGATTAATGATCGAATTAATTGAGGAAATCCTATGAGATACTCGATCCACGTTATCCGTACTTATTAGCGGTAAGTTTGTTGCATCAACTCCAAGTAGATCAAGTGAATACTTCTTGCGACATTCATCAATCGAGTATTCCGATAATTTTCCTTTCACTGAATCGAAACGAACAAATTTCTCGGGACAATGAAATCTATTTGCATCTTCGATTGATCTGAATAATGAATGTACCGTAAACAAGATCAGCATATAAATTAAAAAACAACCGATCTCGCGATGGGATGATAACGGTTGTTTCCGATGAAAATACAACAAATCATTGGACGTTTTTTCGACTGCACCCACGAATGGCACAAAGAAATTCAAGAGGAAGTCTTATAGGAATAACGTTCGCGTACGCTTAATTCCAGGACGCTCTAAATACCTAATTATCGTTGCATGACTGCGAGGCATTCGTTTAGATCTCCTCTCCAGAATACATTAGAGTTTCAACAATTCATTAGCCAACAATTTCACACGAGTCAGCCAGGCTGAAGTTCGTTTTTGAAGTCATTTAAAGTTCACTCTTTTAGAAACTAACTAATTTGCTAAGAAACACGGCACCGAAGAGTAATCAAACATCACGATCCCACGAAGAAACGAGGCACAAGTTACTGAACCGTTGCAATAACGAAAAGCTCGCCACACTTAGAATCTACAAATATTAAATAACATACAAGTCTTTAAAAAACCAGTATTTCCTCTATCGATAAAAAATTGGAAAACTGGAAATCCATTGCGACAAGTCTTAGCGAGCAGTTCTGAACACACTTGCATCTACGACCGAAGGAATAATATTTGCCTTTGATTCGACGACATGCAGCTCGTGTTTACTTACCGCCGATCAAACGCGAAAAAACCGAAGACCTTAACCTGTCGTTAACGCGTCCCGATTATTCTCACGCGTTTTTCTCCGACCGGGACAAAAAGAACCCATAAAACCCGGCGATTTCGCCACAAAGGCGGCTCTGAGTTTCCCACCGCGACCGCGTTAATTTGCATGCGTTAACCGACA